>NC_141926.1:13605075-13908106 GCF_057802395.1 Ceratotherium simum simum
ACCAGAAATATTGAAACCATTGTAAAACCTCTCTTCTTGGGTCCCTGGGCTTATTATCTGTTTGGCAGTGGCTGGAACTGACTGATACGTGTGAAGATTCCAATCTACACATCATACAAGTCCTGAAGATGGACGGCAACTGTGTAAATGTCAACCACACATGGATGGGTAGCAAATAGGTAACAAAACCTTGGAGAGCTGCAGCTCTGGGGATAAGTTTATAGCGTGACATAAGGAACCACCATAGGGCAAGGTATTTTTTGAAATAATGAGGAAAGATATTGTGAAGAGAGGGCTTGGCTTAGAAATGTCTTCCCAAAAGCTGTCCTGAGCCCACACTTCCCCGAAGTCTGATGTGGTGAAGAGAAGAGAATCCAGAGAGCTGTAGCGGCTCATTTTTTTAGATTGTCACTTTAGCATACATCCTTAAATTAGGACTTTCCTGTCTTAACTCTTCTGAAACGTTTTGCAACTTGTTTTTCACTCACAGAATGAAAATGCAGTGACGGGTGACTGAATCAGCATTTGCAATGGTTTGTTTTATTTTAATTTTTCAGTGTTATGTTTCAGACAGAGACAAGGCCACACCAAATGCCCTCTGGGCTGGTCACACTTGAGTGCATAGAGCTGTGTGGTTGCAAATCGGAGCACAGAGCTCGATGGAGCTGTGGAAACAGAGCAGGAGAAGAGCCCACGCCTTGGAGTCTGAATTTGGATTTATTACCCATAAGGAGACCAAGCATTTCTCCCGTCAGCGTGTCAACCCTGGGAGAAGAAAAGGTTGGATCCTGCACTGGCTCCAGATAAGGGCCATGGGGGATGCCCGCGCCCAGTTTAAGGTGCGCCCAGCGCCTGGCTCTTCAACTGCAGCCATCGTCCCACCTGCTGTGCTGCGCTGGAATCATGGATGACACCCCAGACAGCAGCCTCATCCCAGGACTTCACTGGGACCCCTCCCATTTGCTCTCTTGACCCTTGAGCCTTCTCTCCAGCCTCCCCGGAAACTTCAGCCCCTGACCCTACACTCCAGTTTGAGATGCTGTCTTCTGGCCTTCCTCTTCCCCCTCACCTCGGCTCCCTGCAAATGAGACACACTTTCTCATGAAACCTCAGCTCCACGGCCCCTCCTTGGGAGGCTGGGAGTCCTCCAGGGGTCAGGGAGTCAGAAACCAGGGGATGAAAGAAGCAGGGAATCTTCTAGAATTAGGACATTCACATCCCTCAGCTCCTTCTCACTGAGGCGTTTTCGAGCACCATAGTGGGAAGGGCCTGGAACTCAACCCCAGAACCACTTGGTGGGTTATTCTCAGTTTATAGAATCATGTATTGGCCACATAGTAAACCTGTATTTGTTAACTCCATAGGGTGGGCTCAGTTATTCTCAATGAGTCTTTTTTTTTAAAAAAAAATACTACTGCCCTGGGATTAAGATATTATAAAAGTGTAAAGGATAGGTCTCTACTCTGGGAAGTGGAAACCTCAGCCTGTTTCTGTCTGCACGCACCACATTTTGCACAAGTACAACATTTGTATCATGGACTTTAGTCTTAGGTAGTGTACTGGGCAGGGTTCTCCAGAGAAACAGAATGAATAGGCTATATTATATATATATACATATATATATATATATATGTATGATTTATTGTAAGGAATAGGCTTATGTGATTATGGAGGCTGAGAAGTCCCGAGATCTGCAGTGAGCAAGCTGGAGACCCAGGAGAGCTGATAGTGTAATTCTAGTCCAAGTCTGAGTCTGAAGGCAAGAAGACTGATGCTCCAGCTTGAAGACAGTCAGGTAGAGACAGTACATTCTCCCTTACTCAGCCTTTTTTCTATTTGGGCCTTCAACTGATTGGATGAAGCCCACCCACATTGGGGAAGGCAATCTGCTTTACTTAGTCCATTGCTTCAAACGTTAATCTCATCCAGCAACACCCTCACAGACACATGCAGAATAATATTTGACCAAGTATCTGGGCACCCCATGGCCCAGGTAAGTTGACACATAAAATCAACCATCACAGATGGATTAGAATTTTAAAGCACCCTCTTCCTTACTCTGTTTCTCCCGACTTCTCTGGAATGCAAAGTCCATATTTAAAAAGAAATAAATACACCCACAATATCCCCTGTGTACAGAGAGAATCTTCCTTGAGCGTTTTGCCAAAACAGTTCCAGAAAGGACCCTGATTGATCTGGTTTGGGTCAAGTACCCATCCCTGAAAAACTCACTAGGTCTACATTGGGGAGACGTCTGAGTGGCCAACTTGGGGCCTCAGACAGTCTCTGTGGCGAGGGAGGCGGAGCTCCTGCACCAGGGCAGGGAATCTGCTAGAATCCATGGGCCTCCAAATTCAGGAGGTCGGTGAACTTGATCTGAGAACTTGCATTTTTATTTTAACTATCCTCTAACCGAAACTGAGCATTTCCTTTAATGAGACACATAGGTCAGTAGTATTAATAGTGCCCGCAACTTTGAAATGAATAGAAATCACAGATATATTTTGTATCACATTACAGTTAAGGCGGACATCTCGAAATATCATCCGTGCTCATCACCACTCTAAAAGTACATAATTATCAGGCCTACCCCAGACCTTGTTAGTTAATGCATTAATAAAAAAACGAGGATATAACTATACCACGGATTATAATCTTTTTGACAATTGTCTTTCAATATCGTTAGTTCCCTTTGTGACCTTATCTGTCTTATTTTATGAATTTTAAAACATTTTTCTGAGGAAAGGTCTGTAGGCTTCACCAGACATCCGGAAGTGTCCCTGCTGGAGACTGACTGAGTCACGTGGGACGAAGGGAAAAGCTGTTCCTGCAAGGAAGACTCATGTGCACACAAAAAGGGAGTTGATGGGGGTCAGCCCAGTGGCGTAGTTGAGTTCAGCGTTCTCTACTTTGGCGGCCCAGGTTCACAGGTTCAGATCCCAGGCGCGGACCTACACCAGTTGTCAGCTATGCTGTGGCGGTGACCCACATGTAAAGTAGAGGAGGATTGGCAATGGATGTTAGCTCAGGGCTAATCTTCCTCAGCAAAAAAGAAAGAAAAAAAGGAGTCAATGCCTCCTGGCCTGCTGGCAGGTTGCAAGCATGCTTGCATTAATTTGAACCCACTGGTCCTTATCAAGAACCCATTTTGCATCCACCTCTGGACAAGGTGCTGATGTCAATGGTTGTTGAATGAATGCACTCTGCTTCCCTGAAATTCTGAGTGTGGGAGATGAATCAAGTACTTTCAATGTAGAAGGATTTATCCTTATTATAAGGAATTTCTTAGACATTTATGCATCTCTAACGTCTTACTGTCGCTTTGGGAGGGGAAGCAACAGAGCATGGGGCAGGGCTGAGAGGGCTCTGAGGGCTCCCTCTTCTCCTCCTGGTAGAAAACAGAAGCCTGCAGCGTTTATATGAGTCGAGAGTTAGTCTTCACTGACCATTTCGGAGGCACAAGTAAATTTTGCTTTTCTATTCTCCTGAGAGCTTTCCTCTTCTTGGTTCCCTTAGTCTGCACCCATAGAGGGACTTGCTAAGACAATGGTTGTTGCCCCAGGTCCCACACAGGACAGGCATGTGCATGAAAAGGCAGAGGTGTGGCTCCTCCAACTTCCAGAGAGTTTAAAAATACTATGTCCCCACTTCACTGTGGGTGACTGAGATCGCCTGTTCCCACAGCCTTCTTGTTTCAGAACAGTGGTTCCCAAGTGGGGCCGACTTTGCCTCCCAGGGGACATTTGACAATGTCTGGAGACATATATGGTTGTCGCATCTGGTGAGGAGGTGCTACTGGCGTCTAGTGGGTAGTGGCGAGGGATGGTGCCCACCATCCCACAATGCACAGGACAGCCCCCCCAGCAATGAGTTCTCAGTCCCCAAATATCAATAGAGCCCACGTTGAGAAACTGTTTCAGAATTTGATGCAGAAATTGTCACCAAATCTTTCCTAGCCATTGGTGGAGGCACTTGTTAAAGCATCAGAAAAATAAAATAAAACCGAGGTGGTGACAAATCTGCTTTCTCGAAAAAAGGAAGTTTAACAGGTTACAGTCGAAAGCAGTGGCCCTCTTTCATAAAATACATTTCTTAGAGAAAGAATGGCTATTGATTGAAGACGAAAAGGAAACGGAGACCATGTCTTCCTACAGATTTATTCTCTTGAAGTTATTTATGCGATTCCGGATCTCCTTATGGTTTCAGCTTGACTGGATGTTGATCTATCCATATCTATCTATTGATCATCTATTTATCTACCTACCTTTCTATCTATCTATCTGTCTATCTGTCTATCTATCTGTCTATCTTTCTATCTAATATATCCATATTCTATCTATCTATCATCTATCTATCTATCTATATTCTATCATCTATCATCATTGTCTGTCTATCATCTGTCTATCTGTATCTATCTTCTATCTTTATTGTTATTATTATCATCATTTACTTATCGTCCACCATTTATCTATCATGTCAAGAACAAATTGCTTGAACTTTGGTAAAATGGAATGTGATCATTTCTCTTTGGGCCCAAGTTCCTATTTACATTGCTGGTGCGGGCTCTAGCTATGGATTTCTGATTCTAATCTGCGGTGGCTGGAAGTACCGACTAACACAGAGCTTGGCCTGTGAACTCTTCAGGATTTGGGAGACCTTTTCTCCTTCCTATTAAAGACAGGCCAGCACACAGAGCTCCAGGCTGGGCCCTCTCATACCCTTTCCGCTTACTGTGCTGACTGCCCTAGGGGTGGCTCACAGGGCAGAGCAGGGATCAGTTTAGCTCATGTTAAAATAAAACAAAACAAAATAAAAATCTAGACAGATTCTGGGCATAGAAACTTTGCCACCTGCCCTCATTTCTCATTGTCCTGAAAGGGAAGTGTTGCCCCTCCTATATGCCCACAGGTGGCCTTTGATGTTGATTTAACCTGACTTAATCAGGTACACAAGAGATGGGGGTGGGGCCCACCTAAAAGCAGGATGCGGTTGTCTGCCTCAGGGCTCCTCGCAGCCCTGGAAACCAAATCGTGAAGTCCTCCAGCTGCTCAGGTGGGCTGACAGGTGACTGCTCTCCCTTCCAAGCAAGGGGCTGCTCCTGGGAGTGCGTTATTCAGTGGAACTTGCATGTTTGGACTAAACAAGGAAGGAGGAGTTTGGAGGCACCTGAGATGGGGAGGGAGGGGAGATGGGAGACAGGAGGAAGCACAGAGGTGAAGGGTGAACATTTCTACCCTGTCCTCCAGTCCCCACTAATGGATGGCTCGATGCTTCTCAGAGGATGGGGCCAGAGCAAGAGACCAAGGGAGATGAATCCATGAGAGACTACATGAGACTGTAGCACATCCGGGTGACAGAGTTGGCGAGGGGGCTAGTCTCTGTCCTTCCCCTACCCCTTCTATGTAGCTTCAGAGACTTAGGAGTCCAGGCCTCTAGTAGAATAGGGCAAGCTCTGAGTGGGGGAAGGAGGCCCAATGTGGAGACCAGAGGAAGACCTGAGTGAAATTGTTCCTGAGCTCTACTCAGGAGGCGAGCTCTACTCGCCTCTGCGAGACACCCCCAGGGAGACCCCAGGGCACTGTTGGGGTGCGGGCTGCTGTCCCGCAGTCAGGGGAGGGTTTGGCACGAGGGTCACTATGACTGTGCGCATCTCAGACTGATGGCCAACATCTGGGACATGCAGGTTACATAAGACACCCGCAGGGCAGAATGAGGATGGCTCATCCTGTCCTGGGGCTGACTGATGGGACCATGGGGACTCACAGGGCCAGTGAGTTGGTGGCAGGCTAGTCCTATGTATAGGAATCAACAAAACCCGGAAAGCAGAATACAAACTAGGTTCAATTAGTACCATTGTCTTAGTCTATTCAAGCTGCTATAACAAATACTGTAGACTGGGTGGCTTATAAACCACATAAATTTATTCTCACTGTTCTGGAGGCTGGAAGTCCAAGATCAAGGTGCCGGCAGATTTGGTGTCTGGTGAGAACCTGCTTCCTAGTTCATAGGTGGCAATCTTCTCACTATAACCTTACATGGCGGAAGGGACAGGAGATCTCCGGGGTCTCTTTTATAAGGGCTCTAACCCTGTCATGAAGGCTCCACCCTCGTGATCTAATCACCTCCCAAAGGCCCCACCCCCTAGTACCACTGCCTTGGGGGTTAGGATTCAACATCTGAATTTTGAGGGCACCCATTCAGTCCATAGCAACCATGGTTAATGGCGTCACTTTCCTCTGATGGGTTTCAGTCTGCTCCGGCCCCCAAACATTTGTGCCCCCCTTAGATTGGGGAAGAAGGAGCATAGGTAAAAAAAAATGGCACATATTTAATGCTGGAAACTTGAGATGCATTTTGTGCTGTGGGAGGCAGTAAATTTCCGCACCTTTGGAGAGAAAAGATACTGAGAGGCCCAAGCAATTTGTCGTGAATTTTAGACTATAAGCTCCTTTCACTCCTTTATTCATTCATCAGGCATTTGTTTGTTGTGCTCCTATTATATGTTGGGTCTGGGGGTGCAGACGTGGACACAATATAGTTCTCCCCTTCAAAGGGTGGAGCCCGTGAGCTAAATGGCTGAACTCAGATGATAAATCCAACAGATAGGATGCCTTGCTCTTTCTTGCTACACTTCTATTTTATCCTCAGGGACCTTGGAGGATGGGGGCACACACGGAGAAAGTATTTATGGCACAGATGACTCAATTTTGCCAGTTCAGTAAGACTCGTGGTAGCAGAAGGACTCAAAATGGCCAGAAGCAGGAGGAAGTAGAACCAATGAATGCAGAATTTCTAGGTCAAGTTGAGCTTTCATCAGTCTAACGATTATTGAAAACCATTTTCATGGCTTCTCTGCCTATTTATCAGTCCCATGAGGTGAGGCCAAAGTCGTCAAGTGGTCACATGCCATCTGCTTCTCAGGCGCCTCTGTTGTATCCTGTGGTTGGTTCGCTTTACAAAGAGCTGCAGGGCCCGAGCCCTCTTCTGAGAGGTTGTGCTCTATCACTTTGGAAGCTTAGGACCTGGGAAAATTAAAGTAGTGAAGGGACATAATTTGGGTGCCTTGTTTAGTTTAGTTTTTTTTTTTTTTTAACTTGGAGACTGTGGGCTTCTGTCAACCCCTACAACTGTCTGCAAAATTTTGTGGGCAGGTGGTCATATAAATTTTGGGGGGAGAATGTTTCATCAGATTCTCAGGGGTGTCTGTCACCAATTCTTATCACCACCTCTCAAAATGAAAGCAAAGATTTGGAACCACTAATAATTGGGCATCTTCCATCTCTCATTATTTTCTCTGTAGAACAGAGGTGGGTGGCCCCTTTAAGCCACCAGGAGGGTTACACATTACTGTTGCCTGCAACTGGCATGATCATGCCCCAGGCAGGAAAGAAGGACATAAAAAGAGAGATTGAGAGAGAGAGAGAGGATGATGATGCAGCTGCTGACTGCATTTCAGGGGAGGAAGAAGGGGGAAAGAGTAAAAGAGTAATTAATAGAGAGAAAGAACCAAATTTCACTACCTCATGATCCTTTGGGGGCTACTTGAAAATAACTGAGTTTTTTTGTGGCATGTGGTTGAGTTCTCCTTTTATTATGAATGTGTAATCATACATATGTGTAATGTGTAATCTTCACATTTGCTGATGGATCTTTAGACCTTGGTAGCACCAGACTTGTGATGTCAAGGATAGAGTGGAAGAGAAAGGGAGAGTCATTCGTTTAGTGAGGCGTAGGGAACACCTCACTACGCCTCACTACTAACAAGAAGAGACCAGAGCCCTCTCTCTCCATACTGTGAGCACTCCATACAGTGCTGGGGGCTGTGAGGGGAGCACAAAGAGGAAAAGACATTGCTCCAGGGACCCCAGAGCACACTGGGGAGAAAAAATACACACAGGTAACTAAGAATGTTGTAGATGGGCAGTGAGAGAGGTGGACACGGAGGATTACAGGAAACACAGAGAAGGGCATCTCACTCAGCCTGAGGTGATCTAGGAGGGCGGCCCGCAGGTGACAATATTTGAGCCAGGTCTTAAAGGACGAGCAGTGAGTTCAGTGAATTGAGTTTTGGGGTGGGAAAGACAAGGACTGCACTATAAAAGGTGAAGGGGTGGGAGAAACAGCAAGGTGTGGAACCAAGACGATGGCAGCCAGAGCCCTTGGAGTATAATGTATGAGGCAGGGAGCTGGCAGACACAGGGAAGTTGGGCAAAGACCAGATAGTGAGGGGCCTTGAGTGCTTCTGCCTGGCTCCCTTCTGCTGCACCTGCACACTGAGCCATGTGGCTTTCTGCACATAGCCTGCTTTTCCGCTGCTCCTTCTACTGTCCCATGACGTTCCAGCTGAAGGAGTTTATCCAGGAAGTGCCACTGTGGATTGTATTTTAAGGGGATCCCATAGATAGCCCAACCTGAGAGAAACGCAACCTGGAGAAACTTTCTGCTTCCTTCTTTGAATGCGTTTTGGGCTTTATCAAATCCTTTGAGGGGGAATTGGCTTTCATTGGTTTGATGGCCTCTCCTGGGAGCCAGTTCTCCATGGGAGAATTCTTATATAGTTTTGCACATCCATGAACAGAGGCACTACTGTCTTTGTTCCAGACTCTCTTTTTAAGGATGTTTGTCTAAGGAACAGTCTTGGAAGACAGAGTGAATGTCTTCTTCTGGGGCAAAGGATAGGCATGCTTACTGTCCGCTAGAAAAGATTTGAGTTCACTAAGCTCAGAGTTACTCTCTTGTAATGCAGCTCTCTGTGTGTACAGAGATCACTTGGCCTTTTTCGTGTCACTCTGTGGGAATTAGGCTTGCGGAAACCGCACAAAAGCCGACACTCTGGCTACTGGTATTGCTATGAGTAATAAAGTCCTTTGTCTCTGCCCTAGCAGTCTTATGTCTTCTGCCAGCATCCATGAAACTGTGGCTGGCTGTCTTAGTCAGCTCAGGCTGCTGTAACAAAATGGCATAGTCTTGGTAGCTTAAATAACAGACACTTATTTCTTACAGTTCCAGAGGCAAGGAAGTCCAAGATCAGGGTGCCAGCATCATCTGGTCCTGGTGAGAGCTGTCTTCCTGGATTGTACACAGCCACCTTCTTGCTGTATGCTCACAGCATGGAGAGAGAGGGCTCTGGACTCTTCTTGTTATTCGGGCACTAATCCCATCATGAGGGTCCCACCCTCATGACCTCATCTAAACCTAATCACCTCTCAAAGGCCCCATCTCCAAATACCATCACATGGGGGTTAGGGCTTCCACATATGAGTTTGGAGGGGAACACAAACATTCAGTCCTTAACACCAGCTAACTTGTCAGCTTGCAAATAAGGTAAAACCTGGGACCCTTCACAGTTCTGGGCAGCTTCGTTCCCCAATCCTCCAAGAAGAAGGAATTGTCCCCTCATCTCTGACCTCAGAACACTCTAAGTTTATTCCTATTATAAGTCATATCCCAGGATTGAGATGTATTATGGGAAGGCCTCCTCTGCTGGCCTGTCAGCTTTGGCCTTGAAGGGATGGAATGCATCTTAAATAGTCTTATTTTTATGTCTCCAGAGCATATCATATTATGGGGACACATAGTAGAAGCTCAGTAAATGCATGTCAGATTCAATTGAGGCATAAACTATACATATTGGCTCTGAAAAGAGGTAGTAATCAAGAGGTGAATTTCCGCTACTCCTCTGGTCCCAGGATGACTAACTGGCTTCACAAGGTGAACCCAAACTCAAGATCACCTGCTAAAATCTCTGTCTGCTCCCATTTTCTGCCGACTTGAGTGCTGAGTCACACACAATCAGCCACTGCGCTCGCCCTTGAAGCAGCTTCAAAATATGACACTGGCAAGAGGCAAACTTTCCAAGTTCAAACCCCAGGAAAATAAAAATAAGTAAATAAGGATGCAACCACAGATGGCCCAAGAGGACAGAGCTAGAGTGAAGGATTAACTGGCTGGTGATAAAATCTGTCATTACAGAGTTTCATCGTTGGCGGGTTATTTATTAGCTCTTCCCTTTAGATACCAAATGTCAAATGTGTTAATGCGCAGAAACCAAGCCTTCCCCTCCCAGCTGCTCCCGTGTCAGGCTGCCAGCTGCATTGTCTCCTTTGCAGGACCTGCCAGGAGTTTAGGGTTCATATGTCATGTTATGCATACCATATTGCACTTAAAAAAGGCCAGATGAGGCCAACTCAGCCTAATAATCAGCTTGTCAATCATTATGCCACATTGTACATGAAACTGCTTTTCCCCAAACCTTTGTTCTCGGTTAGAATGGGTTCTCTGAGAGCCCAGGGCACCAGACAGGAACGTATGGTTTATTTCACCAACCATTGCCTAGAATCAAAGAGGTGTTATCTACCCATTCAGTGCTCACGGAGGCTTAGGGAATTGCAAAATGCCTGTTATGAGAAATATTTTGCTCCTGTGAATGGTACTTTGTTTGAAGAGTGACCTTAAGCAATCTCTGTCTTTCTCTCTCTCTGTTTCTTTCATTCTTTCTCTCTCTCTTTCACGCACACGCATACTCTGTTGGTTTTATATGCATCATTCTCTTCTTTCTTTATTATATCTGCAACTAAAGCTTAAAGTTGAACCTCAAGTAACCAAATGCTATATTACATAATCGAAGAATGAACATGACCCTGACGTCAGAGTTTGGGGATCATTCCCATTGTTAAGAAAAAATCGGGTTAATAAGTGTTCCCTGAACGCCTGCTTTTACACAGCACCAAGACCACTGGGGAGGCCAAAAGAACACGAGGCCTGTTCTGAAGGAGCCTACAGGCACACGGGAGATATGAAGCTAACATGCATGTGTTATGTGCTTGCTATCCTATATTTTGCTTATTATTCATGACAAAATTATTTGGGACAGAATAGACATGTGGTCACAGGAGAGGGTCTCCAAAAATATCCTAAGTCATGGTGATCATTTCCCCATTTTTTTGGGTGGAGTTGCTGTCCCAGGCCACAAAGTGTGGGAAGTTAAAAGGACCTAGTGTTGCCTTGAAGCCCCACCTTGGATCTCCTCGGTGCCTGGGGCTGAGACAGGGAGGTGGGAAGCTACCTGTGTACTATCAGTGGCTGAGTTCAACACCCCAGCTACCCAGAGCTTTCCTTGCACAGCACCCCGTGCAGGTGTTGTGGAGGGTAAGAATGATAAAGAGCCGGAAGGGGATATACCTGCCCCCAGGTGAAATTTAGCAGGATGCAAAACATAAAGGGGTGAGAGTTTCCACCAGAAGGCAAGATGAGGTTTCCAGGAATATTACGTGGCAGTGCACGATTGCTAAGCAGCAGGTCTACCAGGAAGTGTGAGTGCAGAGGAAGGGGAGATTCAGGGGCCTAGAGAGCTTCACGGTGATGTGGGGCTTTGGGAGGGTCTCGAAGGAGAGTAGGAACTAGACAGACAGAGAGAGGAGGTAGATGTTCCTAGGAAGGGGGGAAGAAAGGAGCAAAGACCCAGAGGCAGTGAAGTTGCAGCATTGTTGGGGTCAAAAGTGACCCGATAAAGACCTCCTCTCTCCCCTTGAGCTCTACACTAATTGAGATGTAGGAAAAAGGAATAAGACAGATGGGAAACAAAAACAAATATCACTTTTATTACTGAAAAATCTGGCAATGGAGGATGTGGGTTGTATTGATATGTAAGGGGGTTGGCTTCCTAGCACCCTCACAGGGAGCCCAGGACCCCCACAGGCCTCCCTGTGGGAGAGGCTGCCTCTGAAAATGTGGGCCTGGATCCACCCAGTGGGAGGCTCGGCTCCCAAGATGAAGAAGGAGGAGAAAGGTGCTAGATTATGATGCTCTGTTCCTTCTCCTAAACCAACGAATCAGAGAAGTCACTCCTCTCCCAGGAGGAGCTTCCACCAATGGAAACCAATTGTGGGGAAGATGGGATCCCTTTGAATAAAAGAGTCCTGGGAATGGCCAATAGACCCGTCTGAAGTGGCCGGGCTAAACGGGGGCCAAATGAAGAGTCCGTTGACTGGCAAGCGAAGGACTGTGGTGTTTACTTTGAGCAATGGGAACAATTGAAAATTTCAGAACGTGATTTAGCAGCATATGGGGAGATTAATCTATGACTCAAGTGTGGGAAGCAGTTCCTGAGAAAAGAGACTGCAGGAAAAAGGCTGGTAGGAGCTGGTCCCGAGCTAATGCAGGAAGGACCGGAACTAGTGGGTCACTTGTGGGTGGCCCAGGAGCAACATGAAGAGGCAGAACAGCTGGTCGTGAGGGACAAGGGGAGGGAGCAACCAAGAGGAGCCGAGGTTTTATGCCCAGATGACTGAGAGAATGGTGCTACATGAATAGAAACCAAGGCATCCATCAGCAGAGGGAGCCCAACCTGTTGTGGGGGTGGGGACGAGTTTGTCTTTATGCATATTGAGTTGAAAGTGAAAGTGGGGCATCCAAATGGTCCTATGGGACTAGCATGCAGGAGAGAGGGAGGAGCTGTGTAAGTCTGAGGGGGAGGGAGTTGCCGGGAGGGGGTGGGTAGGTGTCAAATGCCACTGAGTCCGGTTCGATGAGGACAGATTGGAAACCATTAAATGTGGTAATTGGGATGTCACTGGTGACCTTTTCACAGTCAATGCAAGAATAGAGATTGAGAAAAGATTTCGAATGTTCTGTTTCCTAAAGAGGAACAAATATAACCTGGATCCGGCATTTTCTATTCATCCTGGTGGCAGAATTATAAGTGAGTAAGAAGACAGCATTTGGATATTTTATTTGTCATTTCCTCTTTTATCCCCTCAGGATGGGAATGAAATCCCAGCTTCTTAGCTTTTCCCAACGATGTCTCTGAAAATGTCATGCCTCAAGATCTCGTACTGGGGGAAGGAGTAAAAACAGGCAAATCGTATTTGGAGGGCACTATCAGAAACAACAAAATCGCTGGACTCGGGATGATAAGCTGGTGGAATCCCAGACATTCTCATGTGGCAGTTATAATCTTGGGGGCTTTCTAAAGTGGCTATTTTGACACAGCCATTTTGATGGAAGTAAAGCAGAGGGTGACTCAGGAATGAGTATAGACAGAAAGGGAGGTCAGAGATTGAGTTGGAAATACTTGATATTCATATAACTTGGTAATTTAAAAAGTCCAAATGAATGTCACTTCCTTAAACACAGCCCCTTTAAGCCTGTTGTATTAGTCAGGGTTCTGGTGGTGGAATTCAGTCTGAGTCTGAATGCCCGAGAACCAGGAGCTCCCATGTCCGAGGGCAGGAGAAGACGGATGTCCCAGGTCAGGCAGGAACCAAATTTGCTCTTCCTCTGCCTTTCTCTTCCATTCGGCCCCTCAAGGGATTGGCTGATGCCCACCTGCATTGGTGAGGGTAATCTTCTTTACTCAGTCTACCGGTGCAAATGCTAATCTTATCTAGAAACACCCTCACAGACACACTCAGAAATAATGTTAAATAATGTCTGGGCATCTCTTAGCCCAGTCATGTTGACATAAAATTAACCATCACAGATGTTATAAACATATCCTGTGTAAGTTGCCAAAGTCTAAAACATTTTTATATTGTTCACGAGGATTGTCTTCAGACGCTGTGGCATACTCTTTCCAGGAACTTTAACACTGGTCAATTTTTCTCCATAGAATGTAGATATGGGTTGTGGAAAACAGCAAAGAATGATACAGAGCCAAGTCTCTGTAGATGGCTTCTAAACTTGGGGCAAAGTGAATTGCGTGAGTTGAATGATGGATTTGGGAAATATTGTTTTGGATCAAAAATGAGATGTGCTGACAGTTGGGGCCCAATTTCTTCTGAGACTCCTTAACCGGCCCAGGAAAGCAGTTTCTAAGGAGAAGAACCTGAAGTGGCCGCAGCCGGGACAGCCACTCCCAAAGTGGTTTTTTGGAAAAGGGACATGTCTCCCTCGGATTAGAAGACCTGGATGGTTATTGAAAGTCATTCTTATGAGTTTATGTTAGTAAATCGTTACATATTATAGTTATTGTCTATGTGAAAAGACAGGGGCAAAACTCATTATGGTTCGGGGAAATTATTATGACGTTTTCAGTTTACAGCTTTTGGTAAAAGAAACAGCGTGTCTTATTATTTAATTTTCTTGGTGACATATTAGTAAAACACACTCCATAACAATGGTTGTCTGGGTGCTTCAGGTAGTGTGTATGTGATGGACTCTTTGGTGGTGAATTTCATAGTTGTAGTTTCGATAGTTGTAGTTTAACGGCTGTAGTTTCAACATCAGAGGCCCGTGACGTGTTGTTGTTAGCGTCGATCAGTAGATTCCGACCCCTAGCGCCCCGGTGTACAGCAGGGTAGAACCCTGCCTGGTCTTTTTTGCGCCATCCTCTCACCTTCTGGCACTATATCACACGATGCGCTGCTGCTATTCATAGGGTTTTCATGGCCAATATTTTCAGAAGTGGGTGGCCAGGTCCTTCTTCCTGGTCTGTCTTAGTCTGGAAGCTCCCCTGAAACCTGTCCACCATGGGTGACCCTGCTGATATTTGAAATCCCAGTGGTATTTCAGCATCACAGCAACACAGAGCTGCCACAGTATGACAAAGGACAGATGGGTGGTATGGTTCACTGAAGGAAATGATCCTAGGCTGCAGCAGTGAGAGCATCAAATCTTAACTACTAGACCACCACCATGACGTGTACTGATTTATAATTTTGCTGAAGTAGGATTTTGGTTCAATCGGCTAAGAAGGGGATGTGTGTGAGTATGTATGTGGGGTTGGGTGGGTGGGCAAAAGGTATTATACCTGAGTCAGCTCCTACCCCGAATCCACTCTCAAGGTAGCTCCTTCTCGAATCCCTGCTTTTGCATGATATCATATTTTGTACTGATAAACCCTTTCATCATTGGGTAAAACTATTCTCCAGGAGAAATATGGGCTGTCTTGCTATTTCACCATTTGGGAATCTAGGAAAATTTTGGAAGATGTCCTTCAAGAAGGTCAAGGACCTACTGTAATGCACATATATGCATCCTTGTGTACTTCTCTCTTTTTCAAAAACATAGTAAATACAAGTGGTGCCTTCCCTTTCCTAGAATAGAAAAACAAAATTGGATGGCATCTTGGAGCTCATTCACCTTATTTTAGAGCCAGGAAACCAGGTATCTGAGAAGTCACCTGGCCCACCCAGGCCTACACTGTGGGTTTCTGCTGAAGCTGGAATCCCGGTCTGTGGATCTCGGGCTTTTTCCGTTGCACTGTGTTCTCGCATGAATCTATCTCCCAGCTCCAGGGCTCTCCGCTTTATAACAGCAGCTGTGGAAAGGGAAGTGCCAGCTCTGCTTTTGATGAGCCCACCTGAGGCTCACTCACCGATGCAGATGTCAGTATGGGCAGCAGCTGGGAGTGATAAAATGGAAATTCTCTACAGAACTCAGAACAGAAAAGGAGGCAGTGCTCTCCTTCAACATATTTTTTAAAAGAGCCATGAGTGGTTGGCCTCATTTAAAAATCAGCCCTTTTTCAGCCTGTTTATAGGTCCTCTCTTAGAAACTTGAAATGGGAAAATTCCTGAATCAGTATTTCCTACTGGATAAGTTGTGAAATGCAGATCACAGGGAGGGGAGTGTAAGGCATGTCTGCTACCGTTCTCCCTCTTGAGCCACGGCAGACATTGTCAATTGATCACAGAATGCTGCTCCTTTCCATGAGTCCAAGGGTGACCTTGGCATCCTTCTCAACGGGCAGCCACTACCAATCAATCAGAATTGATGCAGAAGGGGCTGGCCCGGTCTCATAGCAGTTAAGTTCACGTGTTCTGCTTTGTCGGCCCGGGGTTCGCCAGTTTGGATCTGGGCGTGGACCTACTCACCACTCATCAAACCATGCTGAGATGGTGTCCCACATAGGAGAGCTACAACTCTACAACTATGATACACAACTATGTACTGAGGCTTTGGGGAGAAAAAAAAGAAAAAGAGGAAGATTGGCAACAGATGTTAGTGCAGGGCCAATCTTCCTCAAAAAAAAAAAAAAGAATTGATGCACAAGATACGAGATGCAGACCAGCTGCCAGTCCTGATATTGCATCTTGTTCCAATGGAGCCGGTCATAGGCTACATGTACATGTATATATGATATATACATACATGTATAAAATATATGTATATATTATGTATCAATAATGATGGCAATAAGAATAACAACTAACATTTACTGAGTCCTTACTGTGCACCAGACTCTTGCTAAGCATTTTTCTGATATTATCTCATTTATTTTCATGGCAACCTTATAAATGTGTATGAACGTTCCCATTTTACAGAAAAGGGATCTGAGGCAGGGAGAGATTAAGCAATGTGCCTGAGATCTTGGACCTATAAGTAGAAGGCCCCCAGATTACGTGCTTCTGAGATGGCACTCTTAAACCACTCTGCTACCTTCGCAGCCTCTAGACACTGACAAGGAGAATGACAGACAAACACTTGTCTCAAATCCAGGCACACACAGAGATCTACCAGGACCTACATTTCCATCGTTTCCGTTTTCATGCCCTTTTTTTGTGTGGCCTCCTCTGATGACTGCCATCTGTCATCAAAAGGCCATATATCTCTCCATGGTTGGCCCCAGGACCTGGGATTCCCATTATCCTGGCATCTCTTTTATTAGAAGACATGCCAGAGGCAGCAGGCAGTCTGGCTTCACTGGCTCATGGGTGAGTGCCACACAGACCTCATCTCTAAGACCCATACTAGTAAGCAGTGTGAGTGGCTGGCACTGACCTTCTGGCTCTCAGAGCCTCAGCCCTCCTTCCTCTTCTCACTGGCCTGTGCTCTCACTCAAGGTAAGTTAGAGAAAGACCCCTTTGTCCAATCAGCCACTGGGAGGAATCGATGGACCTCAGCTCACTCTTCAGGAAGAGTTGTGAACCCCCCCTGCTCTAAGAGCCAATGTCCGGAAGAGCCCAGAACAACACAAGTGTGTTACTTGCTACCCATCAGCAAGTCAGAGGGAGGAGTTCATTGGATTGGTTTGTAGAAAGAAGGTCCTTAAGAATTAAAATCTGATAATACCATGTGTTGCCAAAGATATGGAACACCAGGACTTGCCCATACCCTGTGGTTGGTAGTGCATTTGGTAAACTGCTTTGGAGAGCCCTTTGGTGACATCTAAGAAAGTGGACAATGTGCATATCCTATGATCCACCAATGTCACTTTTTGGTATTTTTCCTAGAGAAAGTGGCACACGGGCACAAGAACATTTATTGTAGCATTTCTGTGATAGTGAAAAATTAGACACGCTCAAATGTATTAATAACATCATGGAGAAGAGGGCTGTGAGATAGGGACTCTGGGGAGGTGTGCTAGGGTAAAAGAAAGTCAGCTGTGGCTGGAGAGCAGAGTGTGAAGCAGACAGAAACATTGAGAAATGAAAGCGGCATGATGGGGTCTGGCAGCAGAGACCTTGGCAGCTAGCTTCTGCCTTGCTCTGTAGATGAAGGAGGCTTTGACCTCAGTAGAAGCAGAGTTCCACCTTGGCTGCGCTTCTGAAACCAACCCAAAGAAGATCACACCATATTTTCACTGTAGGTTCTCCTATAGTGGAAGCAAAGAACTGGCCTAGGTGAGTTTGGTGCATGAAGTTCCTTGAGGAGGGGACATGTCTGGTTGATTTCCCCAAACGCATTTTGCTTGCGTTGCTGAATGTAGAAATGTCTGAATTCCTTATATTGACAAGCCAGTTCTGAATTTCTCTGAATCACATCTCTGTTCAATAAGCTATTGGTTTGGTCAGCTCTGTTGTTGGCTCTGTTGTGTACAGTATTCTTCTTTTGTTCTCTGAAGAAAGAGCTGTCAGAAAGCCTAGGCCAGGGACCAACCGTGGAAATCAGGAGATGTGGATTTCAATCCTAATTCCATCGATAGGACTCTGTATATCCAGCTTCACTGGAACACTCCCTCCCCTCACTCCTTGTGCTCCTTCTTGGGTTTACTTATTCTCCACCCCTTGGTAAATTACTTTGTCTGAACTTGAGAAAGTCATTGTTATGGACTGAATATTCTCCCTCCCCCCACCAATTCATATGTTGAAGCCCTACCCCCCAGTGTGATGGTACTAGGAGGTGGGGCCTCTAGGAGGTAATTAGGTCATGAGGGTGGAGCCTCCGTGAATGGAATTAGTGCCTTTACAAGAGTCACAAGAGAGTTTACTTCCCCTCTTTGGTCTCCACCATGTGAAGATACAATGAGAAGTCGGCAGTCTGCAACATGGAAGAAGGTCCTTACCAGGACCCTGATCTCAGACTCCAGCCTCTAGAATGTGAGAAATAAATTTCTGTTGTTTATAAGCCACCCAGTCTATGGCACTTTGTTAGAGCAGCCAGAACCAACTAAGACAGTCATTCAACTTGACCGTGTGCTACTCCTCGTTTATGAACTAGAAAGCCTTCAGCCTGTACTTCGTTTTACAGGAAATTGGTGATCTTGATGTCTGGAGAGAATCTCTCAGAACAAAGCACCTAAAAACACTAAGTGAAAGAGAAGAAAAACTAACACATGAGTGACCTGGCAGTAAAGTGAGAAGAATCACTCAAGGTCAGACATGAATCCAGAAGGCCAAATCAGTGCTGCAGCTGGCCATTACCCTGGATCATCTGCAGGCTCCTGGCGAACTAGAGCGTAGACATGTGCATGGGCATGTGTGTGCTTGTGGGTGTGTGGATGTGTATGTACGTGAGGGAGGACATAGCAGATGATCTGGGTTCTAGGGTGAATCAGAGACCACCTGCCGCCACCAAACCTGATACCTCCCCCATAGAGACCCAATGCCCCCAAAAGCAGACGTCTGAGAAGAAAGCCTGTGTCACAGAGGTAAAAGGTGGAGATTCTTAGCTCTGTTGGCTTCGACTCTGAATACAGAGAAGGAAAGACAAAAATCTTGAGGGTTCCTAATTTGGGGTCTAAAACTGGAATTTCATTCTATGTAGAATCACATGGGGATACATATTCCAGATACTGAAACTAGCAAGGAGAAATATAAAATAGGTATTTTGTATGTTTAAAGAAATAAAAAAAGTATTGAAAGTAAAACCAAGGGATAAGACATTATCACAAAGGACCAGGAAGATTAATAAAATTCTGGATATAAAGAAATATAATAATTGGGATTAGGAACTCAAATGGTTGGGTTAAACAGCAGATTAGGCAGCTGAAGAGAGACATCAAGAAATTACTGAGAATTCGGCAGAGAGAAGAAAAGGATGAAAATAAGAAAGATAAATTAAGAGATATGAAAGGCAGATTGAAAAGGTCTTACATGGGCTTAATCAAAAGGAGAGACTAGCGAGACTGACAGAGATGCAATATTTGAAGAGATAATCGCTTAGAATTTCCCCTAAACGATGAAAGACATGAATTATCAGATTCAGTGAGCTCACTGTATCCCACTCAGGATAAAGAAAATGCACCTTGCACTTGGTAGAACACCAAGACAAAGAGAAGATTTTAAATGAGAAATGATGGATTACTTACAAGGGAATGACAATTAGATAGCTGACTTCTCAAAATCAGCAACAGGAGCAAGACAACATTAAGGAAATATCTTCAAAACGCAGAAGGAAACCATTGTAAACCTAGAATTATAGAGCTGGCTTGATATAGCTTACTAGGCCGACATGTATTAGTAACTTTAAAGAATATAATTCAGGAAGAAAAGAAATGAACCCAGAAGGAAAGTCTGAAATGCAATAAGAAATAGGGAAAAACAAAAATGTGAACATTTGGATAAATCGAAGGAAAAAATGATTATATAGAATGACAACAACAGAAATAATAGTCTAATTTCTTTTTCAAAAATGTCTTGGCTTCGTTGTCCCACTGCATTTCCATATAAATTTTAGAATTTTGCTGTTTTTAAAGAACATCTTCATTGACTTATAATTCACATACCATAAAATTCACCATTTTTAAAAGTAAAATTCAGTGTTTTTTAGTATATCCACAGAGTTTTGCAACATCACAACTATCTAATTTTAGATCATTTTTATTACCCTCAACAGAAACCCCATATCCATTAACAGCCACTCAATACCCCCTACCCCCACCTTCCACCCCCTGGCAAGCACTGGTCTATTTTCTGTCTCTATGGATTTGCCTATTCTGGACATTTCATATAAATGGAATCATTCTATATGTGGTATTTTGTGACTGGCTTCTTTCATGTAACATAATGTTTTTGAGGTTCGTCGTCAGTACTTCATTCTTTTTATTGTCAAATCATATTCCAGAGTATGGATGTACCACATTTGTTTATTCACTCCTCCATTGATGGACATTTGGGTTGTTTCCACTTTTTGGCTATTATGAAAAATGTCTCTAGGAACATTCAAGTACAAGTTTTTGTATGAACATATGTTTTCATTTCTCTTGGATATATATGTAGGAGTGGAACTACTGGGTCATATGGTAACTCTATGTTTAACATTTTGAGGAACTGCCAAACAGTGTTCCAAAATTACTGTGCCATTTTACAATCTCACCAGCAATGCATGAGAGTTCCAGATTCCCCATATCCTTGCCCACTCTTGTTATGCTCTATCTTGATTCTGGCCATCTGAGTGGGTGTGAAGTGGTATCTTATTGTGTTTTTGATTTATATTTCCCCCATGACTAATGATATTGAACATCTTTTCATATGCTGGTTGGTCATTGATATATTTTCTTTGCAGAAATATGTATTCAAATTCTCTGCTCATTTTTAAATTGGGGTATTTGTCTTTTTATAGTTGTAAGAGTTCTTTATAAATTCTGAATATAAGTCCCTTATCAGGTATATGATTTGCAAATATTTTCTCGCATTCTATGAGTTCTTTTCTTTTTCTTGATGGTGTTCTTTGAAGCACAAACATTTTTAGGTTTGATGAAGTCCAATTTATCTGGGTTTTTTTTCTTTTGTTGATTGTTCTTTTGGTGCCATATGTAAGAAACTATTACCTAACTCAAGGTCATAAAGATTTACACTTATATTTTCTTCTAAGAGTTTTATAATTTTAGATCCTACATTTAGGTCTATGATCTATTTTGAGTTATTTTACTGTGACATGAGGTTGAGTCCAATTTCATCTGTTTTCCTGTGGATATTAAGTTGTCCCAGCACCGTTTGTTAATTTCCCTATTGAATTGTCTTAGACCCTTGTTGGAAATAAATTGACCATAAAAGTGAGAATTTATTTCTGGACTCTCAATCTTACTCCATTGATCTATTTGTCTATTCTTACACCAGTACACACTCTTCTGTTGTAAGTTTTGAAGTTGAGAAGCGTGAGTTCTCCAACCTTGCTCTTCTTCTGCAAAATTACTTTGGCTCTTCTGGGTCCCTTGCGTTTCCCTACGAATTTTAGGATCATCTTGTCAGTTTCTATAAAAACAAAAAAGCAGCTGGGGTTTTGATAGGATTGCACTGAATCTGTAGATCTAGTTTGGTAGAGTATTGCCCTCCTGACAGTATGAAGTCTTCTGATCCGTGAACCTAGGATGTGGGAGTTTTTCAAAGACCCCTACAGACATCTCATTTTCTACATTTTCCTTTATTGTTTTTGGACAGCCTCTTGTTTGGTTCAACTAGTCTTGCCAGCTGAGGCAGCTGTGATGTTAACTAATTGCCACTGACTGCTTTTGACAGATGCCCACTGAGCAAGCTGAGCCAGGTCCATTAAGAGAAGGCTTATGAATGGGGCTTTTCCAGGGAGCTGCCAGAAAGGTCAGATAGTGACAATTCTCCGGGAACGGGTTTTGGGGGGACCTTCAAACCTGTTCTGCCTCTTCCAGGGACTGCTAAGCAGCTGTTTTTTCACAACTACTGTGGTTGTAAGGCTGCTGGTTTTTAAGGCTACCACATAGAGAGGAAGGGGTGGGAATAGGGTAAATTGAAACACCACCAACTCGCTGTCCTTACCAAGATTCAGCTGCTTTTCTCGAATAAATGTCCCTCCTATTAGTGCAATCCTTTGGTTAATTTCCAGAGTTCTGACAGTTTTTGCCAGTGTTCTTTTTGCTTTTATGGAGGGGTGGAATTTTGGAGGTCTTTATTTCACCAATCCATAAGTGTCCGCCCAATCTTTGGTTTTCAATTGGAGTATTTAAATTGTTTACACTGAATGAATTACTAATATATTTGGGTTTTTATCCACTATCCTACGATTTATATTCTATTTGTTACACCTTTGCCGCTTTCCAGACAATGCTAAGGCCTTAAAACCCTTTGACTCAATTTTCCCCTCTCTTACTTTTTGTATTACTATTGTATGTATTTTTAGTTACATATACAAGAAGCCACACAGCACGTTGTTATTATTTTGTCCAGTCAATACACATTTAGTTTTGCCCATAAATATACCCTTTATATGACCCTTAATTCCTTCATACATTTCTATCTGCCTGAATGCAAGTCTGCTGGCAAAGCTCCCTGAAAAATTCTTTTATTTCATTCTCACTTTTATGAGATATTTTTTCTGCGTGTAGATTTCTATGTTGGCATTTATTTTCTTTTAGCACTTTAAATATGATATTTGTCTTGGTCTGCTTAGGCTGCTATAACAGAATACCATAAACTGGGTGGCTTAAACAACAGACATTTATTTCTCATAGTTCTGAGGCTGGGGAGTCCAAGATCAAGGTGCTGGTCGATTCAGTTCCTGATAAGGACTCTCTTCCTGGCTTGCAGATGACCATCTTCTTGCTGTGTCCTCATGTGGTGGAGAGAGAGCTCATCTCTCTCATGTCTCTTCTTATAAGGGCATTAATCCATTCATGAGGACTCTACCCTCATGACCTAATCACCTCCCAAAGGCCCCACCTCCTAATATGATCACATTGGTGATTAAGGCTTCAATATATGGATTTGGGGAGGACACAAACATTCAGTCCATAGCAACATCCCGTTGTCTTCTGTCTCCTTTACTTTTTTTTTTTAATAATTATTTATTTATTTTTCCCCCAAAGCCCCAGTAGATAGTTGTATGTCATAGTTGCACATCTTTCTAGTTGCTGTATGTGGGACGCGGCCTCAGCATGGCCGGAGAAGCAGTGAGTCGGTGCACGCCCGGGATCCGAACCCGGGTTGCCAGCATCAGAGTGCGAGCACTTAACCACTAGGCCACAGGGCCGGCCCTCCTTTACTTTTGTTGAGATGTCAGTCCTACATTTGCTCCTTGGGAAGTAACATATTTTTTCTTGGACTGTCTTAAAGACTTTTCTCATTGTCTTTTGTTTTCAGCAGTATAGTATGATAAGCCAAGGTATGGTTTTTCTCTGTCTGTTCTGCTTAGAGTTTGTAGTGCTTCTTGAGTCTATGGTTTGATGTCTTTAATTCATTTTGAAAAATCCTTAGCCATTATCTCTTCCTATATTGTTCAATTACATGTACATTAGCTCCTTCACTGCATGCTGTATGATTCATGCTGTTTTTTGTATTTTTCATTCTTTTTGTTCTCTGTACAAAGTCAATATATTTTCTGCTGACCTGTCTTGTATCTCACTAATCCTCATTTTAGCTGTGTTCAAGCTGCTATTAGATAAATATACAATGTTTTTAATTTCAGTTGTTATAATTTTTAGTTTTATAATTTCCCTTCTGCTTTCGAAAAATAGATTCCAGTTGCCTGGTAAAAGTCTCCATCTTGTATATATTAATCACAGTTATTTTAAAATCAGTGTCAGATAACTTCAATATATGGGTACAGGTAGGTCTCCTGTCTAGCTGTTCTTTTGCTCCTGTTTTTTGGTATGCCTGAGAATTTTAGATTGAATGCTGGATGTTGTGTGTGATAAATTATAGAGCTCTGGATGATATTATCTACTTCCAGAGAAGATTACCTTATACTCTGGCAGACAACAGAAAGAAGATCAACTCAATCCAATCAGGAACTGAGGAACTCAAGACTGATTTGTGGTTTTTGCTAAGCTACCTCTGAGAACTGGGAGATTTCTTAGGGCTCCTTCTCCTTGGTGAGTCCTGAAGTCAAATTTGAATTTCTTAGCACTGTGAAACCACTGAAAACTCTGCTCTTTCTTTCAGCTGTGTCTGCTTGACTTCTTAGCATTATGCCTGCTAAGAAGAAAACGCCTCAATAGAAAAACTGATGTTGAGTGTCGGCCTTACCTCTCTGTGCTTTTTTTCTCTCCTGAATCTTAACCTCTAAAGACCCGGCTGCTTTGGTATCCATGAACTCTAATTTTTGTCTCTCTCTCCATGTGAGATTTTATAAAGCTCCTCTGGCTCTTAAGTCCCACACAAAGTTTGGCAAATGTCCCCAAGAGGAAAAGCTTCATGCAAAAAATTGGGTTTCTTTAATGGGCTTTCCTTCTCTCTGGGATCTGCTATCTCCAGTTCTGCTATTCTTGAAAGCTCTTCAATGCCCTTCAACAGGTTTTTTTTTTTTTTCCTTTAAACCTGCTCTTCTTCTTTTTTTTTTTTTTTTTTGTTGTTGTTGTGGGAGCATTCGTCTGCTAAGAAGTTACTCCACCATAGCTAGAATTAAAAGTCTGCGTTTATTTTTTTAATAGACTTAATTTTTTTTAGAGCAGTCTTAGGTTCACAGCAAAATTGAGCAAAAAGTACATAGTTCCCATATACCCTCTTCCCCCTACCCTACATGCACAGCCTCCCCCACTATGGACATCCCATGTCAGAGTGACACATTTGTTACAACTGGTGAGCCTGCACTGTCACATCATCATCACCCAGAGTCCATAGTTTACATTAGGTTCACATTTGGCATTGTACTTTCTATGCATTTTGACCAATTGCTTTTCTTTTAAAACTTCATTTGGAAAAAGTTTTAGATTGACATAAAATTTGCAAAGATAGCATAGTGAGTTCCCGTCTACTGTTCACCCAGCCTCCCTCAATATTAACATCTTATCTTACCATGGTACATTTTTTAAAACTAAAAAAAAAAAAAAAAAATGGTGTGTTATTATTAAGCAAACCCCAGACTTTATTTAGATTTCACTGATTTTTCCATTAATGTCCTTTTTGTTTGTTTCAGGATCCAATCCAGGATTCCACAATTGCATTTAGTTATCACGTCTCTTTTGGCACCTCTGATCGGTGACAGTTTCTTAGTCTTTCCTTTGTTTCTCATGACAAGGAGTTTGGAGTTTTACTGGGTCGGTACCTTATGGAATGTCCCTCAGTTGGGTTTATCTGATGTTTTTCATATGGTTATGCTGGGGTTATTTTTTAAGAAGATAAAATGCCTTTCTAATCACATCATATCAGGGGGATACATGTTATCAAGGTCTTACTACTGGTGATGTTTGCCTTGATCACTTAGCCAAGGTAGTAGTATTTGAAAGTTTCCCCACTGTAAAGTTACCCTCCTCCCCTTTCCATAGTCTAGTCTTTGGAAGCAAGTCATGAAGCCTAGCCCACATTCAAGCAGAAGGCAGTGGAATTAAGCTCCATCACTTGAAGTAGGGTATCTGCATAACTCTTTGGAATTCTTCTTTAAGGAAGATTTGTCTCTTCTCCCTTATTTACTTATTTATTCAATCACATATTTATATCAGTATAGACTTACGTATAATTACTTTATACTTTGGATTATAATTCAGTTTCATGTTATTTATTTTATACTTGTTTTTTATTTATTAGTCGCTCAAGTTGTTCCAGCTGTGGCCATTGGGTGCTCTTTCAGTTTGCAGTTTGGCTTCTGAGTCCTTCTGATGTGCCTCAGTCCTTGTGTTTCCTGAGCACTTCCTCACTTTCTTGATCCTATAAAATGCTCCAGGCTCATCTTGTATTTTCCCTGTCTCGGGCCTAGAATCAGCCATTTCCCCAAGGCTCTGGTGCCTTTTATTAGAGAATGGTATTTAGAAACCATTATCTGGGTGCTGGTATGCTCGCAGCTATTCAGGTTATATCATACATTTGTAATACAGTTAGAGTCCTTTGTCGCAACCTACATTCCATCCTGAGATTTCCCAACCTCCTGGTTGATTTTTTTAATTTGCAGACATTAAAGTTCACTCCTTGTGAGATACAATTCTATGGGATTTGACAAATGCATAGAGTCGTGTATCCACCACCATAGTCTCATACAGAATACTGACATCACCTAGAAATTGCCCTGTGCATCTCTTTTGCCATTGTCCACTCTGTCCCCCATCCCCTAGCAACTATTGATCTGTCTTCGGCATTTAGTTTTAATCCTACCATCTCCGTCTTGTCTGAAGACCTTGGCGTGGGGGAATGACCAAGATGGGGTTAAATGTCAGCTTTGCAAAAGTGAACAGGCAATAATGCCTGTTAACTAGATAAGTTATTTGTCTTGCTCATCATTATTTCTGTAGAAAAACACTTAGCATGAAGTAGGTGCTCACTAAATTTTTTTTTTAATGAACAAAGTCTCAGCATGGGCCCAAAGAAGTGTATGGCAAATCTGTGACAATTGAAAATGTGCTTCTTGAAAGGTTTGAGAATTCCTAAGTATTCTAACACCAGTAATTGAATGTTGCTTCAGTGTAGACTGCCTATGCTAATACCAATTCTGCAATTCTCTCCATCCCCCATCCCTAAGCCTCCCAGCTTTTGATTAAAATCTGTCCAGGGCACTTTACACTCGTTGACTTTAAAAACAACCCCTCCACGTTGGCCGTGTTACCTCCATTACGAGAGACTGCCTCTTTTGAACCTCTCGGGTTTAATCTCAAAATGTTATTTGTAAATCTAAAAATGCTTTGCCTCTTAATCTTCCATGTACCCAAAAGTGGCCAAAAAAAGCCTTGGGGAAGCAATAAATGGGGCTTCTCCCATCCACGCAAAATGGCAGCAGGTAACAATCTGGAGAGAAAGGATATCAGTTCTTCAACAAGTCACATTCAATGGATGACCTGCAGGAAGGGATCTCCACTTCTCTCGGTTCCTATGACAAAGGGTGAACAGAGAAGCCACTTTTTGGATGCTATTATAGAAAAGAAATCCAAGTTCATAACCTCAGCCTGGGTTGACCAGCCAAACTTGAGGCTACCAGATTCCTTCTAGAGCCAGGCGTGAGGGTAAGTGTCCTGTGCTGTGAGCATTCCTTTCTCTACTTGTTTTCTAAAGTGAAGGAGAAGAGCCAGAAGGGGTAACGGAAGATGTGAGATTCAAGATACAGGAGGATTCATGGGGAGAATTGGGCAATTTGCTCATAAATGTATCTGTAGCCTCAGGGCTATATCTACCCAGCAAAAAAAGTGAAGTGGAAATTTGGCAAACATGATCATTAATTATCTAACTTGGCTGTTTACTCCAATCAAGTTAATTGGTGAACTGCCAGGTTTCCACTCCGCTTTGAAATGCTCGGGGACAGCAAAAGGGAAGGGGGATTAAACCCCGCATCAGACCCTTTTATACATAGCTGATGAAACGTCTTTATAGAATAGATATTTGGTCTTTAAGATAGTTTAACATGAGACTTTTGTATTTTCTTTGTAAAATGACAGAAGAGGCTTAGCTGGATTTCCAGCCCATTAACTGACTTAGATACTGAGATTAGGCCAATTGTTCATTCCCAGGTTTCTGCCGTTACTCAACCATGGATCCAAAAAGATGCATTTAATAGCAAGATGGAAAACTCCTGGCGAGGTTGGCCCTGTGCCTCTGGCCTTGGAGAAGAGAGTGTGGAGGCAGCATTCAGTTCATTTTCAGGAACTTTATGTCTCTGCATGGAAGATTATTCTATACCCTTCCAGATGCATTCATTCATTCATTCACTCATACTGGTAATGTGCCAGGCACTGTATTACGTATGGCAGATACAAAGATGAATGAGACAGGATCCTCGCCCAGAGGAGTTCAATGTCTAGTTAGAGAGTGGGAGCTGTAAATTAATAATGTCTCTATGGTATGACCAGTGAGTGCAATGGTAGAAGCACGCATTATGAACATTTGGTTCATAGAGTGGGGAGGATGGAGTCTGTTTAGATGGGTCAGAGGTTTGTTTCAGAGAGTTAGGGGTTGGAATTGATGGCTGAAATTGAGGGATAAATAAGATCCCTCTCCCCCATGGAGGGGTGGAGGCCAGAAAGGAAAGGTGTTCTAAGCATGACAACAGTACACGTGAAGACACCTGAAGCAGAGTGTCCTTAAGGGAGCAGCCAGGTGCTCACTGTGCCTGGAGCTTGGGGTGCAGCCCAGAAAGTGGGGAGTCTCATTGGCAGTGCTGGGGGGGTTTGGAGGGTTTTACAGAGGGAGAATCACTTGGTCATCTTTGAAAGGTCACTGTAATGGTAACAGGATGTGCAGAAACTCTGGAGACAGCCAGAGATGGTTCAAATCCCGGGCCATATTTTTGTTGTGTAGCCTTGGAGAAGTTCCCAGATACCACCGACCTTCATGAAAATAGGACAATAACACATTCCTTGAAATGTAGTTGAAAGAATTAGAAACAACATGTATACACTACCTAGAATAGTATCTGGAGTTTGTCGTTATAATTATTGTGAGGCTGATAGAATGCATTGGAACGTAGAAGAGTTTCTGAGTCAGAGAGTCCTGGGTTCTGATCCTAGTTTTGCTTCTGACGAGCTGGGTACCTTTTGGCACATTTCTTAATCTTTCTGAACCCATTTTCTTACTGGTAGACATCCATTTATTCAATAAACATCTATTAAGCACCTTCTGTGTGCAGTTCAGTGCTATCAGTGGAGTTAAATCAGTGAACAACCAGGAACAGTCTCCCCAAAAACCCATAACTCCAGTCTAATATGAGAAAAACATCAGACAAATTCCACTAGTGGGGCATCTTACAGAAACCTGACCAATACTGCAAAACTGTCAAGGTCATTAAAAACAAGGAAAACATTGAGAAACTTTCACAGCTAAGAGGAGCCTAAGGAGGCACGATGGCTAAATGTAGTGTGGTATCCTGGACGGGATTCTTGAACAGAAAAAGGGCATTAGGTAAAAATCAAGGAAATCTAAATAAAGAATTGACTTTAATAATAATGTATCCATATTGATTCATTAATTATAATAAGTGTACCAAACTAATGTAAGATGTCAATGATAGAGAACATTTTGTGTGGGGGTGTGTGTGTGTGGCAGGCGAGTATACGGAAACTCTGTACTATCTTCTCAATTTTTGGGGAAATCCAAAAATGCACTAAATATTAAAATTCATTAAAGAAAAAGGCATGGTCCCTAATCCCACAGAATTTGTACTCTGTAAAATGGGAATAAGAAAACTGACTCAGGGAAGTTTTGAGGTCTGATGACAAGCTTATAAATGATTTTACACAAGGCTAGTTCATGAGAGTTGATGAATAAAAGCTTATTTTCCTCTTCATTGATCTCTACTGAACTTCATAAATATTTAAAATCTCACATCTATACATCCATATATCCATATGTACATATCCATATATCTGTTGATCATTTACTTATGGTAGTCACATGTGGTCACATATTTACAAATATTCTGGTTCAAGTTTATTTCTAAGCACATGGAAACATTGCATTTCCCCACCGTATTTGAAGTTAGGCGTGGCCGTGAGATCTGCTTTGGACAATGTGCAGAGATGACGTGCATCCTGATGGGTGGGAGCTTTCAGCAGAAGTGTGCAAGTCACCACTTAACCTTTTCCTCCCTGGTGTGTAAGCCAAAGTATATCTATGAATGTTACGTGATAAGGATTTATTTCAGGAATTACACGTTACGCAATGGTTGGAGGAACTGGGGTAGTGCACGTCTGGGAAAGAGAGTTAGAGAATAAGAAATGAAGTCACTAGCCAGTTTTCCTGAAGCAGTGATATGGGTGGACAAGCTGGAGCTT
This sequence comes from Ceratotherium simum simum, assembly GCF_057802395.1. NCBI lineage: Eukaryota > Metazoa > Chordata > Mammalia > Perissodactyla > Rhinocerotidae > Ceratotherium > Ceratotherium simum. Next base: position 13,634,834 of record NC_141926.1, read on the forward strand.
TCAGGGGAATCTGAGAGGCCCGGGACACGTAGCCATTGAAGTGTGATCACAAATGGGGAGCTTCCGGAGGTGTCCATGGGAAGTTGCTGCCTGAGTGCGTCTGCCACCAAGGGTCTGGCGGTAAACCTGGGGCCACTGTTGGTCAGTGAGCTCCAGTGAGGAAGATGAGCTGGACATGGAACAGAAGAGAGCAAGGACAACCTGGGATGCACTGGGCGTCTCTGTGTTTGCTGTGTCTGCATCTAACCATGATGTCCTTCAGAGAGTAAGGGTGCTGCTTCACTTCTGCCTCCCAAATCTTTTTCAAATCCCCCTTTAGACCATTTTTAACCCAGAACCACAGAGAGAAGAGGATTCTGGAAGTGAAATGTCCAATTTAACCAAGTTGTCAATCAACAATCCAGCACAGTCTACCAACTTGGCATCTATACACAACTCTTCTAACCATTGCTTTCAAATAAAGATGGTAGAAAAACATTGCTTCCACTTCACGTGATGAACAGCTATACTTGTACAACACAAAACATGCTAACCTTCTGCCCCAAGAGGGTATACAAAGTCTCACCTTATCCATATTTGGATGAAGTTCATATCTCTTCTAGCTGAGGCCCTCCTTGAAAGTACTAATAATGACAACAATCCTCGTCTCTTCAACTGACCACGTGGTCATAGTTGATATTGATCGCTAACTTTTTCCACTACCCAGTCCACATTCTCTTTGTTCTCAGCAAGCACCAGGGGTGGTCATGGTTTCCTGCCTGGTGGGGCAACCAAACCACCATTCCTGAAGGTTCTGTACCATTAGCAGTCCTGCCTGAACTGAGTTGTAGTTTCCCATTAACTTTTATCATAGGACGTGGAGTTCTAAGAGGTGGCCCAGAGGAGCTTCTGTATTTCAGACACACTCCTCCCTGCCCTCATTATGTTGTAACCATCTAGTTTCCACTGGATCAATCGCCCCAGCCGGTACAGTAACTCCCTTCTTTTTCTGTTGGTCCATTGGCATGAGGGGCCCAAAGTAGCCAGGTGGTAGTCTCAGCTTCCAACTGAACAGAGCCATTATTATTTCCTCTGATAGAAACAAAGACCTCTAGACTAACAGAATTCAAAATCACGGGGATGGGAAGCAAAAACTTTGCTTGTGGATCATTAAGGGTTGTAATAAGAGAAACTCGCTTTTCCATCCCTGGATTCCCAGATATCTAAATCCAAGCTATGGGAGAAACAGCACCATATACTGATTTAGAGAATCTACCACATCCCGGAGTCCCATAAATGTTGCCACCCAGTTGGCACTACAACTGAGTCTTCAAAAGGCTATTCCATCATTCTGTCAGGCTACGTGCTTTAGGATGATAGTTAGATTGGGACATTCCATGAACATGAGCACCTGCTTATACCTCATATGCTGTAAAATGAGCTCTATTTTCAGAAGCGACACTATTTGGAATACCACGACCCTAAATAAAGCACTCTGTGAGTCTATAGATGATGGTTTTGGCAGAACTACTGCAGGCAGGAAAGGTAAATCCATATACAGAGTGTCTATTCCAGAGAGAACAAAATGCTATCATTCCAGAGGGAACAAAATGCTATCCCTGCCATAATGAAAGTGATTCAATGCAATAAATATGCCACATGTGGCTGGCTGATTTCCTCTGGGGTGATGACATATCAGGAATCAATTGTTGGTCCCTGCAGTTGGCTGGTTGGGCACTCAGCAGTGACTGTAGTTGGATCAGCTCTGGTAAGTGGAAGCCCATGTTGCTGGCCCATGTATAATCTTCACCCCTGCTACCCTAGACACTTTGTTTATCAGTCCATTGGGCAAGGACAGGGGTGGGTGGCAAAGAGGCTGACTGACATTCACAGAATGGGTCATCTTGTGTATCTGATTATTAAGAACCTCCTCTGTTGGGGCCGGCACCATGGCTTAGTGGTTAAGTGCATGCGTTCTGCTACTGGCGGCCAGGGTTCAGATCCCAGGTGTGCACCAATGCACCACTTGTCCGGCCATGCTGAGGTGGCGTCCCACATACAGCAAGTAGAAGGATGTGCAACTATGACATACAACTATCTACTGGGGCTCTGGGGAGAAAAAGGGGAAAAAAAGAAGGAGGATTGGCAATAGATGTTAGCTCAGGGCCGGTCTCCCTCAGCAAAAAGAGGAGGATTGGCATAGATGTTAGCTTAGGGCTAATCTTCCTCACACACACACACAAAAAGACCTCCTCTGCTAAGGCTGCTCTTTTGCAAGCATTTCTATGGCACACAAATATCCTTACACACTGTGCCACATACCTCTTCCCCAGATCTCCTTGTCACTAATTTCGCAGTTGTGTTTCTTCCAAGTCCATGACCATCTGGCCAAAACATAGCCACTGCCCATAATTCAGTATAGATACGTATCTCTGGGCATTTCTCCTTCCAGGCAAAGTGCACAATCAGGTACACTGCTTGAAGTCCCGCCAACTGGGAGAACAATTCAGCACTACCCTTTGGTGGCATCATCATGGGGCAGCTATCCATTCATAGTACCAACATATCAAGCAGAACCATCTGTAAACCAAACCAGGGTTTTTTCTTCCTCAGTCGCCACATATGACTGTAGAAAGGCCTTCAGAGAGTAATGACATCTGCTTCCTTATTACGTCAGAAATATAGAATTTCCTCTTTTGTTCAACTTTAATCTGGACTCATATAGGGAAGGGGGTTGTGGGAAATGTAGTTCCCAGCTTACCAAGTTGATAATATTTACACAGATATTTACCATCGCTGATGTTCTTCACTGCTTCTTAAGGATATGAGTTTCTGTCTTGTATCATTTCTCTTCCACCTAAAATTTTTTTTTAGTATTTCTGGTAGTGCAGTTCTGTGGAAATATGTTCTCTTACTTTTATTTTATCTGAAAACATCTTTATTTTGCCTTCTTTTTTTTTTTTTTTTTAATGAGAAAGACTGGCCCTGAGCTAACATCCATGCCAATCTTCCTCTATCTTGTATATGGGATGCCGCCACAGCATGGCTTGATGAGTGTCGTGTGGGTCCATACCCGGGATCCAAACCCACAGACTCCGGGCCGCCAAAGCGGAGCATGCAAACTTAACAACTGTGCCACCAGGCCAGCCCCTGGCCTTCATTCTTAAAGAATATTTCCACTGGATAAAGAATTCTGGGTTGGAAGTCGTCTTTTCTTTCAGTAATTTAAAGATGTTGTTCCACTTCTCTTGTCCTCCAGAGTTTTTGATAAGTCAGACATTATTCAAATCTTTGTTCCCTTGTATGTAATATGTCATTTTCTTCTGGCTGCTTTCAAGATTTTCTCTTTATTTTTGTTTTTGGCATTTAGCTATGATGTGCCTAGGTATGGTTTTATTCATATCTATCCATATTTATCCCGCTTAGGGTTTGCTGAGCCTTTTCAATCTCTAAATTTATATCTTTAACCAAATTTGGGGAAGTTTTATCCATTATTTATTAAAATATTTTCTCTATCTCAATCTCTCTCATATTTCCTGAGACTCCAACTGTATGTATGCTAAATCTTCTGATAGTTTTTTAACTGGTTCCTGGGCTGTTAATTTCTCAATCTTTTTTCCTCTCTTTTTTTTTCAGAATGAAGAATTTCTATGGATCTATGTTCAAGCTCATTGACTCTCCTCTATCACCTTCATTTTGCTTTCAAGCACATCCAGTGAGTTTTAAATTTCAGATATTGTGTTTTTCAGTTCTAGAATTTCTGTTTGGCTCTTTTTTAGAGTTTCTATTTCTCTGCTGAGATTTCCTATCTTGTAATTTGCTACAAGCATATTTTCCTTTAAGTCAATGAATGTAGTTCAAAAGCTTTAAAATCCAAGACCGTTAATTTCAACATCTGGATTTGGTCTCTATTGATTACCTTTTCTGTTGAGAATGGGTAGGTAACATTTGGTTCTTCATATGTCAAATAGTGTTTTATTATATCCTGGATATTATAAAGTTTATGTTGTGGAAGTCTGGATTCTGTTGTATTCCTTCACAGACAATTGATGTACTTTTGCTTTCTTTGCTTTGGCATCTAATTAATTTGATTGAACTCAAACTAAAACTCACTTTCAATGCTCCCAAGCCCCATTGTTATTCCTAGTATAGCTCTTTTAATTAAGTGGCAATAATAAGTTATGTGTAGGTCCCTCCCCTACTGAACTGTAAGTTTGTCAAAGATAGTAACTGGGTCTTATTCATCTTTCTGTCCTTCATATATAGCTTAGTCTTGCGCACAACGGCCCTGCCACAATGCTGAATGCAGGAATGAACTAATGAACCATGTAATTTAGGAAACATTTACCAAATCAGACTACTGTTACTAAGAAGATCGAGGAACCAGGGGGAAAAGCTGGGAGTCTTGCGTATATATCAGATTCCACCTTCCCATGCTTGGTGTAATTTTCAATTGTGAATCCACTACCAAGAATCTGGGTCTCAGATACTTTAATCTTCAATATTTGCTTCCTCATATTATTTCCTACAGAGTACACATTATAGCAAAAGCCCATTAAAATAAAACAATGAAAACAGCAGAGAGGATTGCTCAATCATTACTTAGCTACATTTCCATAATGTGGAATTAGTCTACAAGGTATAAATTCGAATCACAATTCAAGCCCACAACTCAAGCCTACTTTATTCATTCAGTCACCTGTGCTGTTGCAGGTGCTAGGTTCCAGAAATATAAAAATTAATAAGGATAGTTCCTGTCCTCAAGGGATGAGGGAAATACAGAGGTTAGTCATTTAATCAGTTATTTGTAGATTCCATAAATATTTATTGAGCACTTATTTTGTGCTGGGCACTTTGCTAGGTTCCAGGGATACAATTACAAGAAGACGGACAATTCTCTGCCCTCAGGGAACACAGAGTTTCTCTGGAAAACATTAACTCATCCTATATAGCAGTCACTCAAGTACCACCCTCACATCCCTCATGTTTTTTTTTTTTTTTTGCCTTGGCCTGTACAACACGTACTGCTAATTCATATTTTATTTGTCTCACTCTTCAAAAGCTTAAATCAATTTAATCTGAAAAGAAAGATTATATCACAGATTGGATATGCTACTTGTGCTTTTCAAATTCACCTTAAAATAAATGCATAATTAATAAAATGCAAAATACCAAGTATTACGTGTCCCACGCTGTGGGAAACACTGCTTTAAGTGTGTTAAATGTTGTAAAAGAGACATTTATAAAGTGCAAAAAGCATAATGGGGATATAAAAGGAGTTATTAATCCTGCCTATGTTTATAAAGAAGGCTTTGCGGAAAAGTCTCCTTGAGGGAAGTGACAGTATCCACTTTTTCATGTTATCCTCTGTGGTAGTCAAAATAATGCCTCCCCCCAAAGGTGCCCACATACTAATTGGAACCTATGAATATATTACCTCACAAGGTGAAGGAAAATTAAAGTTGCAAATGGAATTCCAGTTGCTAATCAGCTGGCCGTAAAATAAAGAAATTATAATGGATGATCTGGATGGGCCCGTTGAAATCAAAAAGGAACTTGGAAAGCAGAGAGGGGAGGCAGAAGAGAGTCAGCATGATTTGATGTGAAAAGGACTCTGCCTCTCTTGCTGGCTATAAAGATGGAGGAAGGGGCCACAAGCCAAGGAAAGCCTGTGGCCTCTAGAAACTGGAAAAGGCAAGGAAACAGATTCTCTCCTGGAGCCTCCAGAAAGTCACACAGCCCTACCATCATCTGGATTTTAGCCCAGTGAGAGCTGTGTTGGGTTTCTAGCCTACAGAACTATAAGATAATCAATTTGTGTTAAGTCACTAAGTTTGTGATCATTTGCTATAGCAGCCACAGAAAACTAATACAACCCCACAGTGCCAGATGCATCTTGGGCATTGGCTAAAAATAACTCAAAATGAATGGGATCTCCCCTCTAAGTTCTTCAAGGGCAAAGACCTCATCTTTTTGTCCATTGTAGACCTAGTGTCTGCAATCACACTTAGTGTATAATTGGAGGTGAATGACTACTTTGAGTGCATTTGGAAGGAAAGTACTATTTGAGCTGATTGATCAAGAACGGGTAGAAGTTTACTAGACATGGAAACAAATTGAGGAAGGGCTTTGAAGGTGGGGGAGCTGCTTGAACAAACACCTGAATGTTCATGGTGTGTTTGGAGAAATAAATTATCATTTGGCAGAAGACAATGTGCTCAGGGAGAACAAGAGAAAACAACACCAGGACAGTGGCAGGGAGCAGACCAAGAAGGGCCTTGTGTGGTATACCAAAGAGTTTCATTTGAGTCCTGAGGCCACAGGGAGTCATGTGTCAATCTCCTTCTATGTGACATTAAAGGTGATACAGGCTTGCCTTCTCTCCAAGCTGGTTTCTTCATAACATCCACTGGAATCTTAGGTTTCTGCAACCAAGATCTTTGCACTCCATGCAGATGTTTTGGGAGAAGGCCTGACCTTGTGGGCTTGGGTTCTTGGGCTGGAGGTCAAGTATTGTGCATTAAGAGTGGCCAGACAGAGGAAGCCAGCAGCCTGAAAAGCCGGGTGACTCTCAGGCTCCCTTGAGCTCCCTGCAGGAGCCAATGAGCTGTCAAGGTTTCTGTCATAAACCCCACACTCCATGTGTTTGCAATGTGGTCACAAAGATACACATGGGATCGGGGGCTGGGGTGGGAGGGCATAGTTCTGGAGGCATTGCTTCCTCTCTTTTCCTGTGCATTTTAGAGAAAACTTATTTTGCTTTCTTAAAGTTATGATGTGGAATAAAGGGACAGTAATGAGTTCCAGATGCTTTTATTTTTCTCCTTCTATAATTGGAAACAAAAATATAGCATGGCTTTTAAATGGAAAGTGCCAGAGAGGAACGATGCTTTTAGCTCTGGGGTTTCAGCTGTGATTTAGAGCCCAGAGTGAGGCTGTGGCCGTCATCACTACACACCAGCTCGCTCACATTGCTCCCTGCAGACCCAGCTCAGGGCTTTATCTCAGATCCTGAATGAGGTTCAACTGTGAGTCCTATTTTAAGAAACTCTAATACACGAAACCCAAACTTGCCAAGCAGACAGATTTGGGTGGAGTGAGCAGCCACGTATTCAAAGGATGATTGTTTTGCAGAAGGCCACAAGGCAGGCCACTTCTAATTGGAGCTCCCTGGGTACACCTAAAAGTTTCCCCACACATCATTAATTTCTGAGGAAGGGGCAAAGAACCTTCCAGCCGAAGCGTACCAGGCGTGAAGTGCCAAGCAAAGATCAATTAAAAAATCAAGAGACCAGAATCTTGAAGTATTAAAGTGATCTTAGGAAGAAAGAAAGCTTGAATTACCATGGACTCATTCATACAACACTTGACTTTTCAGGAGACCTTGAAAGCTATCATGTGAAGACCCGACTTAGAGCCATACTTAGAATTGAATCAGCCTCCTTGTAAATTAGACAAAGAGATCATCCTAAACGTGCAGGAGGGAACACCTATTCAATTTAGCCTCAAAGCTTTAGATCCCTTTGGAATCCTTCATTCTCCCCTTTAGCCAATCACTGTTACAAAACGGAACAGCACAGAAAGCAGGATTCAGATTTAGACTCTGATAAAGTTGGCCTCCACCTACAAGACATAATAATAGCAGATTACAGTCTCTCCAGGGAGATAATCTTTAACACAAAGCAGATCCCAGCCCCCCAACCTAAGAGCAGGCCGGGAAGGGAAGATAAAGCTAAAAGGCCACTCAATCCTTACATGATTTGCCCAGCACACTGGTACCAATAGGAATTCTACAGCTGAAATTTAAGACTGGCCTCTTACCTTTTGTTCATGGCAAAACAAATAGTTCAAGTTCTCTTTTGATGCCAAGAATCTCAGGCCAGTCCTGATGAGCAATAGAGACTGTCTCCCTAAGTCTCTCACTGCCTGCTTTCCCATTCTCTATTATACTTTCCTCTTGCAGCCATGCAAGTAATTACTCCTCAATACATTGAGCTGCCATCCATCAAGTACTTGCTGCATGCTAGCCGCCTTACAATGGTACAAGTCATTGTCCATTGTTACTGCCATTCTCCAGCCCCTTGGATTGATCAGCCCGTTCCAAAGCCCCCAGACTTCCCTTACAGTCTGCTCTGTCAAATCGTAAGTAGCCAGGGATGTGGGTCTAAAGAGATTACTCAGTGGTTTTTAACCCTTCTGAAAATCTTACCAAGGCTGAGGCTCCATCCTGGACCTATTAAGTCAGAACATTTGGGGTCTAAGCATCTAACCAACTGGGGTCTAAGCAGTGTTTTAAATCTGCTCACTGTGATTCAGATGCACGGTGGGGCTGAGAACCACTGCAGGAGCATCTTAGGTGATGTGGGGTTTAGGGGGTGATTTGGAGAGCTGACCCCTTTTCAGGGAGCCCTCTGTCTGCTGTGGGTACTAAAGCCCACCTACTTCCTCTCAATGGGCCTAAGAGAATAACAGGGGAAATTGAAACGAAAGGCATGCTCCTCATACCTAGCAGGGCTTCTCACCCTAATCTAGCTCTTTCCTGACCTTCTGAGTTGGGCTGGGTAACCTTGGGGTCCATCTCCTTCCTCCTTAAATCCTAGGACCAAGTTTCTGCCCCTCCCCTCTGTCCCCTGCTCCTATTAGTTCTGAAGACCTGAGGGGGCCTCTCAAGAAGTCTTTTCCAGCCCCTGTGGGAAACTTGCTAAGCCCTAATGACACAGAGTTTGAGATATGGAGCAAAAGAGGAGAAAGCTTTGGAGTCATCCAAACCTCCCAATGCAGGGAAGCCCATCGCCAATACATGGGATAGTCTCAGCCTGTGTTCCCAAATGGCTGGATTCATCTAGTCTCCCCATTTTTCCATCTTGTTGGTGTCTCCACTGAGTATTGACAGGGCCCATCCTCCCAGGGGATGTGGGGGAGATGGAGTAGGCAGAGACTCATGATAATGAGATCTTCTATGGGCTGGGGGATTCTTCAAGCTCTAACACCCCAGCCCACAGAAGCTGTCTGAGGAACTGCGGGAGCTCAGCATCTCAACACAGACTCAAACCTGCTCTTCCTCTGTGGGTAAACTTCCTTTATGGGTAAACTTACTGTAAGTCAAGTTCCCCTTAGAAGGACGAAGAATGTGTGATTTCCCAAAAAATGTCATTACAGTCATGATTGTCTTCTTGGCATTGAGTTGGATTAAATAATTAAGGAGGTGCTCCCACAACTAGTTAGAAGGCTGTTCACTGTAGCATTGTTTTTACTGAGAAAACTTGGAAACAGCCTAAATGGCCAATAACAGAGGATTGGGTAAATGAATCATGTCACGACTAAAAATTACGGTGCACATTCCTGCTCTGGAACATTGAAGGTTATTTATTATATTTTTAATGCCAAAAGTAGGTTACAAAACAACATGGACATTATGATCTCATTTTTGCATCTGGAAAAATACATACCAAGCTATTAATAATCACTATCTCTGAGTGGGGATTAAAGGTAGTTTTTATTTCCTCCTTCTTTGCTTGTCTGTATTTTCTAATAATAATAATAAAGAATGTGTGATACTTGGTTAATTGGTACAAACCTAATACTGGTGTTGAGTGAGGGCAGGCCTCTGAAAGTGAGGCAGAGACAAGAGTGAATACAGGCCCCCTGTAGAATCTCCAAAGGCATAAAAGGCATGCCCCCATTTGCATCTCACCCCAACTCCCCTTCTCAACCTCCATTGACATCAGCAGGCATCACATGCATTACTTACCAACAAGGCCTTCATATTTTTTCATTAATCAGAAGAGAAAACAGATTCCACCAGACTCCATAGTGGCTACACTATTTCTGAGGTTGCCTAAAAGAGTTGTAAATCTTCAACATTAAGAGATCCAACCCCAAAGACAATTGAACTGAGAGACAGACACTTCCTTTACTGTTGGGGTTGGCCAAGGTGTGGCCTCCCAAGATTGAAGCAATCGAGATAAGAGGCGTCCATGCAGATGGAGGCACAATATCACTTTCGTTTCTGATAAAAATAGGTTTGGAGCCCATCGTTAGTTCTCTTAGCCAGTGGGCCTGATTATACCTCACCCCAGAACAAGGCTGGCTTTGTTACTGGCAGCCTGAACAGCCTCAGGCCTTCCCTGGATGTCCTGCTCAGTATGACTTCCAGCATCGTGGAGCTCCCTACAGTCAGGCAGGGCCCCACAAAGAGGGGATGGCCTGAGTTCTCCAGTAAAACACACCCAGCAGTCCCAAGGCCTCCTCTAGGAAGGAATAAGGAGGAGAGAGGCCCAGAGTGTTATTCTAAAGTAAGGGTCAGTGAACTACTCCCTGTGGGCAAAATCTGGCTCTCTGCCTGTTTTTGTAAATGAGTTTTATTGGAACACAGCCACACTCAATCATTTATGTATTGTCTAAGGCTGCTGTCATGTTCCAACAGCACAGCTGAGGAGTAGTGACAGAAACCTTATGGCCCGGAAAGCCAAACATTATTGACCGTGCTCTGAAGGACGTCCCTCCAGGAAAACGAGAGGAGAGGGCATATGTCTCCTGTAACGCATTTGGCTAGTCTGAGATGCACACCCTCCTGGTTGTCCTCTCTCTGGCCAGTCCTGCTTGCTTTCCCTTTCCAGTCTTTGGATTCTAAAGGTTCACTCCTCAGCATCTCCTCTTCTCAATCTACATTCTCAAAATCTCCTCCTGGATATCTCAAAAGCCTTTCAAATCACACAACTCTTAGCCTACAGTGACCATATAATTTATTGGTCCAAACCAGGGCATTTTGAGAAATAGCAAATTCCACATGAGACTTTGAAATAATAGGCATAACTTGGATTGTCCTGGGAAAAATGAGAAGTACGGTCATTTTAAATGAAAACACTAATTATCTTCTTTCCCCAAACCTGGCTCCTTCTCAAGAGTTCCCAATGGCTCTGGCATTGCCATCCTGCCCATGGTACGAATGAGAAACCCAGGACATATCCTTTATACCACCCTCCCCCCACCCCCACCTTCCATCCATTACCAACTCCTGCTTCCGAAAATCTTTTTGGAATCCACCCACTTCTCTCTGTCTCAGCTGCTATCATCTGAGTCCAAACCACCACTATTTCTTGCCTGGGCTTCTCAAGAGTCTCCTCGCTGGCTTAAGGTCACTGGCTTCAGCCCCTCCCACCTCCTCTCCACACAGCAGCCAGACTGATCCCTTTGAAACTTCAATCTGACTGGGCCACCCCGCTGCATAAAACATGTGATTCCCCCTGTTTTTAGGACAGAGATTCGAGTTCTTACAGTTGGACTCTGAGGCCTGCATGGCTGCCTTCCACCCGTCCACCATCCTCCTTCCTTTCTGCCTTTAGTTAATGCTTGAAATTCCTGCATCTTCCTGCTTCTGGGTCTTCCTTCAGACTGGAAGATAACTGGAAATCTCTTCCCCCTATTGGAGCTCAGATCTGTTTAAATCTCACTCCTTCACCCTCCACACTAGGCCATTATCCCGTCATCACCTGTCATGCACCCTGTACATTGCCCTCATGGCACTTATTGCCATCTGTAATTACATCTGTGTGGTTATTTGTTTACTGACCATCTTGCCTGCTGTAAGCTGCCTGAAGACGGGGTGCATATCTCTTTGTTCACCGTGATATCTCAGCACCTACCTAGTCGTCAGCACACGGTAGGCACTCAGTCAATATCTGTTGAAACAATGACAAAACAGGAAAGCAAGCCTCCATGGTATCAGCGTTTGGGGGCTTCGATTTAGCCAGGATGCAGACTGTCCTGATTTTCTGTGGCTGCTGTAACAAATTACCATTAACTCAGTCACTTGGAACAACAGAAATTACTTTTCGCACCATTCTGGAGGCTAGGAGTGTGAAATTAAGATGTCAGCAGAGCCACATTCCCCGTGGAGGATCTAGTGGAGAATCTCTTCCAGCGTGCGGTGGCTGCAGCCTTTTCTTGGCTTGTGGCCACATCATTCCAATCTCTGCCTCTATCTTCACATCACCTACTCCTCTTCTGTGTCAGATCTCCCTCCTTGTCTAAGTGTCTTGTAAGGACACTTGTGATGGCATTGGGGGCCCACCCAGAAAATCCAAGATAACCTCCTCATCTCAAAATCCTCAACTTAATTACATCTGCAAAGACCCTTTTCCCCAATAAGGTCACATTGACATGTTCCAGGGATTAGGATGTAGGCACATCTCTGGGGAGAGGGGGACATTTCAACCTACCATGGAGACATAAGACTAGATTTGGTCCAAAGGAGAAAAGACCTGTCTTGAGAAATTCAGAATGAGAATTGCTGCAAACCAGGAGACAGAACAGATTTCAGGGATCCTGAGGGAGAAACATCCCAAGGTACTTTCCACTGGGGTCAACGCTACTGTTGTCCCCTTCCTCATTCTTGCCCTCTTTGCCCTCAAAGATCACTTCCATGGGCAGAGGGCCCAGGTGAGAGGCAGTTCTTACCCAACCGTTGAGATTCACACCTGACAAGTCAGTAATTAGAAGCCAGAACCAAAGACTCACATTTGCTGCACAACGTTGGGCGACAAGCTTCATCTCAGATCAGTTTTCCCAATCGCAAATCAAGTTGTCTCTTCCCAAGGGAGCAATTGATATCTATTCCTGTCATTTCTCATGTATCTTGGGATGACAGTGTTTAAAAAAACCTCATTATGTTTACCAAGTTAGTTCCTTGCAAGGACTGAATCTTACTCTCAAGGCTACCTTTTACAGCTGCGAACTTTCCAGCTGCCTTTAAAAATAACAACACAACGCCGCCCCAGACCTCTCAGTCCCCAGGTGCCTGTGTCTTTTCAACTCTCAGGTGGAGTGCTCCTTTAGCTTTTCCTCTAACTGTACCGGAGACCCTCAGCTCTCTTAAACTGCGCTGAGAAATGGGTCCTTTGTGGCCAGGGCTGTAGAACATCTTTTATAAAAGGCTTAGCTTCCTAAAAAAATTAAGAGTATACAAACACAGGGGCCTGGCCAGAAATAAATGCTGCTATATTTTTAGAAGGCTGAGTTCTTTTATTCTTGGGTAATGAGTCTAATTTGATTTCTATAAAACCCAGTCATGCTGCTGTGGTCTAACTCTGACTGAGCATCTTATGCTTCTAAGCAGCCTTCTGCAATGGCAAGGCCTGCTGGTTGCGCTATTTATGAGGGAGAATTGGGGTGAGTTTCCATTTTGGGCAAAGAGTAAAAATAAAGAATTTTCTCCTGAGTGGGCCCCTCTCAGAATCCAGCCTGGCCACTCTGTCTACACTGGGCACACGTGCGCAGCATATGTCAAACTTGCCTCTGAAGAGAGGGTATGAATCATTCCCCCTGCTGTGCTCTGGGGAGTTTTAAATCATGCTGCTCCTCCAACATGGAAAGCAGCATTGATTTTCTGGGAGGGAGGTTATGGATACTTTTTGCAGTAAAATATGAACAGTGAACATAGTCGGTACCGACTGTGAGCACTTAAAGAAAATAAATGAAAAGATGACCACAGGGAACTTCCAGACTCCTTTCCTGTGGGCAGTGGGATGGTGGCAGCCTTGTGAGAGGATGAGGTCATTCCTTCAATCAACAAACATTTTTGGAAGCCCCTGATGTGCACTGGGGAAACACTGGGGTCTGTAGAAGACAACGAGCTGAGTGTACATAGAGTGTGTTTGCTTTTAATGAAGTGAGTCACTCCTAGCTCCTCCAAAATCACAATCCTAGGGGCAAACTGGTTCCTGATAAGCAAGTTCAAGTTCAGTAGTGGCGTTTCAGCCATTGCATGCACGGAGCTCCCTCCCTCTCTCTCCATTGCAAGTGAAGAGGGCTGACATCCTCTGATTACACTCGGGATCTCCAAGACTTTTCTGGGGGTTTGGAGAGATTCTGAGAAGTTAGATTGAATCGAAGCCGGTATCTCCTGGGACCCCAGTCCTCCAGGAATCTCCAAGTTTGGGCTCAAAGCCACTCAATCCCCCAGGGGTCATCCTGGGAGTGTCTGCAATCTGCTGAGGTCCCAGTGGATCCCCGAGGTGCCAACGCTCCAATCTGCTCTAGGGGTCTGAGAATGTTCTTGAGGGTTGGGACTCAGGGTGAAAAAGACAAAAATGAGTTGATCTGGACAGAGCCCAAAAACAAAGGCAGGAGGCCCTGGTGATGCCTCGTGGCCTGTTCCCTCCTCCTGGGGCCTGAAATTTATGAAGATTTTGGGGTCGTGCCTACAGAGAGGGCAGAGTGAGATGCAGTCAAGAGCCCACCAAGATGTGGCTGGAGGGAGGGCAGATGCTGGCGAGGATGGGGTGTTGGGAAAGAGTTGAAAAAGGTGGGAGAGGCAGAGGAGCCGACGAGGGGAGGGGAGAGGAGCGAGAGACGAGAGCCTCTTCCTCCATTTATGTGATACTTTCACTTCTCTACGTTCAGGTTACAGAAGAGGAACGGTGTGTACAGACAGGGCCTGGACATATTGAAGAAATGCCTGCTCAGGGGAGCCACGGGGAGGGAAGGAGGAGGCTCAGAGGGACAGGTGCAAGCTAAGCAAGGAGGAGCCACGGGAGGACTTGCCCCTGCCACCCATCGGTCCACGGGGACCCTGTGTGTACCGGGGACGTGATGGCAGGTGGGAAGGGAGGCCCCAGGGGAGGTGCTAATGGAATCATCAACCCTTAACATCAGCGTCTGCTGTTACTAACACCATCCTGACATCTTCTCATTAGTGCCGTTCTTATCCACTGTGGTCTCTACTCCAACCTTCCCTAGGACTTCACGCTCACCAAAAAAAAAAAAAGATATTTCATGAACAAAAGTTATCAGCTGAAGCGTTCCTTCTCTGGAATGGGTAATTCAGGGTCCCTCATCTCTGCAATAACTCTGCGTTTTTCCATCCCAGAATGGCCTCATCCCTCAGGCTCATGTGGAATTTTCTGGAATGTAGCATGCAGACTGATACGGCCTAAGGAGATGTTTCTCGAAGCACAGACCTAGAAGGATCTCCTGCCAGTTTTGTTGAGTGTGGTTATGTTAAGTGTGACTAGGGATCAAGCTGCCTTCCCAGCGAAGCCTTCCAGAGTGGCAGCCCTGCCATGAGATCCCTCTTCTTTTTCTAGAACCTGCAGGTGCTGCCTCAAGGAAGGCGTGAGTAGGCCTGAGATGACGGGGAAGGCCCCTGACTGCCTGTGGCTTGGGGCGGTCCCAGTGGGGGTTTCTGGACCAGGCCGTTTCCTCTGTTCTGGGCCCTCAGGGGAGTTGGCACTGCTGCTTTCTGTCTAAAGGACCAGCTAGGAATTCAGGGGTGAGAGGAAAATCGCCTGCAAAGGATCCCCCAGTGAAACACGGCCTGTGTTGGCACACAGCTTCCCATCAAGACGTCCTCCTCTGCTTAAGGCAGGAAGCAGTTCATTCTCTTTCCTGACAAGAAATTCAATATCAAAATAGAAAGAAAAGAAAATCAACGTTAAGTACCAGGCACACACCATCTTCTCTTACTTTGCATATTTTTGGGGGCCCTGCTCACACAGTCTATTCCTAGCTGTTTTTAAACAAGTGCCCACTGTTGGTTTCATGTCAATTTTGTTTCCCTAAAAAGGTCTGAGTGCCTTGATCTGCCTCCTCCATGGCATCCAGTCTCCTCTTTCTGGAAAAGTCTGGAATAATCTTTCTCTGAAAGCAAATCCTTCCCTGAGGAAACACAGTTTATTCAAGGAAAGAGCCCAGACTTGGGACTCAGACAGACTTATCAGTGAATCCTAGTTCAGCTCTGTGTTCTTTGGTAAGAGATTTCATCTCTCTGAGCCTGTTTTCTTATCTTTATAATGGTCGAACCTAACTCCATTGCTTACTAGCTGTGTGACCTTGGGCTCGTTACTTAACCTCTCTGGGCCTTGGTTTTCTTTTATCTGTGAAATGGGATAAACATTGGTATCTATCTCAGTGTTGTTGCTAATATTAACTGAGTCACTGTGTGTAAAGCGATTCACACAATGTCTGGCACACAGTAGGCATGATATGAGGGTTTGCTATTAGGATTATAGTGTATTGCTTTGAGGACTGAGATGACTATGTCAAGCTCCTGGCACAGGGAAGGTACTTGTCTGACTCCTCCCCCTCTCCCTCCCCCAGCATCTTCAACTTCCCTCTGTGGTTCTCACTGTGAATACATTCTCAGGTGCCTCCGCAGGGCAGGCCTGACACCCCGGTCCTTCTCTTAGCTGACGTGCCCCTAAACTGTGTGTGTCTGCGCTGACCCCGGCCTCTCCTGACAGCTTTAGTTACGCTCTTCAGGCTGACGCTGAGTGGATGACTAAGTCTTCCTCTTACAGAGACCAGTCCCACTCTTCAGCACAGATAATATTCAACAGGAAAAATTAACCCCAAATCTAGTGTGATGGATTAAATATGGCCATAAGTTCCTTGCAGCTCAAGAAGTAGTCTATCTGCCCACCCCTCGAACCTGGGCTGTGACTTTCTTTGACTAATAGGGTGTCGTGAAAGTGACCTTGTCTGACTTCAAAGCCAGAACACAGCCCTGAGGATGTCACTTAAGGAAGCTGGTCTAACCAATCGTGGATGAGGAGCCACGGTGTGAACTGAGGGGCCTCAGGCAAAGCTGGTACCAACTGCTTCTAATTAACCCCTCACCACTCACCTGGTCTGTGTCCCTGACTAAACCCAACTTGTACCAAAGAGTGTAGGTGTTAGACTTCAGAAGCCTTCTTTTTGGAAAAGGTATTCAACTCAACATATGCATCTTGAGGTCTTCTCAAAGGCATGTTAGGTTCCAGGTATCAGAATGAGATGCAAGTCTTGGTATTGCGAGAGTTAATCCAGGGTTGCAAGGCATTTTGGAGCTTCAGTCATGAAGGGCACACCCCGAATGGAAAGTGCTCCCAGTTAAATTGTAGAGGGGGCTGGGAGTGGAAAGGGATAGCAGGTTTTATTATCAGGGCGAATGAAATGTGCTCTGTCAACTGCTCCATCCCTGTTAATTCCAATTTGACTTAATTCTGCACGTGTGTTGAAGACTTTGGAACCCAGGAAAATGGAGATCAGAGCAAGGATGGGTCTGGAGTTTCAGTCAGCATCAAACTGTTCTTGTTTTTGTGACAAGGACTCTGTCAACATGGAGTCCGGAGCCTAGAGCAGAAAGGAAAAGCACCAGTGTTGTAAAGGGATTTTATACAACCTGAGCCATGCAAGTCTCTCTCTAGGCCAGGAAGAAGCATGTATGTGAGGAAAACAGAAGAATGATGGTGGCATTTAGTGGCTAAAAACTTGGCCTTTTGTGTCAAACAGATCTAACTTCAAATTCTGCTTTTGCCACTTCCTAGCTAGATGTAGCAGTTATACACCACTGTGTAACAAACCATCCCAATTCCTAGTGGCTATAACAGCCATGCATTTGTCCAGAATTCCATAGTTTGGACTGGGCTCGGATGCGAGGCTCTTCTGCTGGTCTCTGCAAGGGGTCATTTATGTGGCTGCAGCGAGGGCTGGCTGCTCCCACATGGCCTCACTCACATGCCTGGGGTCTCAACAGAAATGTCTGGAATGATTGGGACAGCTGGGCGTCCCTCTCCATGTAGTCTTCTTTCCACCCGGTCTCTCATCCTCAAGGAGGCTAGACAAATTGTCTTCACTTCCTGAAGAGGGAAGTTCCAGTGCACAAGTGTTTATCAAGGCTTTGCTTGCATCACATTTGCTGATGTAGAAGGCAGCTCACTTGGCCAAGCCTAGGGTTAATATAGCGGGTGGGGTAGATTATACTAGGATGCGGATTCTGGGAGGTAGAATTCATTGGAGAATTAATGTCACAATCTACCACACTAGTGACCTTGGCCAAATTCTTAATTTCTCTGAACCTTGGTTTTCTGATCTATGAAATGGGGAGAATAATCTTTGTATTAATTGGGAATAGGCTGAATTCATGTCATCAAAACCCCAAATAAAGTATGGTGTGTGAACGATTCAGGGAGTTATTTTTTTCCTCATGCAACATGATATCCAGGGTAGGCAGTTGGTAGTGTTAACTCAGAGACTAAATGATGTCAGCGTCTAGGTCTCTGCAATTCTCTTGGCTTTTCCCTCATGGTGGGAAGATGGCTGCAATAGCTCCAGTCCTTTCAATGCCTTTATAAGAAGCAGGAATGAGTAGAGCAAATAACAAAAGGAATGCACCAGCTGGGTCAGCATCCCTCTGAAAGAGCTTTCCCAGAGCCCCACCCTTTCATATCTCATTGACCAGAACTGTCTCACATGGCCACCTCTAACAGCAAAGGGGGTTAGGAAATGTCACTTTTAAAGCTAGGTACAGAACCCAAATGAGGTTCTGTTGGTAACAAAAGAAAGGGAGAGTATGTACTAGGTAGGCATCTAACAGTGACTGCCAGCCTTCATCCCCAAATCACAAGGTTGCCTTCCACATAGTAGGTGCTCATTAAAGAGTAGCTAGTTTTCTTTTTCTTGTTTATTTGATAGCCTCTGCTAGCTAGCTGGCCCATCTGTTGCCCTACATATCTGTTCCCCAAAGAGAGGAAGCTCTGAGTTGTCCCACAACTCTTGCCTTCCTGGTATCCCACGTGATTCCCGTATCAGTTAGTGATAGCTACATAACAAACCACCTGAACACTCAGGAGGATGAAGCAATAAGTGTTGTTATTGCTCACGAGTCCGCAGGTGAGCTGGATGATCCTCTAGCCTGGGCTGGGCTCACTCATCCATCTGGGGTCAGCTGTGGGTCACGGAGGCGGCTCTGCCAATCTTGGCTGGGCTCTCTCACGTGCTTGGTGGTTGGGGCTGCAAAGAGACACTGGAAAGACTGGATGCATGGAGGGGTGAAGAATTGTAGCCATTTCTGTAATCAGTCTGCCGCAGGTCGAGGGACGCCATAGTGCCCCGATGTCGCAGAAGTATCTACCATATTCTGTTTCCTTGTGAATTGCAACTCCTCGGTCCTGTTATTTCTCTAACCAGAGCTTCCTTGGGTCTTCTCAGTTTTCTGCAGAAACTTTCGGGGACCAGCTTTCATTTTCACTTGCCCAGTCTTCTCGCCCTCCTCCCCTGACATCCAGAGAGCTCAGGACGTTGGAAAATTGGAGTGTTTTCACCCAGGGGCACTGCACAGCTCCGCCCTCTGGCCCACACCCACTGGCGCCTGGGCCTTCTCTCCCGTCAGCTGGCTCCTCCCCTAACCAGCCCAACATCTGGGAGGACACAGGCAGCCCTCCTGCTGAACAGCTGAGGACCCTGGGGTGAGGCTTAGCTCCAACCTCAAGGCTCCAGGTAGTTTTCATCCTACAAGCTGTCATTCTCTGCTGGAGACTCCTTCCCTGGAGCTTTCTTAACAAGCCCAAAGGGCTGAATGTGCCCAGCCGTCAGCTCCCTGGGGCTGCATCCCTTAGGCGGTCACCTCAAAGGGCTTCAGTCCTTCTCAACGTAGGTGTCATGTGCTGATGCGCACAGACTCTGGAGCCAGCTGGCCTGGGTCCTAAACCCGGCTCACCCATCGCTTGCCGACTGTGTGATTTGGGGCCAATTACCTACTTCTTGGTAAAGTGAGAATAGCGATAACCTGCCTCATGTGTTACCACGAGGATTAATTGCGCTAATACACCTGCCGTTCCTAGAACAGCGCCTGGCGCATAGCAAACCCGGCGTACAAGCCAGCCACTCTTGTTATCATTTGGGCTCTGCAGCATTTGCCGCCATGAACAGACCCCTGCACTTGGTCCTTGTCGCTCTACACTTTCATCACGCAGTGTTGATCCTGGCTGCTGCGTTCATGATTTCTTTTCCCATTCATTCAATCCTTCTGCCTCTCTTCATTTATTCAAACCCTGCCTGTGTGCCTTCCATATATTAGTCATTGTGTCAGATACAGGGGACAAAAAAATCAATCAGCTATGGTCTTTGTCCTCATGAAGACAGTCCATTAAACAAACACTTTAAAAATCCCAACGAGAAGAAAATACGAGGAAGTGTGATAAAGGCTTCGGAAAGGGCAGTGAGATGCTCTAGGAGCCCATGGGAGAAGCAGCTACCATAACTTTTTTAGTGCTCTAAAATGCTGTCACAACACATGATGCTGGGGTAATGAGGCCATTACCTGGGGCTTACAAATATTTTGGCTGCACTTCACTTGGAATTTGACTGTAACCAGATTTGACTTATATTTAGTGGCTTCATTTCCTCAGGGTTGAAAAAGAGGTCACGTCCTTCAGGAGCGGGACTTGACAGTGAGTAGCATTTCTTCTCTATGATCCGCTTCTAGGAGGCAAGACCATCACGTGGTGCTGAGTATAACTTGCTTTGTTAGAGCTTGATTGGCAGGCCAAGTTGTTACAGTAATGGAGTTTTAAAAAAATTTAATCTATATCTGAAATACACAGCCCTAGTTTAAAAAGTCAAGCAGTATTAAAAGCCTTCTATTGAAAACAGCAGTCTCCGACCCACTCCTCCCCCTCCATTTAATTCTTCCTCCCCTGAGGCCAACACTTCCAGGTCTTCCGACATGTTTCTTATGGTATTTACCTCTGTGTTGCTAAATAACATGTGTATATTGCTAGTTCTTGATTTCTCTACTTTGGATGTTTTTATACCCCACCCCTCCCCCAATACTAACCCACACTTCCTCTGTCTCCCCAGCCTTCCAATTTATTTATATAACAATGTTTGTTCAAATTAGTATTCAGGGTTTGTATTATTTTGACCATGTAAATATCAATCACAGCTCAACCGTAGAGCTGACCATAATTACGTTTTCTTTCTCATGTGGAGTTTTTGTCTTCCTAGAGTTAATAATTGCCTCGTTTTTTTAATTTGCTTAATTTTCTGTGTACTTCCCATTAATTCATTTCCTTTTTTAAGAGAGCTTTGAATGCCAGCACATTAGTTCTACTTTTGTCTTAGATACATCTCTTCTGGACAATTTCTGGACTTGCCTCCAGAAAGACCCCAGGCTGCAATTCTGTCACTTCCCTGTATAGTCATCATAGGATTTCCTTTCCTGACCACCCTGGGCTTTCCCTTTAACTTTTTCCTGTGTTAAATCCTTTGTTTCCTTGACTTCATAGCATCTTCTTTTAAAAAATTCACTTCCTTGTTTTGGTGGAGCATCTTAGAAAATGCAGTCCATGAACATCTGAAAATAACTTCCTTCTACCTCTATACTTGATTACTAGATTGGCTGGCGTGATGGTTAATTTTATGTGTCAACTTGACTGGGCTAAGGGATGGCCAGAGAGCTGGTAAAACATTATTTCTGGGTGTGTCTGCGAGGGTGTTTCTGGAAGAGATTAACATTTGATTCAGTAGACTGAGCAAAGAAGATCCATCCTTACCACTGCGGGCTGACCCAAATGAAACAAAAAAGCCAGGGAAGGGCAAATCCCCTCTTTCTCTTCTGGAGCTGGGACATCCATCTTCTCCTGCCCTTGGACATCAGAGCTCTTGAAGTTTTGGTTTAGGCCTGAATCCCAATGTCTAGGAGCTCCAGAGGGGGTAAAGGGCACACTGACTTTCACCTGATCTCCCTTTTCTCAGTGTGGCATCTCACCCCACTATGCTACTCCTAATATCTCTGAGCTCAGATGCACTAGGGTTCAATCCAGAGAGTAAACTCGGATGTAGTTCTCTGCCAGGTTAGGGAGGGAAAATCTCCTAGCTGCATAGGTCTGGGAGGTCCAGGGTAGGGATGGCTGGTCCTCTGGCTGTGCAGATCTGGGAGGTCCAAGGTAGGGAGGGCTGGTCCTCTTGCTGTGTAAATCTGGGAGGTCCAGCTTTTTCATGTGCTGATCATGATTTTAGTCTCACCCACATCCCTGCTGTCCTGGGTTCTTGGATCTCCAAATCTTGAAACTTTCCAAATTTCTGCTGCCTTCCTGATAGTCAGCTGCCTATAGCTACTCCCCAGACACAGGTTTTTTCACTCTGCTGACCAGATTGTGTATTTTTTTTTCAAGCACAAAGATTCCATCTTTTTGGCTTAAGGTGTTTCTCTGGGAGGTTGCTCCTGAAGCTCCGTCCTCTGAAGGAGACACAGCAACACAAGACAGGAGTTCAGAGTCTCACCATCTAGTCTCACTTGGGTGCTAACTGGCTATTTGCACTTGAACATGTTACAGACACTGCTCTGCATCCCAGTTTTGTAAATATCTCCTGATCTGTAAAATGGTGGGTTTAAGGTAGACACCTTATTTCATCCTCAAAGCCAGGGCTTGGGCAGAGGCCTTTCGAAGATCAGGTGTCAGCCCCTTTGGGAGCTGAGAATTACTGGAGCCTCTTTGAAACCTCGAGTGGTCATTTAATCCTGCCCCACCTTTGGAGCAACATTTCCAGCTAAAGGTATAACGCACATTAAAAGTAAGAGAATCCTTGAAACAGAAGATAATCTCTAGGGGATAGAACTATTGAATAGAACAGGTGACTGGAGCTTAGCCTGTTGACTGAAGTTGACACACTTTAACTTTTCATGCGTAAAGGATGGCAATAGTTTGGCCTTATGTTCCTCTACTCAATGACCCTGCTCCCTCCTTTGGTCAGATTCTGGCTGTCCCTGGCTTCACACTAATTTTCCAAATTGCAGTTGGAACTGAAATATCTGCAGAACTCACGTCAGAGTGGCTCATCAGCACTTTAGAAAGGCCAAAATAAATCAATGACGCAGAACAAATATTAATATTCCACAAAGATATAAAAGGCAGCCTCATTTACGTACAGAAACAACTTTGAAGGGGAGGGGAGCCAAAGGGATTTGGGGAGGAGTCCGGGGTACGGAGGGAGATATGGGCAGTTACGCAGGATCTCCCTTCAGAGGTTTAAAAAAAAGGCAGCACCCTTTAAAGCTGTATTCAGAATCTAGGCTACTTCTGAAACTCTGGTTAATTTTAGGAAATAAGAATTGGAGGCGAGCTGGTGTGGTTTTGGTTTCATAAGTCTTGAGAGGATCTTCCCTTTTACTTGTGCACCTCAAATGAGTCCTTTCTCCCCCACGTCCATCTTGACTTCCTCCTCTTCTTTATGCACCTGTCTTTCTCATCTCTCTCCTCTCCCTTCCTGCTCTCCATGAAGCCCCCATCCTGTCTCTCTCTCCCTGTTTCCTTAAACACTGCTGAGACCCCCGCCCCAGCCTTGGAGGAGATGGGAGGCATGCAGACTCCCCCCCCCATCCACCCCGACCATCCTTTCCTCTAGCCTATGGCCTCTCTTAGCTGCTGCCAGCACAACCTCTGCTGTCTCCGCGGGGCCTCTGAATCAATCCCTTTGGGTCCCTGATGTTTATCTTCCAAGTTGAAAAGTTTAATTGCAGCCCAGAGTGAGGCTTGGAGGCCGAGCAAGGGAGGGTGGAAGTGATAAATGCCCGCCCGACCTGCGTAGGACGCTGTCCAATCCCCATTGAGGGGGCAGCACCGCCCAGGGCCACGCGGGGTTCAACACTCAGTGAGGCTGTCCAATCCCCATTGAGGGGGCAGCACCGCCCAGGGCCACGCGGGGTTCAACACTCAGTGAGGCTGTGCCCGGCGTATGAGAGCTGACAGCTAGCTCTACACGTGCAGCTCTGGTCTGCCCGTTTCTTCTCTGAAAATCTAATTTTCCTTCATCCCATTTTTGCCCGACTCTCAGGTTTTTTCTCTTTGGGGCGAATGCTTCCGTCCCAGATGTCTGTTTTAACTGAGAAGTGTTTGGGGAGCACAGATGGTGAGAAAGAGGCTCACAAGGTGAAATTGCATTGTTCCCCTGCATCCTAGCAAAACCTTTGTGTTTTTGGTCTGACATATTTGAAGTGGCCTGAAAAGTGAAAGAGAAAACTCAGGTTTTTTTGATACGTTAAATGGAGTCAATCTTTTGCCATCCTTGATAAATGAATGGATTCAGAAGCTTGCTTTTTAAAAGAAGCGTGTTTTTAAACATACCTGCAGTCCAAAGTTCCCTGGAGTCAAAAGTGACACAAAATCCCAAGCTCAAGGAAGACATGGGAATCCAGCTGGGGTCTCCTGGGAAAGATCATGTGGCAGCCCGAGTTCCTGTGGCTCAGGTGGGGAAGCACCTGGAAGGCCGGAGGATCCACATGTTTCCCAGCTGATTTGCTGTGCAATTTTGAACTATTAGTCTCTGCTCCACTATTTCCTTACGAGCAAAATCTGAAAGCATAAAACAATTCCTGCGTGAATTTTTATGGCATCTGAGGTCTAAGGAAGAAATGTTTTGCCGTGTGTACCATCACGTCTGGGCGAGGTGGAACTGGCTGGAAAGGCAGTTGTTGGGCTGGTTCCTAAAGATGTTGGTGCCCTGGTTTCTCGGTGCACTCGCATTTGCTGTTAGCCTTCCCAACAACCAAGCTGGACGACATTCAGTATTTGTATCGACCAAGATTCTCTCCTCAACCAAACTCTACTTGGGCTCCTCTGAACTTTTCAACTAGGCCTTGACTTTTGGACTTTCGTGCTCATCTCTGCACTGTCCATTTAGCAAGAATCCTGCTAAGTCAATTTAACCAGAATTTTTCCCCCACCTTTGATATCTGGTTGGGTTCCTCATCCTCCACAATCCCGTGGGTGGTGTCTGATCACCCTGGCCTGCCTTCAGCGAGAATCCTGTTTGGTCAGTTCAGCAAGATTTTCCTCTTACTCCCGATGTTTCCTCTTAGTTCCATCCACTGACCCCCACCCTGCTCCTTGGCAATAAAATCCCATTTACCCATGTTGTATTCGGAGTAGAGTCCAATTTCTCCCCATTGCAGTGGTCCCTACGCTTATTGCCATGGTCCCCCTTGAATAAAGTCTCCCTTACACATCTTGCTTTAACAAGTGTCATTGAACAATTTTTTGTTAGCAGTATTTTTGATTTAAATGATTCTTTTGCTACTTGTAATATCAACCTGTGACATAACTGTTATTATTACTATTGCTGCTTTGTAGATGAAGAACCTAATCTCAGTTAGGTCAAGTGGCTCCCAACATCACACAGTTGGGAACTGGGTTTCCCCGTCACCTGGGTCTTCTGGTTCCCAAACTCCAATGCTTCCTTTCCACCAGAATCAGAAATGAGGTGCATCTCTAATTTGAAACATTCTTGGAGCAAAAAGTATTAGTGTCAGGGCTGAGTATGGGGTATAATTTTGATGACTTCTTATTCCCTCCCCCAATACACAGGGGCAGTTTTATCTGCTAAGACAGGAAAGTGCCAACCCTTATTATGTAATGGCGGCTGCATTTCCCAAGAAGATACTATCCTAGCAGCATGTAAGTTTTGAAAAGTGCACTGAGAATGGTCTGTTGGACATTTTGGGCCAGATCTCTGCCAGGGGAAATAATCTGAGTGATTTGAAAGAGCTTTTTTAAGCCCAACAAGCCCTGTGATGAGGTTGTGCATCATCAGAGACATCACTGGCTTCTCAGAGGCTCTCCAAGGCCGCCATTCTCACAGCAAATCTCCAACCCATTAGCCACTGGGCCAGACGGGGAGTTAAAGGGCCCTCTGGAAGAAATGAATTTGAAAAAAGCCAAGAGACACTACCATTAAGTCAACAAGCTCAAAAAAAAAGGAACGGAAGAGAATTTGTGGTACTCATCTGTGCTCTGCAGGGGTTGCCAGGAAGTTGTCATTAAAGGTTAATGGCAGTGAGTTTGAAATGAACACTGATCTTTATGGAATGATCCAGTAAGGATGTTAGAGAGGAAGCCTGGGGGAAAGAAAGTAGGAATCATGTAACCTGGGTCCAAATTCTCCATCAGTTATTAACTACTCATGTGACCTTTGAGAAGTCACCTCTTCTCTCTCATCCTGTTTTCTCTTCTGTACAAAGAGGTAGTTGGTCAAGGTGGTCCCATTTTTTAAGCCTCCTATAACCATTCAACATTTTTTAATCCTCAATTTCTGCCTCAACTTCCACAGAGCACTGAGAAGAAGGGTCATGGCAGGCTGCGGCTATTGCTAACGGGCAGAGAGAGTGCCTGCCAGCTCCCTGTGCCCAAACACACTAAGGAAGTAACAGTGTCACTGCCCCACAAAATTCACATCTACGTGGGGATTTGTAGTTACAGAACCTTCCATACACACTATCTGAATTATTAAGATAAGCAATCCAGTTTTCCCTAGGCTGCTAGGAGGCCTGACACAGATACAGGTATTATGGAAAAGGTACATTCCCTGACCAATTGGAAACAGCAGGGTGAGCCTCCAGAAATCGGCCACATTCAGGACTAGACCAGCTGCTTCTCAGTACAGGCTATTGATTAACCTCCGAGGTGATGATTCTGTTTGTGGTCATGTGTTTCTATCCCTCCTTCTCTTCCTTCCTCCTTCCACACATCCACCCATCCATCCATCTATCCATCCATCATCCACCCATCTATCCATCCAACCATCCATCCCCCATCTATCTATTATTCTCCAAAAGTATTTGCTGAGCATGTACTTTGTTTGCAGGGGCTGTAGCAGGTGCTGTGTGGAATACAAGGGACATGTTGAAGACGGGCCCTTGTACCAGAGGAGCCCTCTTTTGATCTGGGAAGACAAACTCCTGAAGAAAGATAATGCAGCTAGAATGATCAGTGCCAAGGAGGAGTACAAGAGAGTTGTAGGCCCTCTTCACCCCTTCCCTCCCTCTCCATCCCCTTCATTCTCTTGGACACCTGTGTAGCAGGCCTATCCCTGTCAAACTTCTTCCTTAGCTGAAAGCAATCATGTGGTCACATTTACACAGCTGAGAAAAGAACATTACCAAGCCACTTCACAAAGGCTTCCTGAATGACTAGCATTATTATTGCAGCTGGGCCCTCCTGCTTGCCCAGAGGAAGGTCAATGGGCCCTTACTTGGTTTTCTCAGAGCATATAAATACTAAAAAAAGGAAAAAAAAAATTGGATATGCCCTCTTTTGGACAGAGCCTCTTAATATGATTCCCATTCAGCTCGTCATTTTATCATTAATTACAACATAAATGAATAATTAAAAGTATAAGTACTTGCTGTGATATTCTACTCTGACCATCCCACTTGTAGGGTAGTTGTGGTAAACGGGGAGTTTGTCAGAGGAATATGATCAGTATGGTGAGAAGGTCGTGGTCTAGAGATCACGTCCCCACATGAACAACTGTGGATGGTTAGCTTGGAGAAGAACCTTGTCACATGAAGAAGGAGGATGTTTGTCATGGGTTAACCTAGAAGATCAAAGCTAACACAGAATTCTAAGGCAGACTTTAGTTTACAACAGAAACTGCTTTTTGAAACAACCAATGTCCATCAAGTGAGAAATGGATAAACAAGACACGGCATATCCATACGATGAAATATTATCCAATAATAAAAAGAAATGAAGCACTGACACATGCTCCGACATGGATGAACCTTGAGAACGTTGTGCTCAGTGAAAGAAGCCAGTCACAAAAGACCACATATGGTGTGATTCCATTTATATGAAATGTCCAGAATAGGCAAATCCATAGAGACAGAAAGTAGATTAGTGGTTGCCTAGGGCTGGGGGTTGGAGGGAAATGGGGAGTAACTGCTAATGGGTACAGGGTTTCTTTCTGGGTGATGGAAATGTTCTAAAATTGATTGGGGTGAAGGTTGCACAATTCTGTGAATATATGAGAAACCATTGAATTGTACACTTTAAATGGGTGAATTGTATAGTATGTAAATATCTCAAAAAAGCTACTCTAAAAATTAATTTGCCTGTTTTTAACTTCAAGGAAAGAAACTCCTTTTTTTGTGTGTGTGAGGAAGATTAGCCCTGTGCTAACATCTGCCAATCCTCCTCTTTTTTTGCTGAGGAAGACTGGCTCTGGGCTAACATCCATGCCCATCTTCCTCCACTTTATATGGGACGCCACCACAGCATGGCTTGCCAAGCGGTGGGTCGGTGCGTGCCCGGGATCCGAACCTGCGAACCCTGGGCCGCTGCAGCGCAGCGTGCGCACTTAACCGCTTGCGCCACCGGGCTGGCCCCGGGAAACTCCTTTTTAACAATGAGGGTGAAAGAATACACTAGCACAGTGCTCTGCCCATGGAAAGCCCTGGATACCACCTGGCTCACTTCTGTCCCCAGTCTTGTCCAGCAATGGGAAGACTTAGCTGAGGCAGTGAGAACTCCTGTCAGCCCTGGAGATACCAGCAGATACTCGGAGACCATCTGAGGCGGGTTGTAGAAGGTTCCTGCAGGGAGAGGGAGGATGGGTCTTGAAAATAGAGCCCAAGGCATAGACTTGGGGCAGGTAATTGATTTGGGAGGCGATCCCAGGAGCTGGTGGTGAGGAGCAGGGAGGGTGAGGCAGGAAAAGGGGAGGAGCTAACGGAAGGTGCGTCATCAAGGTCACCGCTGTGGGCAGGGGGCTGGACTCTCCACAGGAGGGGTCGTCTGGGGAGGCATACAGAATGCCTCTCCAAGTGTTCTGCTGGAAGGGTGGGAGGCTGGGCCACCCATTCACCAGCTTCTCTCCCCACTGGCTGAGGACTGTCCCCGGTGTTAACTCCTCCACACTTCCGGCTGTGCGTGTGTGGGGGCCAGAGGGATCACCACAGGGCCCCAGGGTTCAAAGGGGAAATCTGTGCACAGCATGCCTGCAGCAGGACACTGTGAGTGAGGGGACCCTGGGTTCACACTGAACTTTCCACCACAGCTGTGACCAAAGTCAGAGGTGGCTCACGGAGATGTGTTATGGGCACCAGACACATCTGCTGCAACAAGCAATTTGGGCTCACACAAGTGATTTAACAGATATGACTAGCATTTTTTTTTTCCCCTGAGGAATAGCCACCCTGAGCTAACATCTGTTGCCAATCTTCCTCTTTTTTTTTTTTTTTTGCTTGAGGAAGATTAGCCCTGAGCTAACATCTGTGCCAGTCTTCCTCTATTTTGTATGTGGGTCACTGCCACAGCATGGCCACTGACGAGTGGTATATGTCCGCCCCCAGGATCCGAACCTGTGAACCCTGGGCTGCCAAAGTGGAGCGCACCGAACTTAACTACTATGCCACAGGGATGGACCCTAACATTTTTTAAAAAATAATATAAAACAGAATAGAAATGATCAAAGTATTACATCTGAAAAATACCATTTCAGGACAGTTTCGTTTCATTACATACTAAGCATGTTTGGGTGCGTATGCATGTATTGGGTTGCAACATAAGAGGCATTCGTTTCTACGGGTCACGTAGAAAAATGTCGCCGAGCTACAGTCTCTAAATTCTTTCAGAAAGTGAAGTTCATTTTAAAATAAGTTTTTCAGTTGTAGCAGAGTAAACTGAAGAGCTGTGAGTCCTGGTGGAAAGGACAGGAATGAAGTATGAGTCCAAGGAGATTTGGGCTCCAATCTTGTCTGTTTCTTAGGAATAACATGATCTAGGACCACTTACCTTATGTAAAGAGATTTATTTTAAGAAATTGGCTCAGCAGTTGTGGGGGCTGGCAAGTCCAAAGTCTGTAGAGAAGGCCACTAGGCTGGAAATGCAGGCAGGGTTTCTATGTTACAGTCCTGTGGCAGAATTTCTTCTTCTTTGGGAAATCTCAGTTTTTGCTCTTAAGGCCTTCAACTGATTAGAAGAGGCCCACCCACATTATTATCACTCCCTTACTTAAAGTCAACTGACTGTAGATGTTAACCACATCTACAAAACACCTTCTCAGCAACACCTAGATTAGAGTTTGAATAGATCACTGGGTGCTATCGCTTGGATGAGTGGACCCATAAGGTTGACTATCACTCCTGACATGCAGGGACCTTGACTTGTTAACAGCCATAGTGCCTTTCCATTCTGCAGCTCCTTGAATGAGAGCGTATGCTCTGACAGCCTTAATGCTAAATGCTTTCGGGGTACGGAGTTTGCAGCCTGAGGCTTGTGCTCTGTTATCCAACATTCAGGAATGTTTGAGCCCAACCCTACCCCTAGTTTTACAGGTGAGAGGACTCAGGCACAGAGAGGGTAGCCCACTCTGTAGCGGTCGCACTGTGAGCTCGTGACCAAGCCCTCACTCTGACTGAGACATCTTGTCCTTCTTAGAGAGTGTCATGGGTTCCAAAATGCTAGTTGGCTCTGGCCAAGTGAGGAAGGAAATACTCTGTTTTAACAGACTCTCATCTTCACGGTGAGTGGTTCTTATTCTCTTGAACGACAGGATAGTTCTGTTTTCATTTGATGGCCAACATTATCATTATTTTTTTTGTGAGGATGATCAGCCCTGAGCTAACATCTGATACCAATCCTCCTCTTTTTGCTGAGGAAGATCGGCCCTGGGCTAACATCCATGCCCATCTTCCTCTACTT
Source organism: Ceratotherium simum simum (assembly GCF_057802395.1). NCBI lineage: Eukaryota > Metazoa > Chordata > Mammalia > Perissodactyla > Rhinocerotidae > Ceratotherium > Ceratotherium simum. Next base: position 13,665,052 of record NC_141926.1, read on the forward strand.
TATACGGGACGCTGCCACAGCGTGGCTTGATAAGCGGTGCGTGGTTCCGCGCCCAGGATCTGAACCTGCGAACCCCAGGCTGCTGAAGCAGAGCACACGAACTTAACCGCTGTGTCACCGGCCGGCTCCTGATGGCTATTGAAAGCACATTTCCTATGGAGAACAAGCCCGCTTCCCTTCCTCCTGGGAGGGGGAGAAGGACTTCTCTGGAGGAAAAGGGGACGGCAGGTGTTCTGGGAAACTCAACCCGCTCTGACTCCGACGGATTTTCAGTCATCAGAACCAGATGTGCAAATACTGCTGGGCCCCTCCACCTCGCCACAAGATGACCACGCCTGGGATGTGGCTTCCTGAAGGCTCTTCTGCATTTTGTGTGCCTGCAATCCTTCCGTGCAGGCTGCAGGAGGGGGCTCTGCGGCAGGGGATGCGTTGGCCTTTCTCCCATCTTCTAATCACTTAAACATGGAAGCGTCTAGGCTCTCCTCAGGGTCCCCATCTTCACACGTGTTTACTTCTTGCTCTAGCAGAGCTTAAGCAAGGTTTGAATTGGTCAAGGCCCCAGTCTCTCCTCTGTGGCTTCTAAGAGCTTAGTTGAAGCTGCACTTTTATCTGTTTTATATGTTGGGGATCTGCGTAAAATTTCATTTAAGAAAAACAAGTTCCACTGCTTTGAAAAAAAAAAAAGGATCTAAAAGTCATTGCTGAATAATTGGAAACTAGTTAAGGTGATAGTCTTAGACATGATGAATGTAATATAATGTTAAAACATAAGGGAAAAAATTGCTCAAATCACATCTGACCCTCCAAAATACTTTTTTTCAATACCCTTATTTGTAGTCTTCTCTGTAAGTGTCAACAAGTCAAACTTTCCTGTATACAGTCAGAAATCATCGAAGAGGGGAAGGTGTATGTGACACAAGGCAAAATACATCTTACTTGGATGAAGCTGGCATGGACCCAGGAGCCCAGTCTAATGTACGCATGTGTCAGAAGAGAGACTGAGAGCTTATGGCGCTTCTTCTCCAAAGGGGCAGGGCAGCTGCAGTCTCATCCCCGTTTCCCAGACCATGAACAGCGAGTCTGCCCATTCCAGCTGACCCAGCTGAATACTGGCTTTCCAGCAAATGGACAACAATCTCCCAAGGTTCTTGTTTCACACTGGGAGAACATAACATGTCAAGCCAGGAATGCAATCTACATTTTAGATGGGAGAAAGCCCTGTTTCTTACAGAAACCTCCAATTATCTCTAGTTTCTTATTTTTCCTCCTGTGTACATAATTAAACAAAATAAAAAGATCTTGCTTGGCCTCGGAGGGAAAATAAACACCTTCTGAAATTAAAAAGACCTGGTGTGATGTTGACTTTTAGTTGTGCTTTTGTGCATGGGAAATAGTAGTTACTTAAATACAGCTAAATTTATTCAGAGAAGTCAGTTCAGTGTTTCTAATGGAAAGGCACAATGACCACCTAACATTTTGCTCTCAAGTTGTCCTTTGCTTACGCTGATTGGGATAATGGCGAATAGGTGTACCCTCTGGTACAAGGGTGCATGCCAAGAACCGTGAGGAGGATCCGGTGAGGGAAGGGGCCAGGATGGGGTACCCTGTGACAGCTGGTGGCAGCACAACATGGCGGCATAGGAGCTTAGCCTGGGCTCTGGAGTCTCATGAGTGATAGCCTCATGGAGCTGTGGCGTAACATTTCACAAAATCTGGCAGGTGGATTTGTGGATTTTCTGTCTCATGCATTCTCCCTCCACAACACTCATCCTCTTTCAATCACACCCATTTTGGATCCCAGGATAGAAGAATGTTCTAGTCTTGGCCTTGTCCCATGTCTTCTCTCTCAGGCATTTTACTTCTGTCGGGAACTGGAGGATAACTGGGACCAAATACTTGGCTCAGATTTCCTAGTTTCCCAACTTTCTCTGCTTCAGTTTTCACCTGAGAAACCCAAGCGATCCTACTGGGTATCTCTGAGCCTGGGAATTTGCATCCCCTCCCTCTTTTGTGTCCCAGCTCCCTTCTTTAAAAGAAGGCAGAAGTATGTCCACCAGTTGCCTGACACTCTAATGCAGATGTGGGTCTGAGTGAGGACCAAGATGCTCTAACGGGGGTCTATAGGCAAAGAGGTCCTGGGAGAAGACGTACTTTCAGTGCCAGAGTCAGCTCAGGTTTTTCTAATGACTTTTGCATTCTTACCTGGGGTCAACTGAAGAAGAATTAAATACTTCTCAGATCTCAAGCAGTTCTGAGCAGGTGGGCACAGTTCCCTCCAGTCTGCTCTGGCTTATTTTTCGGCTCGTATTTATCCTGGTTGTAGAAGTATCTACTAGAAGCCATTCAATAAAGAATCTACTATTATTGTTACTATAAATCCCATTTATTGAGTGCTGACACTCTGCCAGGGGCCTCACACACATCATCACCTATCTCAACCCTGGATGTCATCATCATCCCCACTTGACAAAAGAGGAGATGAAAACTCCAAGAGGCTAGTCAATTTGCCCAAGGACATGGGCCGGCCCCGTGGCTTAGCGGTTAAGTGCGCGCTCTGCTACTGGCGGCCCGGGTTCGGATCCCGGGCACGCACTGACGCACTGCTTCTCCGGCCATGCTGAGGCCGCGTCCCACATACAGCAACTAGAAGGGTGTGCAACTATGACATACAACCATCTACTGGGCCTCTGGGGAAATAAATAAAAATAATTATTAAAAAAAAAAAAATTTGCCCAAGGCCATATAGCCGTAGGTGACAGAGGCAGGATGCAAACCCACACAGTCTGACCCCAAAGCAGTCTTTCCTTTTTCACTACTGAAGCATATTGCCTTCAATATCATTTTTATATCATCACATTTCTAAGCTCAATTCAAGCTAAAGTCCTCTTCTTAGGTTCTCTGGCTCCTTCCCTTTCCATCTCCACTTTTCTTGCTCGACTCAGGCAGAGTGCATTCATTCCTTCAGCAACACATATTTATCGATTGCCTACTATGTGCCAGGCACTCTTCTGGACACTCAGACTAGAACAGTGACCAAAGGAGAAAAGGTCCCCACCATCATGGAGGTAAACCAAGAGAGGCCAATATATAAACGTTATAAAGAAAAATAAAAGAGGAAGATAGAACGTTTCCCAGAATTACCCTGATACCAAAACCAGACAGACATCATAAAGAAAAACTATAGACCAATATCCTTCATAAACATAGATGCAAAGATTATTGTAGAATATTAATAAATTGCATCCAGCAACATACAAAAAGAATAATAGGGCCGGCCCCGTGGCTTAGCGGTTAAGTGTGCGCGCTCCGCTCCTGGCCGCCCGGGTTCGGATCCCGGGCGCACACCCATCCACCGCTTCTCTGGCCATGCTGAGGCCGCGTCCCACGTACAGCAGCTAGAAGGATGTGCAATTCTGACATACAACTATCTACTGGGACTTTGGGGGAAAAAAAAAAAAGGAAGAGGGTTGGCAATAGATGTTAGCTCAGACCCGGTCTTCCTCAGCAAAAAGCGGAGGATTAGCATGGAAGTTAGCTCAGGCTGATCTTCTTCACAATAAAAAAAAAAAAAAAGAATAATATACTACAATCAAGTGGAATTTATTCTGGGAATTCAAGCCTGGTTCAACATTAGAAAGTCAAAACATTCTACCTAAAGAAGTCTAACCTCTAGTCTACCTCTAGTCTACATTCTACCTCTAGTCTAAAGAAGAAAACCCATAAGATCATATCAACTGATGTAGCATTTGACAAAATTTAACATCCATTCATGATTGTTAAAATCTCAGCAAACTAGGTAGAGGGTTCTTCAATCTGATAAATGGCTTTTCAGAACACACAGGTCAAGGCAAGAACACACATAAGACATTTAGGTCAACATACAAAAAAGTCTATCATATTTCTATATACTAGCGATGTACAATTGAAATTGAAATTTAAAAATCAAGAAATTTTGCAATAGCTCCTCTCATCCTCAAAATGAAATACCAATGCATACAGCTAACAAAAATTGCACAGAATCTTTATGTTGAAAATCACAAAAAAAGCTGAGGGAAATCAAAGAAGAGCCAAATAAATGGAGAGACATAGTATGTTCATGGACTGGGAGACCCAACATAGCAAAGACGTCAGTTCTCCCCAAATTCATCTATAGAATCCAATCAAAGTCACAGGAGGATAATTTTTCACTGATAGAGACAAGCTGATTCTAAAAGTTATATGGCAAGGCAAAGAATTAGAATAGCAAAAACAGTTTTGAAAAAGAACAATAAAATTGGAGAAATCACGCTGCCTGAATTTAAGATTTACTATAAAGAAACAGTAAATAAGAGAGTATGATATTGCTGAAAAGATAGGCACATAGGTCAATGGAACAAAATAGAGAGCCCAGAAATAGGTCCACACGAAAATGGCCAATTGATTTTTGACAAAGATCCAAAGGCAATTCAAAGGAGGGAGTTAGTGTTTCCAGCTAATTGTGTTGCAATAACTGGACATCCATAAACAAAAAAAATAAACCTTAATCTAAACCTCACATTTTATACAAAAAATTAACTCCAAATGGATTATAGATCTACGTTTAAAATGTAAAATTGTAAAACTTTTGGAAGAAAACAGGGAAAAATCTTTGTGATCTGCGGTTAGGCAAAGTTCTTGGACATGAAGTCAAAAACATAATCCATAAAATAAAATATTAATAAATTGACCTTTATCAAAATTAACATATCAAACGGTACAGACACTCTGGAAAGTAGTGTGGCAGTTAAAAAAAAAAAAAAACTAAACACACACTTGCCATATGACCCAACAATTGCCGTCCCGGGCATTTCTCCCAGAAAAATGAGACGTTTGACCACACAGCAATCTAAGCACAATTGTTCATAGCAGCTTTATTTGTACTAGCCAGAAACTGGAAACAACCAAAATACCTTTCAATTCGTGAACTTAAACAAATTGTGGTATCTCCCTGTTGTGGACTCCCACTCAACAATAAATAGAAAGAACTATGGAAACACACAACTCAGATGAATCTCAATAGCACCCTACTAAGTGAAAGAAGCCTTTCCCAAAAGGCTACCTACTGTACGATTCTGTTTATCTGACATTCTGGAAAAGGAAAAGTAGAGGGACAGAAATCAGACCTGTGGTTTCCAGGGACTGAGGGTGCAGGAGGGATTGACTACAAAGGGGTACAAGGGAACTTTGTGGTGTACTGGAAATATTCTCTGTGTTGATTGTGGTTACACAACTGCATACGTTGGTCAACACTCAGAGAACTGAACACCCCCAAAGGGTGAATATTACTGTATGTAAATTATACTTCAATAAATACGACTTTAAAAAAGAGTCAAGGATGGGGATGTAATGTACAGCATTGTGACTGTAGTTAACAATACTGTTTTGTATATTTGAAAGTTGCCAAGAGAGTAGATCTTAAAAGTTCTCATCACACACAAAAAATGGTAACTATGTGTGAGAATGGATGTTAACTAGACTTATTGTGGTGATCATTTGACAACACACACAAACATCGAATCGTTACATGGTACACCTGAAACCGATATAATCATGTCAATTATATCTCAATAAAAAAAAAAAGTAGAAATATCTTCATATCCGCCTCCCTCTCCCCACCTAAAAAAAAGAATCAATATAAGAGCCAGAGAGTGGCCAGGACTCCAATTGAAATTAAGTCATCAGGGAAGGTCTGTCTGAAAAGATAGCACTTAACAAAGGGCCCACATGAAGAGAGGGAGGCAGCCATGCAAATATGTGGGGAACGGCAGGTGCAAAGGGCTATGGAGCGGGCTTGGAGACTGAGAGACCTCCAGAGGCCAGGGCTGTATGTCCACGAAGGGAGGTGGAGGAGGCTGGTTGGAGAGCTACACAGGACCACGGGCACTGTGATGAGGAGTTTGTATTTTATTCCAAGTGAGAGGGGAGGCACTGGAGCATTTTGAGCAAGAGGGTGATAGGATTATTTCAGGTCATTTCTGGTTTTAAGGTTCTCTCTGCTTTCTGTGTGAATGGCTTGTAGGGGATAAAAGTGGAAATCTGACACCAGATGGGAGGCCATGGCAGTAGTCTAAGGAATGAAGATGGGGTTGGGGCAGGTGAGAAGGAGGTGAAGACGGAAGGGGAGAAAGATGAGGAAGAGGAGACACAACTTGGCCCAATAGCATCCAAACCCTCTTAATACTCAACCTGGCAGTTTAGGGTTAACTCTTCTTCTGTTAGAATGCATTCTCTCAGCTTCCCTAGAAGGCAGGGAGAGTGACCCTGTGGTGACTGTGTGAGGCAGAGTGGTGAGGATTTACACACCCAAAAGCAGGGGTTCCCCCTCAGCCTCCTTTAAATTCGTCACCATCAGTCACCAAGCAACTGGACTCTTGAGCCCTTTTCAGGGAGGCCTGCCCGTTGCTGAGCGGAGGAGAGAAGAATCTGGCCTTTTTTCACAGAACTAATGTAGGCATGACTGCAAAGAAACAAGACAAAGCCAAACAGGATTCGGCATCCAGATAACACAGCTCCTAACTGTGTCTGATTCAGCACAGAATTTTAGAAAGTTGCTCTCCTGTTCCCTCGGTCCGCAGAGGAAGCGTCTGCTGTGATTGGACTTTAATGTGAAAAATATTTCCACTGCAGAAATGGATCACCATGTGTTGAGATTTACTGGGAGAGTGATTTTGGTAGAAAAAGGTGCCCCCACCCCCCACCACCAAGGGATGGGGAAACATTGCAATAGAAGACAGAGCACTGAGGATGGAACTTTATTTGGTTTCACAGCGAGGAGAGAGTTGCAAATCGTAAAATTGTCATGGAACTGCTTTAAGGTATTGCCTGTTAAGCCTAAAAATAGTGCATCACTAGCAAGAACAATTACACAATATGCAAAGTCCTTGAGTAACATTTGAGGAGGCTTTCAGCTACAAGAGTGGCTCAGACAGTAGGGGTTTATTATCTCACACATCAAAAGGTTTGGAGGTCGGTATTTGCAGAGTTGGTGAACTCAGCAACTTATCGACATCAGGGCTCCATGCCTGTTCACTGAGATTTTCTGGGCTTTCGTCTCATGGTCACAAGAGGGCTGCCAGCACTCTAGCACTGTATCTTTACATCACAGTGTCCAAAAGCACAAAGTATGAGTGGGCACCACTTTGTATGTCTATTTTTATCAAGGAGGAAATCTCTCCCAGAAAACCACAGCAGACTTCCCTGTCTCATCTCATTGGCCAAAACTGGGTCCCATGCTCACCCCTAAACCATCCCTGGCAAATCACAATTTACCACCATGGGTACACCTTCTCTGAATGTATTACTACTCAATATCTGAATAAAGTCCTAAGCTGGGTTTCAAATATATCTAGCAACATTCTATAGTGCTCTGGATGGAATGTGTTCTCCCTCCCCAATTTATGTGTTGAAGCCCTAATCCCCATTGTAATGGTATTTGGAGGTGGGACCTTCGGGAAGTAATTAGGTCATGAAGACGGAGCCTTCATGATGAGATTAGTGCTCTTACAAGAGAAGACCAGAGAACTTGCTCTTTCTCTCTCTCTCTCTCTGCCATGTGAGCACACAGCAAGAAAGCAGCTGTCTACAAGCCAGGAAGAGCACCCTCACCAAGAACTGGATCATGTTGGCACCTCTTCAGCCTCTAGAACTGTGAGAAATAAATTTTTGTTATTTAAGCCACTTGGTCTTTGATATTTTTGCAATAGCAGCCTGAACTGACTAACACATACTGAATAAATGGACCATGGACCAGTCACTTGCTGTGTGCTTTGCATGTCTTATCTGTGTTATACCCAGTGAGTTGGGGATCCCTGTTTTGCAATTGAGCAAATGGAGCTCCAAATGTAAGGCAATTTGTCCCCAGGATCACTGGAATCTGGAATTCCAATCTTGTTCTAGCCAACTCTAATGCCTGAGCTGTTAATACTCCCCTATGGTAATGAGGGGGAATGGAGGACAGATTCACCAGGGGCCTATTTTTAAGGGGACCCCTGGAGATAACACATTCTGAGTGAAGAATGAGGCAACCATGCCCAGACTAGGCCAGAGAGAAAATTTTCTTGGTTGGAGGGAAGAGGCAATCAGGAATATAAAACATAGCATCTGTTGGCTAGTCCCTGTCATCTGAAACATAAGACATCAGGGCCCAAGTCACCCCTTGGGTTACCTCTCTGAGTTGATACAGAAGTGGAATAATGAAGTAGTTTCCCGAGGCTGCCAGAACAGATGACCACAAACTTAGTGACTTGAAACAATAGAAATTGATTCTCACAGTTCTGGAGGCCAGAAGTCCAAAATCAAGGTGTTGTCAGGGCTGTGTTCCCTCCAGAGGCTCTAGTGGAGAATCTGTTTGTTACCTCTTCCAGCTTCTAGTGGTTACCAGCATTCCCGGGCTTGTCTTCAGGAGTCAGTCTGTCTTCGTCTTCACGTGGCCATCTTCTCCTCTCTCTTGTGTGTCTTTTATAAGGATACTTGCCACTGGATTTAGGGCTAACCCAGATAATTCAGGATGATCTCATCTCAAGAGCCTTAACTTGATTACACCTGCGAAGACCTTTTCTGCAAATTAGGTCACATTCACAGATTCCAGGGATTAGGACATGGGCATACCTTTTTGGGGGTCACCATTCAACCCACTGCAAAGCAATATAGGGCTCTTTTGGTTTTATGTGACAGAACCACTACCCAAATTAAAGTATGCAAAAAGGAAATTTGTGGGAAAATGGAAATCACAGGATAGGTTCCAGCTTCAACCAGATCGAAGGGCTCAAAGGATGTTAGCAGGGCTCTCTTCTATCTTTCATTCCGTTTCTCAGCTCTACTTGTCTCCATTTGACTTTGTTCTTTCTGCAGGCCAGTCCCATGTGGCTGTTAAGCAACACATTTCTAAATAATCTATAGATCCACTAAGAAATCACAATGGATATTAGAAAATATTTTGAACTGGATGATTCTTATGTTGTGACATATTAAAACTTGTGGGAATGCAGCTAAAGCCATGCTTAGAGGAACATTTACAGCCTTCAGTGCATATATGGGGGAGAGAAAAAATGAGATAGACATAAATTTCAAAAAGTTAAGGGCTTAGCCAAAATGGGGGAATTATTGGCTCCTGTAGCTGAAAAGTCCAAGTGAGGTTCTGTTTTCGGACACATCTAGATCAGGGTGTCAGAAAATGTCATGAGGATTTATTCCTGCCCATTCTTCTCTGTGATTGCCTCTATGTTGGCTTCGTTCTCAGGGAGGTTCTCTTCATGTGGTGGTGAAGACACCCCAGGTTTATATCCTACAAGTTCAGCAATTTCAGTGAAAAGAGGAATAAATTGTTCTAAATAGCTCCAGCAAAGGTTTCTGGATTGACTCTGATTCTTCCAGCTTGGGCCACATGCCCACCTCTGAACCAATCAACGTGGCCAGAGGATAAGACACTCTCATTGGACTCTAATATGAAACAGATGATTCTTGGACATTTTAAAATTTAGTGATCACTAGAAATTGGCCTGTATTTTTAAAAAACAAATCAATTTCATTTTTTTTAAAGGTATTAGTTTTAAAGGTCAGGGGACTGATCCTTTATATAATTTGATTTCCGTGAAGCATTTGACAAAATCTATCATGATATCTTTGTGGTGAATGAGGTGGAATCTTATTCAGTGCATTTAAAGCTGGTTGAGTGAACCAGCTGGTTGACTGATGGTGATCACTTCGTCCTTTTTGTAACTAATATCCAAGATATCTGCTTAAAATGTGTTGGTGATCAGTGTGGCAGGATGCCTCTTCAATTGATGTTCTTCTGGAGAATTCTCTTTAATGGGTAACCCAAGGCTTTTTTTCTGCTTTGGACAGAATTTCTTTTTAGTATTTTTCTTGGACAAATGTGTAAAAGAATTTTTTTTTCCAGATTTAAAGATGATATGAAATGGAGAGGGTAAGATAATGCCATTAATAAGGGAGTATTGATTAGGATTTTGTTTCAAAGGGATTAAGATGAATTTAAATAGTAATCTATATAAAAGCCTGAATTTAGTTTCAAAAAATCTCACGTCCAAGTTTAGAAGGTGGGGAAAACATAACTGGCAGCAGCTTATGTGTGAAGACAAGATGGAAATGAGAGAGAGAAGTCAAGATGGCGGTGTAAGCAGACTCTGAACTCACCTCCTCCCGCGGACACAGCCAATTTACAACTACTCGTGGAAAAATTACCCCTGAGACAGAACTGAAAACTGAATAAGAGGAACTCCTGCAACAAAGGACTATCCTAATTGAGGTGGAAGAGGCAGAAACTCCCTTCTGGAGAGAAAAAAAGCCACCTTCACAAGCCGCAGTGCCTCAAGGCTGCCGGGAGCAGCCCAAAGGTACGCAGCCCTCCCTGGAGGCGCGGGGCCCTGAGCTGGGAGCACCCCCACTGTGGGCATTTTGTGGACCCAGCACAATCGAGATGAGTGGCATAATATCTGACTTTGCCTGCTACTAAAACATTGGTGAGTACCCCCAGAAAAGCTGGTTCACAAATAAATTAAAACCGGCTCTTAAAGGGCCCACGCGCAAACTCACCCGTTTCAGAAAGCAACCTAAAATCACCAGAAAGAAAGGTGCACAGTGCTTTGGTGAAAAGAGACTCACCTGATAGGCTCTGAGTGCATTGCAGTGAGAGGTGAGATCTCTCCAGGGACTGGGACATTGGCGGCAGCCATTGTTGTGGCCTGGTGTGGCCGTGCTGACACAGACGCCATTGGAGTTCTCCCTGAGGCCTGCTAGCCCAGGGTCTGCCCCACCCGCTAGACGATTTAATCCAGCTCAGCCAGGGCAGGCAGCCCACCCTAGGGACTGGCCACACCCAACAACAAGCCCTCGGGCAACTTGTGGGCCTGCATAGATTGGTGACTGGATTCTCTGCAGCATGGCAACTGAGCCCACTTCAGTTGGGCAGGGCATGCACAAGGAGCGGGTGGAGAGGAGAGTGTGGGGCGGCGGTGGAGTGTGTGGGGCTCCCGCCATGGAGAGACTGGGTTGCTTCAGGAGGTCGGGGCGCGCACACGGGGCAGGACTGTGTTGACTGTGTGTGTGGACCTCTGGGTGGCAGGGCTTGTCAGCTGCAGAAGACTTGTGCTTCTCAAAGACCCACATAGGAGGTTTGCTCCACCTTCCAAAGCCTGAAACAATTGGGTGTTCCCATGCCTGAGGCCAGCCCCACCCACCTGCAATCCTCAGAGAGCTGACAAGAGACCTAAAGGCTGGAGGCTTATAGCATTTGTAAGGCCCTGAGCCTAACAACCTGCCACGCTGGGGGCCTACTCACTTAAAAGAAATACTGCAACACAAATGTGATATTAGAACTTGCAGCCAACTGTGCTGGAGCTCCCCACACTCGATAAAGAGACTGAAGGGCCCACAACAACTACAAGCAGCTGAGCATTACAGCAGCTGGCCAGGAGCATAACTCGGCCTCCCTGGGTGCCTACAGGGAGAGCAACCAGGCCACAACAGAAGGACACACGTAGCCCACATAGGGGTCACCCCTGGAACATTGAGAACTGAGGGAAGCACACTGCAGGCCACCTAAGGCATTACTTATATAAGGTCACTTATCCAAGAGCAGGAGACGTAGCTGACCTACATAATACTCAGACACAAGCACAGGGAAAGAGGCAAAATGAGGAGGCAAAGGAATACATTCCAAGTAAGGGAACAGGACAAAACTCCAGAAAGGAACTAAGTGAAACAGAAATGAGCAACCTACCAGACAGTGAGTTCAAACAAAAAGTGTTAAGGATGCTCACTGATCTGGGGAGAAGAATAGATGAACTCAGTGAGAATGTCAGCAAAGAAATGGAAGATATAAAAAAGAACCAATCAAGCCGACAGAGAGTTCAAACTAAGAGTGTTAAGGATGCTCACTGATCTGGGGAGAAGAATAGATGGACTCAGTGAGAATGTCAACAAAGAAATGGAAGATATAAAAAAGAACCAATCAGAAATGAAGAATACAATACTGGAAATGAAAAACTCATTAGAGGGACTCAAAAGCAGAGTAGAGGATACAGAAGAACGGATCTGTGAGCTGGAAGAAAGACTAGAAGAAATTACCCAAGGTGAACAGGTAAAAGAGAAAAGAATTAAAAAGAGTGAGGACAGTCTAAGGGACCTCTGGGACAACATCAAGCGCACTAACATCCGTGTTATAGGTGTCCCGGAAGGAGAAGAGCGAGACAAGGGGGCAGAGAATCTATTTCAAGAAATAATAGATGAAAACTTCCCTAACCTAAGGAAGGAAACAGACATCCAGGTACAGGAGGCACAGAGAGCCCTAAACAAGATAAACCCAAGGAGGCCCACACCAAGACACATCATAATCAAAATGTCCAGAATTAAAGATAAAGAGAGAATCCTAAAAGCCGCAAGAGAATGTCAAGTTACATACAAAGGAAACCCCATAAGGCTATCAGCTGACTTCTCAGCAGAAACCTTACAGGCTAGAAGAGAATGGCATGATATATTTAAAGTGCTAAAAGGAAAAAACTTACAGCCAAGAATACTCTACCCAGCAAGGTTATCGTTCAAAATGGAAGGAGAGATCAAAATTTTCCCAGATAAGCAAAAATTAAAGGAGTTTGTCACCAAGAAACCAGTGTTACAAGAAATGTTAAAGGGACTGATTTAAGGGGAAAAGAGAAGACCACAAATAGGAAAAATTATCTATTTCCACGATTAGAACGTAATGGATACAAATGCACAAAAAGAGGTTGGATATGATATCAAAAACATAAAAGGAGGGAGGAGGGTAGTTAAAGAGTACAGCTTTCAGACAGAGGTCAAACTAAAGTGACCATCAATTCTGTATAGAAGAAGTAAGGAACAGAGAAGGACTACTAAAACACTGAGGGAAAAAAAAGTTAAAAATGGCAGTAAGTACATACTTATCAATAGCTACTTTAAACGCCAATGGACTAAATGCTCCAATTAAAAGGCATAGGGTGGCTGACTGGATAAAAACAAGACCCATATATATGCTGCATACAAGAGACACACTTCAGACCTAAAGACACTCACAAACTGAAAGTGAAGGGATGGAAAAAGATACTCCACGCAAATGGCAATGAAAAGAAAGCTGGGGTAGCAGTACTCATATCAGACAAAATAGACTTTAAAACAAAAACTGTAAAAAGAGACAAAGAAGGGCATTACATAATGATCAAGGGAACAATCCAACAAGAGGATATAACACTTGTAAATATCTACGCACCCAATGTAGGTGCACCTAAATATATAAAGCAATTATTAACAGACATAAAAACAGAAATAGACAGTAACACAATAATAGTAGGGGACTTTAACACTCCACTTACACCAACGGATAGATCATCCAAACAGAAGATCAATAAGGAAACATTGGCCTTAAATGACACACTAGAACAGATGGACCTAGTAGATATATACAGAGCATTCCATCCAAAAACCGAAGAATACACGTTCTTTTCAAAAGCACATGGAACGTTCTCCAGGATTGATCACATATTAGGCCACAAAACAAGTCTCCATAAATTTAAGAAGATTGAAATAATACCAAGCATCTTTTTCTGACCACAAAGGTATGAAACTAGAAATCAACTATAGGAAGAAAATCAGAAAAGCCACAAATACATGGAGATTAAACAAAATGCTACTGAACAACGACTGGGTTAATGAAGAAATCAAAGAAGAAATCAAAAAGGACCTGGAGACAAATGAAAATGAAAATCCGACATGCCAGAATTTATGGGATACAGCAAAAGCGGTTCTAAGAGGGAAGTTTATAGCAATACAGGCCTATCTCAACAAACAAGAAAAATCTCAAATAAACAATCTAACAATGCACCTAAAGGAACTCGAAAAAAAAGAACAAACCAAGCCCAAAAACAGTAGAAGAAGGGAAATAAAAAAAAACAAAGCAGAAAAAAATGAAAAAGACAAAAAAAACAATAGAAAAAATTAATAAAACCAAGAGTTGGTTCTTTGAAAAGATCAAAAAATTTGACAAACCTTTAGCTAGACTCACCAAGAAAAAGAGAGAAGGCACAAATAAGTAAAATCAGAAATGAAAGAGGAGTGGTTACAACAGACACCTCAGAAATACAAAAGATTATAAGAGAATACTATGAAAAACTATATGCCAACCAATTCGACAATCTGGAAGAAATGGATAAATTCTTAGAATCATACAACCTTCCAAAACTGGATCAAGAAGAAGTAGAGAATTTGAATAGACCAATCACCAGTAAGGAGATCGAAACAGTAATCAAAAACCTCCCCAAAAATAAAAGTCCAGGACCAGACGGCTTCCCTGGTGAATTCTACCAAACATTCAAAGAAGACTTAATACCTATCCTTCTCAAACTCTTCCAAAAATTGAGGAGGGGGGGAAGCTCCCTAACTCATTCTACGAAGCTGACATTACCCTGATACCAAAACCAGACAAGGACAACACAAAAAAGAAAATTACAGGCCAATATCACTGATGAACATCGATGCGAAAATCCTCAACAAAATACTAGCAAATCGCATACAACAATACGTTAAAAGATTATACACCATGATCAAGTGGGATTTATTCCAGGTATGCAGGGATGGTTTAACATTCGCAAATCAATCAACGTAATACACCACATTAATAAAATGAAGAACAAAATCACATGATCATCTCAATAGATGCAGAGAAAGCATTTGACAAGATCCAGCATCCATTTATGATAAAAACTCTGAATAAAATGGGTATAGAAGGAAAGTACCTCAACATAATAAAGACCATATATGAGAAACCCACAGCTAATATCATCCTCAATGGTGAAAAACTGAAAGCTATCCCTCTAAGAACAGGAACCAGACAAGGATGCCCACTGTCACCACTCCTATTTAACATAGTATTGGAAGTCCTAGCCAGAGCAATCAGGCAAGAGAAAGAAATAAAAGGGATCCAAATTGGAAAGGAAGAAGTGAAACTGTCACTATTTGCAGATGACATGATTTTATATATAGAAAACCCTAAAGAATCCACCAGAAAACTTTTAGAAGTAATAAACGAATATGGGAAAGTTGCAGGATACAAAATCAACATACAAAAATCAGTTGCATTTCTGTACACTAACAACGAAGTAGCAGAAAGGGAAATTAAGAATACCATCCCATTTACAATTGCAACAAAAGAATAAAATACCTAGGAATAAACTTAACCAAAGAGGTGAAAGATCTGTACACCGAAAACTATAAAACATTTCTGAAAGAAATTGAAGAAGACACAAAGAAATGGAAAGATATTCCGTGCTCTTGGATTGGAAGAATTAACATAGTTAAGATGTCCATACTTCCTAAAGCCATCTATAGATTCAATGCAATCCCTATCAAAGTTCCAGCAACATTTTTCACAGAAATAGAACAAAGAATCCTAAAATTTATATGGAACAACAAAAGACCCCGAATAGCTAAAGGAATCCTGAGAAAAAAGAACAAAGCTGGAGGTATCACACTTCCTGATTTCAAAATATACTACAAAGCTATAGTAACCAAAACAGCATGGTACTGGCACAAAAACAGACACACAGATCAATGGAATAGAATCGAAAGCCCAGAAATAAACCCACACATCTATGGACAGCTAATCTTTGACAAAGGAGCCAAGAACATACAATGGGGAAAAGAAAGTCTCTTCAACAAATGGTGTTGGGAAAACTGGATAGCCATATGCAAAAAATGAAAGTAGACTCTTACCTTACACCATACACAAAAATTAACTCCAAATGGATTAAAGACTTGAATGTAAGACCTGAAACTGTGAAAGTTCTAGAAGAAAACATAGGCAGTACGCTCTTCGACATCAGTCTTAGCAACATCTTTTCAAACACCACATCTGACCGGGCAAGAGAAACAATAGAAAAAATAAACAAATGGGACTACATCAAACTAAAAAGCTTCTGCACAGCAAAGGAAACCATCAACAAAACGAAAAGACAGCCTAACAATTGGGAGAAGATATTTGCAAACCATACATCTGATAAGGGCTTAATCTCCAAAATATATAAAGAACTCATGCATCTCAACAACAAAACTACCAACCCAATTAAAAATGGGCAAAAGACCTGAACAGACATTTCTCCAAAGAAGATATACAGATGGCCAACAGACACATGAAAAGATGTTCAAAATCACTAACTATCAGGGAAATGCAAATCAAAACTACAATGAGATATCACCTCACGCCCGTCAGAATGGCTATAATTAACAAGACAGGAAACAACATGTGTTGGAGAGGTTGTGGAGAGAAGGGAACTCTCATACACTGCTGGTGGGAGTGCAAACTGGTGCAGCCACTATGGAAAACAGTATGGAGATTCCTCAAAAATCAACGATAGAACTACCATATGATCCAGCTATTCCACTGTTGGGTATTTATCCAAAGAACTTGAAAACACCAATTTGCAAAGGTACATGCACCCCTGTGTTCATTGCAGCCTTATTCACGATAGCCAAGACTTGGAAGCAACCTAAGTGCCCATCAAGGGACGAATGGATAAAAAAGCTGTGGTATATATATACAATGGAATACTACTCAGCCATAAGAAACGATGAAATCCAGCCATTTGTGACAACATGGATGGACATTGAGGGCATGATGCAAAGTGAAATAAGTCAGAGGGAGAAGGTCAAATACCATATGATTTCCTTCATTAAGTAGTAGATAATAACAACAATAAACAAACACATAGGGACAGAGATTGGATTGGTGGTTACCAGAGGGGAAGGGGGGAGGGGGGAGGGTGAAAGGGATAATTGGGTACATGTGTGTGGTGATGGGTTGTAATTAGTATTTTGGTGGTGAACATGATGTAATCTATGCAGAAATAGAAGTACAATGATGTACACCTGAAATTTTTACAATGTTATAAACCAATGTTACTGCAATAAATAAAAAAGAACCAATCAGAAATGAAGAATACAATACTGGAAATGAAAAATTCACTAGAGGGACTCAAAAGCAGAGTAGAGGATACAGAAGAACGGATCTGTGAGCTAGATGAAAGACTAGAAGAAATTACCCAAGCTGAACAGGTAACAGAGAAAAGAATTAAAAAGAATGAGGACAGTCTAAGGGACCTCTGCGCACTAACATCCATGTTATAGGTGTCCTGGAAGGAGAAGAGCGAGACAAAGGGGCAGAGAATCTATTTCAAGAAATAATAGATGAAAACTTCCCTAACCTAAGGAAGGAAACAGACATCCAGGTACAAGAAGCACAGAGAGCCCCGAACAAGATAAACCCAAAGAGGCCCACACCAAGACACATCATAATCAAAATGTCCAGAATTAAAGATAAAGAGAGAATCCTAAAAGCCGCAAGAGAAGGACAAGTTACATACAAAGGAAACCCCATAAGGCTATCAGCTGACTTATCAGCAGAAACCTTACAGTCTAGAAGAGAATGGCATGATATACTTAAAGTGCTAAAAGGAAAAAACTTAACAGCCAAGAATACTCTACACAGCAAGGTTATCATTCAAAATGGAAGGAGAGATCAAAAATTTCCCAGACAAGCAAAAATTAAAGGAATTTGTCACCAAGAAACCAGTGCTACAAGAAATGTTAAAGGGACTGATTTAAGGGGAAAAGAGAAGACCACAAATAGGGAAAATTATCTATTTCCATGATAAGAGGGTAATGGATACAAATGCACAAAAAAGAGGTTAGATATGATATCAAAAACATAAAAGGAGGGAGGAGGGGAGTTAAAGAGCAGAGCTTTCAGACAGAGGTCAAACTAAAGAGACCATCAATTCTGTATAGAAGAAGAAAGGAACAGAGAAGCACTACTAAAACACTGAGAAAAAAAAGTTAAAAAATGGCAGTAAGTACATACTTATCAATAGCTACTTTAAATGTCAATGGACTAAATGCTCCAATTAAAAGGCATAGGGTGGCTGATTGGATAAAATAACAAGACCCATATATATGCTGCATACAAGAGACACACTTCAGACCTAAAGACACTCACAAACTGAAGATGAAGGGATGGAAAAAGATACTCCATGCAAATGGCAATGAAAAGAAAGCTGGAGTAGCAATACTCATATCAGACAGAATAGACTTTAAAACAATAACTGTAAAAAGAGACAAAGAAGGGCATTACATAATGATCAAGGGAACAATCCAATAAGAGGATATAACACTTGTAAAGATCTACACATCCAATGTAGGTGCACCTAAATATATAAAGCAATTATTAACAGACATAAAAAGAGAAATAGTAACACAGTAATAGTAGGGGACATTAACATTCCACTTACACCAACGGATAGATCATCCAAACAGAAGATCAATAAGGTAACATTGGCCTTAAATGACACATTAGAACAGACAGACCTAGTAGACATATACAGAGCTTTCCATCCAAAAACTGAAGAATACACGTTCTTTTCAAATGCACATGGAACATTTTCCAGGATTGATTACATATTAGGCCACAAAAAAAGTCTTCATAAATTTAAGAAGATTGAAATAATACCAAGCATCTTTTCTTTTTTTTTTTAATTTAATTTATTTATTTTTTCCCCCAAAGCCCCAGTAGATAGTTGTATGTCATAGCTGCACATCCTTCTAGTTGCTGTATGTGGGACGCGGCCTCAGCATGGCTGGAGATGCAGTGCGTTGGTGTGCGCCCGGGATCCAAACCCGGGCCGCCAGCAGCGGAGCGCGCGCATTTAACAGCTAAGCCACAGGGCCGGCCCCCAAGCATCTTTTCTGACCACAATGGTATGAAACTAGAAATCAACTATAGGAAGAAAATCAGAAAAGCCACAAATACGTGGAGATTAAACAAAATGCTACTGAACGACGATTGGGTCAATGAAGAAATCAAAGAAGAAATCAAAAAATACCTGGAGACAAATGAAAATGAAAATACGACATGCCAGAATTTATGAGATACAGCAAAAGTGGTTCTAAGAGGGAAGTTTATAGCAATACAGGCCTATCTC
The DNA here is from genome assembly GCF_057802395.1 of Ceratotherium simum simum. Taxonomy (NCBI): domain Eukaryota; kingdom Metazoa; phylum Chordata; class Mammalia; order Perissodactyla; family Rhinocerotidae; genus Ceratotherium; species Ceratotherium simum. Next base: position 13,684,068 of record NC_141926.1, read on the forward strand.
AACAAACAAGCAAAATCTCAAATAAACAATCTAACAATGCACCTAAAGGAACTGGAAAAAGAAGAACAAACAAAGCCCAAAATCAGTAGAAGAAGGGAAATAAAAATCAGAGCAGAAATAAATGAAATAGAGACTAAAAAAATAGAAAAATTAATAAAACGAAGAGCTGGTTCTTTGAAAAGATAAACAAAATTGACAAACTTTTAGCTAGATTCACCAAGAAAAAAAGAGAGAAGGTTCAAATAAGTAAAATTAGAAATGAAAGAGGAGAAATTACAGCAGACACCTCAGAAATACAAAAGATTATAAGAGAATACTATGAAAAGGTATATGCCAACAAATTCGACAATCTGGAAGAAATGGATAAATTCTTAGAATCATACGACCTTCCAAAACTGGATCAAGAAGAAATAGAGAATTTGAATAGACCAATCACCAGCAAGGAGATCAAAACGGTAATCAAAAACCTCCCCAAAAATTAAAGTCCAGGACCAGACAGCTTCCCTGGTGAATTCTACCAAAAATTCAAACAAGACTTAACACCTATCCTTCTCAAACTCTTCCAAAAAATTGAGGAAGGGGGGAAACTCCCTAACTCATTCTACGAGGCTGACATTACCCTGATACCAAAACCAGACAAGGACAACACAAAAAAAGAAAATTACAGGCCAATATCACTGATGAACATTGATGCAAAAATCCTCAACAAAATACTAGCAAATTGCATACAAAGATACATTAAAAAGATTATACACCAAGATCAAGTGGGATTTATTCCAGGTATGCAGGGATGGTTCAACATTCACAAATCAATCAACATAATACACCACATTAATAAAATGAAGAATAAAAATCACATGATCATCTCAATAGATGCAGAGAAAGCATTTGACAAGATACAGCATCCATTTATGATAAAAACTCTGAATAAAATGGGTATAGAAGGAAAGTACCTCAACATGATAAAGGCCATATATGACAAACCCACAGCTAATATCATCCTCAATGGTGAAAAACTGAAAGCTATCCCTCTAAGAACAGGAACCAGACAAGGATGCCCACTCTCACCACTCCTATTTAACATAGTACTGGAAGTCCTAGCCAGAGCAATCAGGCAAGAAAAATAAATAAAAGGGATCCAAATTGGAAAGGAAGAAGTGAAACTGTCACTATTTGCGGATGACATGATATATAGAAAACCCAAAAGAATCCACCAGAAAACTTTTAGAAGTAATAAACGAATACAGTAAAGTTGCAGGATACAAAATCAACATACAAAAATCAGTTGCATTTCTATACACTAACAATGAAGTAGCAGAAAGAGAAATTAAGAATACAATCCCATTTACAAGGGCAACAAAAAGAATAAAATACTTAGGAATAAACTTAACCAAAGAGGTGAAAGATCTGTACACGGAAAACTATAAAACATTGCTGAAAGAAATTGAAGAAGACATAAAGAAATGGAAAGATATTCTGTGCTCTCGGATTGGGAGAATTAACATAATTAAGATGTCCTTACTTCCTAAAGCAATCTATAGATTCAATGCAATCCCTACGAAAATTCCAACAACATTTTTCACAGAAATAGAACAAAGAATCCTAAAATTTATATGGAACAACAAAAGACCCCGAATAGCTAAAGGAATTCTGAGAAAAAAGAACAAAGCTGGAGGTGTCACACTCCCTGATTTCAAAATATACTACAAAGCTATAGTAACCAAAACATCATGGTACTGGCACAAAAACAGACACACAGATCAATGGAAGAGAATCGAAAGCCCAGAAGTAAACATCTGGGCACACACATCTATGGACAGCTAATCTTCGACAAAGGAGCCAAGAACATACAATGGAGAAAAGAAAGTCTCTTCAACAAATGGTGTTGGGAAAACTGGATAGCCACATGCAAAAAAATGAAAGTAGACCCTTACCTTACACCATACACAAAAATTAACTCAAAATGGATTAAAGACTTGAATGTAAGACCTGAAACTATGAAACTTCTAGAAGAAAACATAGGCAGTAGGCTCTTCGACATCAGTCTTAGCAACATGTTTTCAAGCACCATGTCTGACCGGGCAAGAGAAACAATAGAAAAAATAAACAAATGGGACTACATCAAACTAAAAAGCTTCTGCACAGCAAAGGAAACCATCAACAAAACGAAAAGACAACCTAACAATTGGGAGAAGATATTTGCAAACCATACATCTGATAAGGGGTTAATCTCCAAAATATATAAAGAACTCATGCATCTCAACAACAAAAATACTAACAACCCAGTTAAAAAATGGGCAAAAGACCTGAACAGACATTTCCCCAAAGAAGATATACAGATGGCCAACAGGCACATGAAAAGATGTTCAAAATCATTAACTATCAGGGAAATGCAAATCAAAACTACAATGAGATATCACCTCACGCCCGTCAGAATGGCTATAATTAACAAGACAGGAAACAACATGTGTTGGAGAGGATGTGGAGAGAAGGGAACTCTCATACACTGCTGGTGGGAGTGCAAACTGGTGCAGCCACTATGGAAAACAGTATGGAGATTCCTCAAAAAATCAAGGATAGAACTACCATATGATCCAGCTATTCCACTGCTGGGTATTTATCCAAAGAACTTGAAAACACCAATGCGTAAAGATACATGCACCCCTGTGTTCATTGCAGCGTTATTCACAATAGCCAAGACTTGGAATCAACCTAAGTGCCCATCAAGGGACGAATGGATAAAGAAGATGTGGTATATATACACAATGGAATACTACTCAGCCATAAGAAACGATGAAATCCAGCCATTTGTGACAACATGGATGGACATTGAGGGTATTATGCAAAGTGAAATAAGTCAGAGGGAGAAGGTCAAATACCATATGATCTCCCTCATTAAGTAGTACATAATAATAACAACAAACAAACACATAGAGACAGAGATTGGATTGGTGGTTACCAGAGGGCAAGGGTGGAAGGAGGAGGGCGAAAGGGATAATTTGGCACATGTGTGTAGTGATGGGTTGTAATTAGTATTTGGGTGGTGAACATGATGTAATCTATGCAGAAATAGAAGTGTAATGATGTACATCTGAAATTTATACAATGTTATAAACCAATGTTACTGCAATAAACAAAAAATTTAAAAAAAAAGATGGAAATGAGTCACCAGGGTGACCAAGCTCCTAAGAAAAGGAAATGCAGCCATGTCCCAGGAGACCAGACCACAGTGAGGGATGTCCACCCCCCATGCTGCCTGCCACTTGCTCCACTTCTAGGTGGGTTTAGTTCCTGGGGCCTCATTTTAACGGGGGGGCGTTGACAACTTTGAGGGTACTCCAATCAAGGCATTCTGAATGGTGAGGAATTTGGAACCATCCTGCAGGAATAATGATGGAAGAATTGGGTATATTTAGCCCAAGGAATTGGAGACTAAAAAAAAAAAAAAGAAAGAGCTGCTCTTAAATATTAGAGGTCTGTCATGTGGAGGAGGAAGCAGTCTTGACCTTGTTACTCCAGAGGATGCACTAGGAGGAAAGGAATTTTTGAGGAAATAGATTTGACTCAGGATGAGGCACTTCCTAAAAACTCAAGTTGGTAAAAAAATGGAATGAGCACTGGCTCTTCCCTTGCTGGGGAGCTCTGGCAGATGCTAGGGGAATTTTTTAGGCAGAGATGGTGTTTTTAGGAGTCCCCACATCTGTGTGGGTTGGAGAGTTGGAACCAGCTGAACCGAAGTCCTTTCCCAGTCTAAATCCAGGCTGCAGATCTTGATGGAATGAGTTGGGGTGCAGAAGATGGTCTGACGCAGACACCACATGAGGACTAGTGAAGTAGAGAAAATTCAAGTTGGGAAGGAAGAGGATCTCCTCTTAAACAATCTCCAGATTATTTTGCCAAGGAACACACTGAGTGCATCTGCTGATGTCCAGGCCAGTAGGAGATGAATTTTACGGTGCCGGGCAGGGCAGGTTGTCTTTCTAAGAATTTTTGTTTGCATGCTGTCAAATAATGTCCTAGGGAGTCCTGCTAGGGGTGGGCCTCCCTGTGGTAGGATCAGCACGGGGAGAGGTCATTGGGCTCTGGCTCTGGTCCAGTACCTGGCGACAGCTCTGACAAGTTGGTTCTCTTGGGGAACTCACAGATGAGCCATCTACACTGGCAGCCTACCCAACACTTGGCCCACTCAGGCTCTACCAGTCTGCTACCAGAGCCCACTGGCTTCTGAGGAGGAGGCAGGGGTAAAGGGGACTGGTTCTCCTCTATGGTCAGGTGGGATGGACGCAGAACAGTGGCTCCCCCTCGAAGTGGCTTGAGGGGACAAGGAAAGGGGGGGCCATGTTTATCCCAGGAAGGCAGCCAACTTACCCAATGAGAAAACTAGAACCTCTAGAGAAGTGTATGGGAAAGAACAGCTGCATGAGGCCACCAAGACCAGAGTGCCTGGGTCTGAATATCATCTCTGCCACTCAAACCTGAATGGACTCACAAGTGATGTAGCCTCTTTGTGCCTCAGTTTCCTCATCCACACAATGGAAGCAGTAATAGTACCTGCCTCATAGAGTTGTTAGGATGAGTGAGGTAATACTTGTAAAGTAGTTAAAACAGTGCCAGGCGCATAGAAAGTGCTAGAAAAGTGTGTGTTAAAAAAACAAGTCAAGGTTAGATAGACTCTGATTCATACTCCAGTTCTGCTACTTTCTGACTGTGTGACCTTGAGCGAGCATCTCACCCTCCCTGGGCCTCTTCTTCTTCCATGAAATGGGAATGGTAATGCCAGCCTCACAGGGCCATTGTGAGGATGGTGCAAGGCAACATGTGTCAATGAGGTGGGACAAGCCGGCACGCCATCAACAACATGTGTTAATAACCAAAGACACTGAGGACAAGCAAGAATGAATACCTGGCTTCACAATACTATTTTCCCACAAGATTCCAATAAAAAGAGGCTCAGAGAGTCAGAAATCCTTTTCTAAGAGCTTCAAGGGGGGCCTAGAGGGTCAGGTGACCTGCGGTAACAATAACTAACAACAGCAGCGGCAGCAGGAGCAGAAGCAGCAGGAATGTACTTTGTCCCAGGCCCTGGGCCAGACACTTCACATACATCATCCAGTTGAACCCTAACAACATCATCACCATCAACATTTTCTAGAGGAAGAAATTGAGCCTCAGAATAACTCGTTCCACCTCACACTGCTTTCCAGGGTGAAACTCGGATTGGAATGGATGTCTGCTGACTCCACACCCATGCTTTGAGACACCAGGCACACGGGCTCTAAGCCACTAAAGACTGAATTTCATCAGAATCTAAAGGTCCCATGAGGGAGATCTGAGGGTCATAATGGAACACAAGATTAAATGAGCCAAAACTGTGACATAGCTACTAAAAAAGTAAATGTGATCATTTCAGACAATTCTGGGCATGTTCTCATTGTCATCTGCTCCACCCAGGCCTGGCTCTGGAAGTTTGAATACAGCCACAATTCGTTGGCCTGAGTTAACTAGAATTTTCCATCGTCCTGGAATGCCTTTAGCCAGGGTTTTAGAGATAATCCTTGAAATGCAAACGCTCTGGTTCTGGATAGTTCTTTAACTTAAGATCACGGATAGTGAGGACGAAACTGCCCACACCTTTCTCTCTGAAGAGCACCTGACCCATGTCTGGCTGCCTGCAATGGCAGAGGAGGTGAGAAGACCCAGCTTGGGAGGCTGGTGGCTCTGAGGGAGTGCAGCTACCATCTTTGGTGCCTGGGGCTGTGGGATGTCACCCCTCAAGACTATCTCTTCCTACTGGGGAGGGGGTTCCCTGCAGGTTCCAGGCTGTTCTCTGCAAGTAATTTCTCCAAGATGGAACACCTGACAGTGAGAGAGAGAAAATGAGAGAGAGAGAGAGAGAGCAAAGCCCAGGATCCCCAATAAACAAGGGAATCAAGGGGTGGGAGAGCCTCAACCCAGAAGGGAGGAGACTGCGGCCCACGAGGCTGGACGCTCTGCGGGGAAAGGTCGAAGGAAAGACGCATCCATCAATAACGTGGTGGGAGGAAATTACTTAGGAAAGCAAGCAGATCTGATGAAGACTTTTAAGTAACAGAAAGAATGATAATGACACATTCATTACAATAATTACATTATTGTGCATTTATTGTGTGTCAGGCATCGTATTCCCATTCAGCATCATTTTACATCAATATCTCAGGTTATCAGGAGAAAACAGGTAAAGGATGAGCAGGCTGTCCGCAGAAAGAGGTCAGTTCCGGTCTAACATTCATGGTTTTCAGAGACAGATAATAACGACCCTCATAGACAGGAAGTGTTTTGTCCCCTATTTCCAGAAGAGAAAACTCAGACACAGAATTTAAGTAACTTGTCCAAGATCACACAGTAAGTGGCAGAGCTGACATTTGAACCCAAGTGTTTGGGCTCCAGAGGGCACATCATGCAGAACTGCCGAAGACATGGTTGGAGCTGAGATGTGTGATGTAAACCTCTCTGTCTTTCCTACGAAATCTTCACTAAAATCAACATTGCTCACTAGTTCTTTTGGTGCAATGGCCTCTTTCTGGAGCCTGGGAAGAGAGGCTGGAAGAGAGGTGGACCAGTGATGAAAACAAAGGCATATGTGGAAACAGATGACATCAAGGTCGCACCAAGGCTATAATGAGGGGGAAAAAAGATTCCTTCTAATGCATGGAGAAGAGGTAGACCAATCTATCCACAACATCTTCTCACGATGCAGTAGTCTCCTTATTTGCCCAATCCAAGACCAGCTAACCATAGCATCATAGAAAGAAAAGAGTCTGGGCCCATTTCCACATATGCTCTGGAACACTCAGAAGTGGCTACACTATGCTGCATTAATGATTCCCAACCCACAGTGACTTATAGCCAAGAAAGTTTATTTCTTGTTCAAGCTACATGTCATCACAGGTTGACTATGTCCTAGCTCGTGTCATCTCCTTTGGAATCTAAGCTGATGAAGTAGCCTCTTTCTGGACCATTGTTCACCTTGTGGAAGAGGGAAAAGGCACACAGCAAACCATGTGCTGGTTCTTAAAGCTTTTGCCTGGAGATGACACAGGTCACATGATTTTTGCTTGCTTTTGCGGCAAGAGCAAGTCACAACGCCATGCCTGGTGTTGGGGGCAGGGAGAGGGACAGCAGAGTATCATCTCCTTCAGGAAGGGCCAACAAATAATTTGGAATACTAATACCATCTACAATAGTCTCAAAGCATTAAACCCTTGAGGACAGACAAAAAGTTCTACCCCTAGTATCGTGACCCAGTAAAATGTCCTTGCCCTTGATCATAATGCGTCCTGGAGGGAGGAGGGAGGAGCAGAGGGGAAGGGGGAGTGCAGAGGAGCCCCCTGGAGGCCAATAGCATAAATTAGTGATGACAAGGAAAAGGGGGCAGCGCAGCTTCAGCTGGTAAGTGACAAGGGTGAGCACCCTTGGCCGGAGGAGGAGGGGAGGATGCAGAGGAGGCCAGTCCAAAAGGCAGGCCCAGAGCAGGAGAACCTGGCACTCCCTGAAGCTGCTGTGTGGTTAGAAAATGGAACAACTATTTTTCTATGACCCAGTTCTAATATTGTGAGTTTGTAGGGAAGCTGAGGGAGCCACATTTTAATCTCTAAAGGAGCTTAATTTCTCCCAAAGGAAAAAAAAAAAAGCACTTCTCTGCAGATAAGTGCGGTTCAGTTCAAGTTCTAGAACAGAAAAGGAAGTCAGAGAGCAGGCTGGGTGTGTGGCTCAGAGGGAGTGGTCCTCAGTCTTCTGGGGTTGAGAGTCAAAGGGCCAGAAGGGACAAACAGCATAAAGGGATGGCATTCAGCTGAGGGGTCTGTAGGGACTGTGACCACAAAAACCATGACACACACACTTACCAATACATTTATGGGAACTGGGCCAGGATATTTTAAATTAAGATTGTCATAAAAATCTGGGATATAAGGTTCTGGAGCCCACAGGGCTTCCTACAATGCCTAAAGCCAAGATTCACTCTGAGAGTCCCTTTCTCGGACCATCTGATCTGACATTTCCATTAGCTATTTGAGAAGCTGAATATTTTTTAAAGGATTCTGGGACAACCTCCTGGATATAAGAAACCCTTTGGGGAAAGGTGGTGAATTGTTTTGGTTAGCAGGAAAAAAAAGGCAAAGTGTGAGCAGACGCTTCAACATGAAAGGTTAGGTTCAAGGTTAACTCGCATGTTTTTTGGAGATCAATAAGCGTGCATGATAAAAAGCAAGTTAATTATTGATGCAGTTAGGATATATTGGTTCAGCTGATTTAACAGAGATGAAAATAAGAATGACTTAAACAAGACAGAAGGTTCATTTTTCTCTCATTTAAAGTTTGAGCTGTCTGGAGCAGTCTGAGGGGTGGGAGTGGGGTAGTTCTGATTCACCAGGTCAGCCATGGAACCAGATTCCTTCCATCATCCTGCTCCACTGCTCCCTGTGGGGTCATCCTCATTGGAACTGGTTCACTGTCCCCAAGTCCATCTTTTGGCCTGGATAAAAAGTATGGAGGGCAAACAGCTTCCCTGAAGGGCAGGCTCCTGGGAATGACACATAGCACTTCCACAACATCCCATTTGCTGGAACTTAGTCACGTGGCCACAGCAGCTGCAGGGGAAGCTGGGAAATGTAGTCCAGCTGGGCAGTTCTATCCCTACCAAGAGGAAGGGCAGGTGGATCCTGGGGAACCATGCTCAGTGAACAGTAAATGATGTACATCCCAGTGAATCAATAAACAAAAATTGTATGTTGTCAAAAATCCCTCAAGAGGGTACTATAGCTAATAACTGTAATTGTGAATATTCCTCAAAGTTAAGACAATTCATTCATAGCCTTCAGTCCTGGGGCCTCTCTGTGGCACTTCCAAGGGCTTCATAGCCACTCACTGGCATGGAAGATCCAGAAGGGAGAGGCCCTTGGTGGATTGGTCCATTGGCCACACGTTGCCTGGTTCTAAAGGCAGCCAAAGCCTTCAGAGGTCCTGAGCCACACCATGACCTGGGGCAAAATAGAGGGGAAGGGGGAGTTGGAGATGGGCCCCTTCCCCACTGCATCTCCTGGGCCCCCCAGTGGTACCCCTGGGACTGCAAAACTCCAAATGCCTCTCATCAGAACAGAGCCTACTGCTGCTTTTCTCTACCTCTCTCTCTACAGAGGAATGAGGCACCATCCTCCCCTCCATCTCTCTCTCCATCACTCTCTTCCTACAGGTTTAACCCCAAACCCCATGGAGAGCAAAACAAAAGCCCCCATGCGATTGGCAAGATAATCTATTTAAATGTTAGTTTGTGTTGGTGCTGCTTTTATCGCCCCTTATCCCATTTCAAGCAAATAGCCAGGCTTTGTAATTCTTGCCAGAGAAGCAAGCTGGGGCCCAGTGAGGGTGAGTGAGTGACATCTCATGGGCCACAGACGAGCCCTAACGCAGAAGGTTGACCACTATCCCTAAACTCTTGACATCTCATCTAGAACATTTCCAGTGGTCAATCAGTGTCCTATTGGAGTCCCCACAGGCACTCAGGTTTCCACGGTAACTGCAGCACTGTCCTCGGCTGTCCAGGCAGATGCCTCACAATGTCAGACAAGCAGCCTGGCTGTCAGCAGGGTGGTGGGTGTCCCGTGACAGCAGGGAGGGAAAGCCGAGGCATCGCCTGCAGGTCTAGGATGACAGCGTGAAGGCCAGGGCTGTGTCCCTGCGAGTTAAGCTGCTGCTAAAAATGGCAGCAGAGACAAGGTTTGCAAAACAGAAGGACATTCAGATTGGGACTGGCCTCCTCCCCCTTCCCTAGGGCCTGTGAGCTGTCTGTGAGCTGCGTCTGGCTGGTGCCATTCCGGGCCGCCTGACATTCCTCATCCGTGCATTTCACTGGGGGCCTCCTAAGGAGATGGACAGATGGACAGACGGAGGAGGGGAGCAGTGGGGGCAGGGGTAGTGGAAAGAAGGAACAGAGGGGACAGGGAGGGAAAGAAGCAAGAGATGGTGTGGGAGGGGAGGGAGAGGGAAGAAGGAAGGAAGGAAGGAAGAAGGAAGGGAAGGAAGGAGGAAGGGAGGGAGAGAGGAAGGAAGGAAGGATGGAAGGAAGAAAGGAAGGGAAGGAGAGAGGGAGGGAGGAAGGAAGGGAGGGAGGAAGGAAAGTTGTTAGCTCAGCTTACGGGGTTCAGGCATTTCTAATTCAACTCCTCCTCATCCCAGGTGTTAAGGGTTAAATTGTCCCCCCCCCCCAAAAAAAGGTATGTTGAAGTCCTAACCCCCAGTAGCTCAGAATGTGACATTATTTAGAAATAGGGTCTTTGCAGATGTAATTAGTTAAGATGAGGTCACATTGGGGAAGGCTCAAATTCCAATATGACTGGTGTTCTTTTAAGAAGACACAGAGACAGGGAGAGGCCACATGGAGATGGAGACAGAGACTGGAGTGATGCTGCCACAAGCCAAGCAACGCGTGGAGCTGCCCAAAGCTGGAAGAGGCAGGGAAGGTCCTTCCCCTACAGGTTTCAGAGGGAGTATGGCTCTGCTGACAACTTGATTTTGGACTTCTAGCCTCCAGAAACGTGAGATGATAGATTTCTATTGTTCTAAGCCACCCAGTGTATGGGACTTGGTCACAGCAGCTCTAGGAAACTAAGACACAAGATTCTGGGATGAGGGCTGAGGGCCCTTGAATAAGGTGGCCCCACAGTGGAGCTGGCTGATGTTGGTCAAAGGTAGGTGGATCCCTGGGGGTTGAGTGGTCATGGAGAGGGGCCTTGGTGAACAGCCCACTCTCGTGGGGGTGGGTGGTGGGGTAGTAACAGAGGAGGTGCAGGCCCAGAGCAAGGAAAGGCAGGTAACAGGGAATTCACATCTCCCAAAGCTGGAGCAGTCAGCTGACCATGATCTTTGCTGCAGGGTGGCTCCTGGACATTAGAACAGTGCCCCTTGTAGCTTTGTAGTGGCCATGTTTTCAGACTCCCTTAAACTCCCTTTGTCCTGGCCTCCTCTACTTCTACCCACATCCCTTCTGCACAAAAGCATTTATCTTCCCCTACAGACGCTTTTGCGGCCAGATCTGGAAAATCCTTGGTCATCCATTAAAATCAGAGAATAAATCAGAAGCCATGGGAGAAAAATTAGGTTTTCCATTCCTAGAGCCCTCCCAGGGGGACAGGGAGGGCTCTTCTTCAGAAGTGCACTTGCTCCTTGGAAGAGATGAGATGCCTGTATTCCAGCCTGGGAAAGATTTTCCTCCCCACCAAGAGCCAACTGACACATCTAAAAAGAAAGATGGGTTTGGAAGGAAGAGAGAGGAAGGAGGTAGGTGGTCTGCTTCTCGCAAGTCAACCATGAAAATTATGTCTCTTTTCAATTTGTGGTCAAGAAAATGATCCCAGGTTGAAAATTCTTGGAAGTTCATCTGGGTGGAAACTCTGACCTCAGGGCTATTCAATGTCCTTCACTTTAAAAGGCCCTGATTCTAAAATGGGTTGAATGGTTCTCAGCCCCTGCTCTCTGAGAGTGTGAAATGGGAGTGGAGGCAGGGGTACAGTGGCCTTGGGGAGAACCCAGGACTCTTGGCTTTCCAGATACCAGGGCAGGCTAAGGGGTTGCCATTCTCTGTCCATCAGAAATGTTTATACCACAAAATGTTGTTCATACTACAAAAAGTATTAACCAAGTTGAGTATCCATGCACTCTATCTAGAACATCCTATATAAAAACCAACTTAGGAGTGCCTTTCTCAAAATATGAATTTCTGGGCCCTACCACTGATTAGCTGAATCTAATTCCTTGGACAACAGGGTACAGGGATCTGATTCTTCTCAAAGCTCTTCAAGTGATGCTAGTCCACTGTGAAGGTGAGAACCACAGATCTAAGGTCTGTAGACAGAAAGTTAAAGAGAGGAAGAACTCTCTTGCTCAACAAGATGATTCTTACTGGAAAGGGAATACAGACCAGAACTTCCCAGAGGGAAAAGGTATTCATCTATCGGCCTCCTGAAACACAGATTCAGTTTCTCTTTTCCTTCCTTGTATTTTGTGAGTCAACAAGGTCTCCCTGGTTAGACAGGCCTCCGGGATTGGTAAGGACAGTCCATTGGCTTGAACCACAGCCCTTACTAGGTGGGAGGAAGTTAGCTACAGAGACTTGGTGGAGGAACCTAACCAAGGAAGCAGCTAAGGCTTGCTCTGCAGTTTGGAAACCAAGGCTACCCTCTAAGTCCAACTCCAAACCAGGTAAGTTGGTCTCGCAGAAGCCCTGAACCCTCTGATGACCACAAACCCCTCACTTACCTTGTCCAAGGGTGCCTATCTTGTTAGCAATAGGGCTGGGATTCACATGTGGGAGTTAGGCTTATTGTACAAACCCTCTTCTCTTATAGGGATGGCAAGAAGAGGAAATAAAAAATTGAAAAATCAGAGAGCAACAAAAATTAACTCAACATTAGCTAGATGTTGATCTAGACCTAAATGTAACATGCAAAACTATAAAACTCCTGGAAGATCACATGGGAGAAAACCTACATGACCTTGGGTATGGTGATGACTTTTTAGATAAACGCCAAAGACACGATCCATCAAAGAAAGAATGAAAAGCTGAACTTCATTAAAATTAAAACTCCTGCTCTGTGAAAGACAGTATCAAGAGAATGAGAAGACAAGCCATAGACTGGCAGAAAATATTTGCAAAAGACACGTCTGATAAAGGACTGTTATCCAAAATACACAAAGAGCTCTTAACACTTAACAATAAGAAAACGAACAACCAAATTAGAAAATGGGCCCAAGACTTTAACAGATACCTCACCAAAGAAGTTATACAGATAGCATAATTTCTTGAGAGAATATGAAAAGATGCTCCACATCCAATGTCATAGGGAAAAGCAAATTAAAACAACAATAAGCTACCACTACACACCCGTTAGAATGCCTAAATCCAGAACACTAACACCACCAAATGCTGGCGAAGATGTGGAATAGTAAGAACTCTCATTCGTCACTGATGGGGATGGAAAATGGTACAGCCACTTTGAAAGATAGTTTGGTGATTTCTTACAAAACTAAGCACACTCTTACTATAGGATCCAGCCATTGCATTCCTTGGTAGTTACCCAAAGGAGTCAAAAACTTACATGTACACAAAAACCTATACACGATGTTTACAGCAGCGTACTTGCCAAAACTTGGAAGCAACTCAAGACGTCCTTCGGTAGGTGAATGGATAAATAAACTGTGGCACATCCGGACAACGAAATGTTACTCAGTGCTGAAAAGAAATAAACGATCAAGCCATGGAAAGATATGGAGGAAATTTAAATGCATATCACTGAGTGAAAGAAACCAATTTGAAAAGGCTGCATACTGTATGATTCCAACTATATGACATTCTGTAAAAGGTAAAATTACGGAGACAGTAAAAAGATCAGTGATTGCCTGGGGTGGGGGAAAGGGGGAGAGGAATAGGCAAAGCACAGAGGATTTTTAGGGCAGTGAAAATACTCTATATGATACTCTGATGACGGATACTTGTCATATACACCTGTCTGAATCCATAGGATGTACAACACCAAGAGTGAACCCTAAGGTAAACTATGGACTTTGAATGATCATGATGTGTCAATATAGGTTCCATCAATGGTAAAAAAAGATAGCATGCTGGTGAAGTGAGTGATATTGATAATGGAGGAGGCTATGCCTGTGTGGGGGCAGAGAGTATGTGGGAAATCTCTGTACCTTCCTTTCAACTTTGTTGTAAACCTAAAACTGCTTTGAAAAAAAAATCAGAGAGCAGATATGATGCCAATTGGAGAGGAGAGCAAGTAGTGGCACCAGCTTTGTGAGATGCCTCTCCCTGGCAGGCTGGTGGTCCTTGCATTCTTCACCCAGTTATCCATAATGACAATAACTCTCATCATGGAGGCCCACCATGAGCCAAGTGGGTCTGTGTAAGAATCACAGGCTTTTTCCAAGACAAGAAAAAGACTAACTGTTCTTCACAGTAACACCACCATTTCCTGCATCCTGCAGAAGGAAACAATCTTAAGACAACAAAACAGGGTCCAGAGAGGTTAAATAGCTTGCTTGAGGCCACCTAGCCAATAGCATGCTTGTATTCAAACCCCGATCTTTCTAATTCCAAGGATAGTATTCTTGCCCCCAATTCTCGTCACTGTGTTTTGCACTTAAGGAGTCATCAAGATTGGAACCTACAGCAGCAGAATGCATCTCCTTAGCTACTCTGGACTGTTTCATGGTTACACACTGGGCTCCTGTAACAAGATTCCCCAAAATACAGTGGCTTAAATGAGATAAAGATTTATTTCTCGCTGGTGACACAGTCCAGACAAGTGGTCCAGGGTCGCAGCTCGACTGTGTGTGGACCCAGAATCTTTCCTTCTCATTGCTTTACCATCCATAGACACTTCTCCTCAAACCAATTGTCAAAGATGGCTCACCACCACCTCCACATTCCAGCCCACAAGAAAGGGAAGAGGAAGGAAGGGAACATGTGTACCTTTCCTTTTGTGGGAACACCCCAGAAGTTGCACACACTGTTTCGGCTCACGTCCCAGCGGCCTGAACGTCACCATACAGTTGGTCATATTTAGCTTAAAGGGAGGCTGGGAAACAGCCTTTACCTGAATTAACCAAGCTGATATTATATTGCTGTGGAAGGGAGTAGAAGATATTGTGGGAGACAATAGCAGTCCCCAACACAGAATAAACAGAGATTTCCTTAATCAGAGCACATACAGAAAAGACGGAAGTTTGTCCAGGAAGTGAGGATAATCAGGATCAGGACTCGCTGATCTGTCTCCCCAGCTGTGCTCCTGGTCTTCATAGTAACAGCCTTAGTTTGGGTCCTTAAATCTCTGGACTATTTCACCTGTTTCATAATTGGTCTCCTTAGCACCTGTTTCTTTGCCATATAATTTTCTACATCACCCACCGTATTCTAGATTGCATTCTAAATGCAAATCTACTTATGTCAATTCCCTGTTTAAACAAACCCCTTTGATGGCTCCCCACTGTCTAGAGGACCAAGTTGAATCCGCTTAGCAAAGCATTGGAATCCTGATCAACTTTTAATTCTCATCTTCCGCAGCCCCTACATCATCACTCTAGGCTCTAGTCAGATGGAGACATTAGCAATTCTCAAAATGCTACAACCTCCCACGTCATTGCCTTTCTACGTGATGTTTCTTCTGCCTGGAAGGCCCATCCCTGCTTTGTCCTTCTGGGGAGTGGATTCAGCTCTGTCTTGAAGGGCTGGAGGCTCAAGATGTAGACCCAATGTCCTTGCTCTGCGAAGCTAAGCTTCTTTGAGCCCCAGGCAGGGTCAGTCACACGGAGAATAGTGGGAAGTTGGCAGGCCTTGGAATCAGAGACATCTGGATGCAAAGCCTGTCTCTGCACTCATTAGCTGGGTGAACCTGGACAATTTCTTAAACCTCATTTTTCTTATCTATAGAACAGGGCTAATCATACCCACATCATAACATTATCATGAAAAGTAAATAAGATATGCATATGTAATTCCTGACACATAAAAGATGTTCAACTCACAGAGCTATTTTTAAAACTCTTACTCTGTGTGTGAGTTAGGGTAAAGCTGAGCTGCTGTAACAGAAAAATCTAAATAGAATATCTGGAGAAATGGAAGGGTCTTTATCTTGATAGGAGTTTGGGCTATGTGGGTGTAATATTTGTCAAAATTCCACAATCATGCACTTCAGATTTGTGCATTTCATTACATGTAAATTTTTCATCAAGAGGAAAACAATTATTAAAGTCTAGGTAATAATATACACGCTGAAGTACTTAGGGGAAAGTGTATAGATGTCTGCAATATACCTTAAATTGTGTCCAAAAAGTAAGAAGAACTGACAGATGAATAGATGGGTGGAAAAGTGGATAGATTTATAATAATAAAAAAAGTATGGCAGGGGTCGGCCTGGTGGTGCAAGCGATTTAAGTGCGCGTGCTCCACTGCAGCGGCCCGAGGTTTGCTTGTTTGGATCCCTGGCACGCACCAACGCACCACTTGTCAAGCCATGCTGTGGCGGCGTCCCACATAAACTGGAGGAAGATGGGCATGGATGTTAGCCCAGGGCCAGTCTTCCTCAGCAAAAAAAGAGGAGGATTGGCAGATGTTAGCTCAGGGCCAATCTTCCTCACACACACACAAAAAATTATGCATAAAATGTTAATGGTAGAATTCAGGCCGTGGGCATACAGACGGCCACTGTTCAATTCTTTTAGCTTTGCTGTATGTTTGAAAATATTCATAATAAAAATAAATAGACTCCATCATAAAGCAGTTTTAAACTTATAGTTTTTTTTTTCTCCCTCAATTAATAGTTCTGAAGTGAATGTGCCAGATTTGTGGGCAGTTCTGTTCCATCTGCTCATTCAGGGGTGCCAGGCTTTTGGGCAATGACTCCACTCTTTCCACGTTGTTTAGTCCTTGCTCCATCATTCCCTAGACCCAAGGACATTGTCTTCATCCTTGGCCAAACCTGGACCACTGTGTCTCGGTTCCAAGAGAAAGAAAGAGTGTAGGAGGCATGCCCATCTCTTAAGGCCCAGACCCAGCTGTAGACAGCATGACTTCTGTCTACAATCTGTTGAGAGAACTGAGTCATGTGGCCACATGTGACCTCAGAGGAGGCTAGGAAATATCTAGCTCTATGCTCAGGAAGAAGGGGAGTATTCCCCACCCTATGCTTTCTGAGAACACACCAGGAGGCCGTTTATCCTGAATTGTAGTCCTTTGGAACCCCCAATGGACTGCAAACTCCTTTAGGGCATAAACAGTGTTTTGCACATTTTGGAATCACCAAAACCAAACATGGGGCCTGAAATGAGACAGGTCTTAAAGAAATGTTTGCTGACTGAATGAATGCATGGAAGAATAAATAAATCAATGAGGTAAAGAATTACTAGTACCTTCTTGGACCGTACATTTCTCAATGTGTATCTACTTTTATCTGTGGAAAGCAAGCCATCTCCTGATCTTGTAGAACTATGATATGGCAACTCATTCAAATTAAGTAATTCTTTATTAATTCAGGCCTCTCTCCTCCCTCAAATTTTATCTTCGCGTGGGACAGGAATTACTGTTTTGCAAAGTTTACCAAAACAATCTTAGATGCCTTGGAAGGAAAATATTTAACCTGACTAAGAATGGAAACCATTTTCCACATTATTAAAGCACTTGAGTAACACAATTTGGATTAAAATAATATGAAATGGCATAGGAAAGTTGACTACTTATTACAATTGACCCATACGGCTTCTACTTGGTTGCAGTTTTTTTTAAATCTATGTAGGTACTTAGAAGTAATATAATTGTGTTGCTTCCACTATATTCTGTAATTCTAACTTTCATTAACTCACATTGAGCTCTTTACCAATTGATCCAAATTATTGTGTTTTTACTGCACTTCTCCAACATTTAATCTGAGATTTAAAGAAACATGATACTATTGTAAATGGCATTTAGCTCAAGTATTAATTGGATCACTGTTGAAAAAAATAGAACAGGGAATCTAATTTTCTCTCTTCTATTTGATGGATTTGTCTTGTATAAGCTGCAGAATTGTCCTTTCCAAGTCTCATGTCATTTCTTTCTGTGCAACTCAGGGGTCTCCTACTTTTCTGCATTTACATCAAGACCTCCATATGTAGATCTGTGGTAAATAGGGTATTTCCTGGGTTCTTTTAACTGGCTCTCCTTGTGTCTGTATATTGGAGCTTATTTTCAGCAGGTTGATATGGTATGCAAATGCTAGCATGAAGATACGGTGAATTCTGATGGTTCAGGAATTGACTGTTAGAAGGAGGATCTCACTTGGATGGGTATGAGCCTGGGGTGTGTGCCTGATAAAAGAAGGTAGTGATACAGAAAAGGGAAGCATTTCTACAAAAAGATAAACAGAAAGAGGGTTGGCTTGACCTGGCTTGAGAATGAGGCAGGGAAGGCTGCAAAGAAAAACTAGGAGGTCAGTGGTGGAGAGAGATTGTTCTAAGTGTGGGGTGACTGAGAGGACTCCTGTCAACCAGGACAGGAGCAAGAATAGAATGTTCCCAAAGTCTGGGATGATTGCTTCTCATGGGAGTCCTGGCTAGGCGAGTTAATACTGGCGTGCTGCTTCTAGGGTTGCGAAGTTCAGGGGTCTCCAAGACTACTGTCACTTCTGTTACTAACAAGTTGGAGGTCTCCAAGACCACCCTCATGTTCAATAATTTTCTATAAGGACTTACAGAACTCAGAAAAGTCATATACTCACCGTTAATGTTTATTACAGTGAAAAGATACAGATTAAAACCAGCCAAGGAAAGAGGTGCATACGGCAGGGTCCAGGAGACCTCAGATGCAAGTTGTACCATGAGCACCTATTTCTCCGTGATAAGATAGGATGTGCAGCAACACATTGAGTATTATTAACCAGGGAAGCTTAAGCCTTGGTGTCCAGAGTCTTTACTAGGGCTCAGCATGTAGATACATTGAACGTCTGTATGGTTGACCTTTGTCTCCAGCCCCTCCAGAAGTCAAGTTGATACCATGTGGCCGAAGGCCCTCCACCATAAATCTCATTGGTAGTGTAGACACTGACATGGCCCAAGACCCCCAGACAAACAAAGGTACTCTTATTAGGTAGAGTGGTCCAAGGGCTTAGAGGTTAAGTCAGGAGCTGAGGGCAAAGGCCAAACTTTCTTTGGGCAAGGGAAATCCTATACTGCACACAGGGGTCATTTGGGATCAGGGGGGCCTATCCCCAGTGCAGATCAAAGGATCAAATCTGTGGCAGAGCATCAGACAGAAACTCAACTGTCCTTGTATCTAAGGGGCAATCTCAGGACTATCACAAGAGATAAAGCCCCCAAGTCTAGACAGGGAAGACGACAGAGAAAGTAGTCATACCCAGGGCTGAGTTACCAGGAGCTTGATCATATTGGGAGCTTATCCTATGATGCTTGAGTGGGTCTCTCTGGTTAAAAATCCAGGACTGGAGTGGTCCAACTGAAAAAATTTTTAAAAACATCCAACCAAATAGGTACGTGAATCACATTGGTTGTGACGACTAATCTGGGCACCTGAAAGTTTCTGAGCTATATATAGCTTGACCTGGTTGTAGAGGAGATAATTATATCCAGAATAACTGACACTCCATGCGTGTAGATGGACAGGCACAGGGCCTGGGTGTGGGAACAGTTATTGGCTCCAAATGACATCCAAAGAGGACAAGCGTCCTTTCTCCTTGGGATGGGAAGCAGGATGACCACAGGTGAATCTAGGCTTCCTCAAGAAGATTATTTACAAGCTCCTGAATAGCAAGGTCTGTTCCCATGCCTGCCCCACTCTCAGGCTAGGTCATATTGGATTGGGATGGGATTATCGTGTATTGAGTGTCTCTCAGACAAAAATGAAGTGAAGGATCCTTATATAAAGACTTTGGCAGAGCCTGTAGCCAACACATTCACTTAATCAATCTACATTTAATATTTATTGAACACCTTCTATGTACCTGGCAATGGATTAAGTTCCAGGGAATATCACCAGAAATCTTATTCTTAAGGTAGCTTCTGCTCCACTCTAAGACAAACATATTTATTGAACACCCGCTAAGTGCGAGGGGCACATTCTCTCATTTGTGTGGGGTCTATATAGATTATGCAGTGGTGGCATCTGGCTGCTCCATGAAAGGTAGTAGTTAGGATCCAGTTATCTCTCTACCTCCTTTTCCTGGACCCCGTGGGTTTCAGAGCTTTGGAGAAGCTCTAGAAGCCCTGGTGACTGAGAGAAGGAAAACGCTGACGTGGATGATCAGGGACAGGGCTGAGAAAATCAGCAGTACACTTGGTACTAAGATAACAGCTGGAGTCCATTCTGATTGGTCATCCCATACAAGTTGTTAAATATTTTGTTTATCACCCTGGCTGGGTCCTCCCCTTGTCTTCCCCACCAAACATTTTCTCTTCTCAAAGAATAATCCTGGTCTTCCTAATGGACAAAGAGAACGCTTTTAGAAACCTCCATCTCTCTCCTTGGTTGGTGAGTTTTTTCCCCCCACAAATTCAGAAGTCCTAAGGATTCCTCTCTGGGCATGAGCAAATCTTCAGAACAATTTCACTGGTTCGTTCTACTTCAGGACCCAACGTGGTGGATGGTTCTGACAGGACTCCTTTGTGCGTGAGAAACTGTTCTGAAATCTCCCAAGAAACCAAGTCATATCCTGTTGCATTGCCTAGGAAATCCACACCATTTCTCCTCTCCCCAGTGAGGGTAATTGCTGCCAATTCATGGTGCTATTGCAAAAATGAGTCATTTGGGAGGACGCCAAAATAGGCAAAGAAAGGAGGATAGCAAATCAGCCTGATGGATTCAGTGGCATTAAATAACACAGATTTAAATGTGGTACACTTGGTAGTATTGCATTTTTAATCCTGGCTGGGAATGCTGATTACTGAAAGATGTTACCTAGATATGTGACATTTGATAATATGATTATATTACCCTTTAAAAATTTTATTTTTGACTAGATAGTATATGTACATGTTTTAAAACTCAAAATGGTACAAAAATGTTCCCACTAAGAAGTCATGCTCCTAACCTCCTCCCATCTACTATCTCCCTATAGGGAACCACTTTTGTGAGTTCCTTTTGTATCATTTCTTGTTTCTTCATGCAAATACAAGGAATGAACCTTCCTCTTTGGTTTGGGGGATCCTATACTAGAAGTCAGAGCTTGTCCCCCCTCTACAAGCTCAAATTATTAGAGATATTTCCAGCCTCCCTTGCAACTAGGGTGCGGCCTGAGTTCTAGGCTCAGCCAATCAAAAACACCCTCACCAGACTTCCAATTGGAAGGTGGCGACACACCAAATCAAGACTAGGGGAGGATCTTTTCCAGCACAGCAGCTTCCGCATCTCATTTCCAGAGACAGAGGTGCCAGTCGTTCAAATCACAGCATCTCGGATCCAGGGCCAGTGGAGTCAGCAGGGCACACTGAGGCATTTGCAGGGCCAGATTTACGGTGAACTTAGTGATTCTTAAACTTCAGGGCTCCTGATCTGAATGAGCCTCTTCCAAGGACCAGAAGGGGATTCCAGGAATGTGTTCATACATTTTTGTAAAACCTGCAAAGCAAGATATTTTAACTGCAATTGGTTAAGACTGCTGTCTCAGATCAATAGGAGACAATAGAGTACAGAAATAGACAAATGTCCAGGCACATGTGGACATCCGATTTTTGACAAAGACACAAAGGCAATTCAATGGGAAAAGGATAGTCTTTTCAACACATGGTACTAAAACAAATGGATATCCATATGGAAAAAAATGAACTTTGATCCATACCTCACATATTATACATACACACATCAAAATGTGCCATAGATCTAAATCTAAACTATAAAACTTCGAGAAGAAAAGATAGGAGATATATTTGTGATGTTGGGTTAAGGAAAAACTTAGATACAACACCAAAAGCACAATCCATTTAAAAAAAAATTGGACATCATAAAAATTAAAAATTTCTGCTATTTGAAACACTCTATTAGACAATGAAAAGACAAGTCATATAGTGGGAGAAAATATGTACAATGCATATATCTCACAAAGGACTTGTATCTAGAATATACAAAGAATTCAAATTCAATAATAAAATAAACAACTCAGTTAAAATGGGCAAAGATTTGAACCAACACTTCACCAAAACAGATATATGGACGGCATATAAGCACAGGAAACAATACTCAACTTCATTAGTTATTAGGGATATGCAAATTAAAACCAAAATGAGACTACTACACAATGATAAAAATGGCTAAAATTTAAAATCTTAACATATCACTGCCAGTGGGAATGTAAAATGGCACAACGGGGAAAAGATTGGCAGATTCTCTAAAAAGTTAAACATACACCTACCATATGATCAGCCATTCCACTTTTAGGTATTTATCAAAAGAAAGAAAGAATACACCCATTCAAAGACACGTACTCAAATGTTTATAACAGCTTTATTAATAATAGCCCCAAAATGGAAACAGTCCAAATGTTCATCAACAGGTGAACAGATAGAAAGCAAATTGTGGTATATCCATACAGTGGAAGACTACCAGGCAATAATAATATACACAACAACATGAATGAATCTTAAAGTCATTCTACTGAGTTAAAGAAGCCAGACAAAAAAAGAATATACACTGTATTATCTCATTTATATAAAACACTAGAAAATACAAACTAACCTATAGTGTAGAAAGCAGGTCAGCAGATGCCTGGGAATGTGGAAGTTTGGGGGTATAAGTAGCAGGGAGGGAGGGATTACAAAAGGCATGAGGAAACTTTTGGGGATTATAAATATGCTCATTATCTTGATTGTGGCAATGGTTTCACGTTTGTGAACGTATGCTAAAACTTACACTTTAAATATTTGCAATTTATTGTATGTTAAGTATACTTCAGTAGAACTGTTAAAAATAACAATACATTGAAAAATTACTTGCTTTCTGCACTGGAAGTAAAGAGCTGGATAATCCCAAATAAAACCAGTTATGCAAGACTGTTAAAAAAAAAAAAAAGACTGCTGTCTCTTCCCTCTCCAGTTTACCGTTGGTCACACTTCCTTTTGTGCTGTGTGGTGGGAGAGTGGCTTCAGCACTTTGGGGGAACAGGCTAAAGGGAAGCTGAGTTAGGGCACATCAAGTTTGGATTAGTGTGACACATTTATGTGGCTCATAATTACTTCCATCGTCTTCGATAGCCACCCAGGGGTCAGAATCTGCCAGGAACGTTTCTGCCACCCACTATGCCGCTTCCCCAAGCCTCATGACGTGAAGGTGCAGGGCCAGAATTTGTATTGCAATATGGATACGCCCTTAGTGTCAGGCCCTGGAATTATGTGGATAGTGGAGGAGTAACGAGATTGGAAATGCACGGAACCAGAAGCTAGTCTATGGAAAATCCTTCTAAAGCTTCACATCACAAATAAAACTTGGTAAAGGTTTTCCCAAATCTGACAACAATCCTACAACTTTACATGACATTACCAATAATGGGTATGAAGCTGCAGGAAACTTTTCTAAACTATAAATAATGTGAAACAAATTTGGATCTCAGCCCGGTGGTCAAGGTTGTCATTAGTGATAAGTCATAATGATGGCATGTAGCCTTGATATGATGGGATGAGAATGGCCTTCATCTGTGTGGTCTTCCTCTCAAAAGCCCATAACCCCAGTCTAACCATGAGAAAACATCAGACAAACCCAAATTAAGGGACATTCTACAAAATAACTGACCAGTACTCCTCAAAACTGTCAAGGTCATCAGAAGAAGGAAAGTCTGAGAAACTATCACAGTTCAGAGGAACCTAAGGAGATATGATGATTAAATGTAACGTAATGATGACATCCTGGAACAGAAAAAGGAAATTAGGGAATATTTAATGAAGTTCAAATAAAGTATGGATTTTAGTTAATAATAATGTATCCCCATTGGTTCATTAGTTGTAACAAATGTACAACAGG
The DNA here is from genome assembly GCF_057802395.1 of Ceratotherium simum simum. Lineage (NCBI taxonomy): Eukaryota > Metazoa > Chordata > Mammalia > Perissodactyla > Rhinocerotidae > Ceratotherium > Ceratotherium simum. The sequence continues at coordinate 13,707,601 of NC_141926.1, forward strand.
AGAAACTGAGTGGGGGTATACAGGAACTCCTTGTACTATCTTCACAACTCTTCTGCAAATCTAAAGCTATTCTGTATGAAAAAGATTCCTTAGAAAAGAAATTTGGGTCAACCATGCTAAGAGAAAGACTGAATTATCTCTTCTTTCTATAGAAAATATTATAAAATGACATTTTATAACTATATTCTCACACGGCCAAAAATAAAATGGAACAATATATCGAAGAGGTGTGTCAGGCAAATAAGTAAAATATTATGTAATATTTCTAAATTTTGTGATATTTATGGGTTTTGTCAGCTTTTAAAATAATTTTTAATGATTTTTTTCCTCATTCTAAGTATTTACTTTTGCGCCTAATTTTCTGTTTATGATTTTATATTTTTTTCTTAAGAACAGCCCCTCAAAACCTGGATCTGGCCCTGTGTTTACATGCCCAGCTGTGGGCAATAGTGTCACCACGAGACCAGCCTATGGTATGATGTGGGGCATTTGTACTGTTCTTTGGCCCTCCCAAAGGCCCAAGATATATATGTGAATGTTATTTAAATAAGTTCTTTTTCTGCCTAAATCATCTATACTTTATTTCTACTGCTTGTAAATAAGAATTTGACAAATAACTTGGGCATCACTTAAAGCAGTAGTTCCAAGCCCTGGCTTCACATTACCGTCCTGTGGGGTGGGGATGGGGGTAGGGGATTAAAATATACTGATGCCCAATCTCAGATGTTGAACCAGCATCTCCAAGGGTAGGAGCTAGGCACCAGTAGTATTGTATTTTATTTTTATTTACTTATTTATTTTTTTGTGAGGAAGATCAGCCCTGAGCTAACACTCATGCCAATCCTCCTCTTTTTGCTGAGGAAGACTGGCCTTGAGCTAACATCCGTGCCCATCTTCCTCCACTTTATGTGGGAGGCCGCCACAGCATGGCCTGACAAGCGGTGCGTCGGTGCACACCTGGGATCTGAACCCGGGCCACCAGCAGCGGAGCGCACGCACTTAACCGCTACGCCACAGGGCCGGCCCCGTCCAATAGTATTTTAAACTCCCCGGACAATTCTAATATTCAGCCAGGGTTGAGAACCGTTGAATATAGTCTGGTCTCCAGGTGGTCCAAATCAGGTATTGATGTTGAATCCTAATTTTGTGCCCATCACTGTGCAAAGCATGATGGATGCACAGACGTGTGAAACAGAGCATCAAGCAGCTTTTAGTCCGTACATCCTAGAGTGGGGTCAGATGTCCAGATCTTTCTTTAAGGAGAAACTGAAGAGAAAATTGAGTGTGGGCGGCCTGCAGAGAGTAACAAATGAAGAGTGTCCAGGACAGCTTGTTTTGTTTTATCACATCTAGGGGTGTTGAGAGGCTCTGAAAGAGTGTTCTACTGCAAGACGTTAAAATCTTCCTCCAATGACTGTGGATTTGTTCACTTCTCATTGTGAGTTTTTTGTTTTTGTTTTTTTTTGAAGCTATGTTAGTAAGTATATACAGATTCAAGATTATTACATCTTTCTGAAAAATTATTCATTTTATCACTACATAGTAATATTTTTAATCACATGTTTTCTCTCTTAAATATATTTTTATCCGATTTAAAAAAAAAAAAAAAAAGAGTGTTCTACAAATTCCCAGAAGCTTCCAAAAAATTTGAGTCTGTGAAGAACTTCCCACCAGACTCTCAGCTTTAACATGAATGGGGGAAAAATGACCTCAAATGGCCTGCAGGCCCAGAGCCTCTGCCCTCATGAAGAAGGAATGCAAATAGACTGGCAACATTTGTGTGGTTGTTAAGAAAACATAAAGGAAAAAAAAAAGAGATCCTGTTCACAAGAGCAACAAAAACATAAAATGCTGAGGGAGAAAAAAAGAAGTGTACAGGATCTGGAATCTGAAAACTATAAACTTTACTGAATAGGTTTCTAAAAACCCACTTCATAAATAGGAAAAAATAGAATTGGGAAAGTTTAACATTGTAAACATGTTTATTCATCCGAAACTGACTATACATTCATTAGAATTTCAGTCTCTATCCCAGTACATTTTTGGAACTTGACAATGATTTTAACGTTGTTTCGGCAGAATGTGTGAAACTCGTCAGTTTTTTTAAAAGAAGATAGAGGAGGGGCATTTGTTTTACCAGATATTAAAACGTTTTTTTTTTTTTTTTTAGAAATATGCGTCAGAGCTTTTGAAGATTTTATTTATTTATTTTCCCCCCAAAGCTCCCCAGTAGATAGTTGTATGTCATAGCTTCATATCCCTCTAGCTGCTGTATGTGGGACGCGGCCTCAGCATGGCCGGAGAAGCAGTGCGTTGGTGCGCCCCCGGGATCCGAACCCCGGCCGCCAGCAGCAGAGCTCGAGCACTTAACCGCTAAGCCATGGGGCTGGCCCTAAAACATATTTTTAAAATGACAAAAATATAAACAGAATGATACTATCTTAGGAACAAATAGATAAGGAACAGAATGAAAAGTATAGAAACAGCTTTAATTACATAGAAGTAATTAGGAAAAATGAATGACTCAATACACGATTTTGGAATAACTGGCTAAACCTTTGGAAAAAATCAAGTTAGAGTCCCTCCTCATAACATCCATGGTAATAACTTACATATGGTTTATTATATTTTTTAAAAATATAAGGGTACCAGAAGGAAAAAGAGGTAAAATTTTATGTAAACTTAGACTAGGAAAAATTTTCTAAGTATAACACCAAAGGAAAAATCAACAAAGTAAGATATTGGAAGATATGATTATAAAAAGTATTTTACTCATAAATTAGAAAAAAATATGCATAAAAACATGAAAGGTAAATTGCATCTGGGGAAACAGCTGCCACACCTACGACAAACACAGAGTTAAATACCCTTACAATACAAAGAAATCCAACAGACATATAAGGAGAAGTAGTTCAGTATAAAAAAATAGGATAGAATAAGAACTGGCTATTCTTACAATAAGTACACATAGCCAATTAATGTATGAAAAACAGCATTCAACCTCCCTAGTCAATGGAATGTATATGAAAACACACAGAAGCCGTTTTTCCCCTAATAGATTATTAGCAAAGAGGGTACGGAGAACTAGGTTCGCCTTCAAAAAATATAAACTGAGACATCGTTTCGGAGACACAATTTGGCAATATGTCTTCAAAATCTTGCGAACAGGCACATCCTTGCACCCAGCAATCTCCTTTGGGAGAGTCATCTAAGAAATAATGACATAGGGGCCGGCCGGGTGGTGTAGCAGTTAAGTTTGCGCGCTCGCTTTGGGGGCTGGGGTTCGCTGGTTCGGATCCTGGGCGCGGACATACTCACCGCTCATCAAGCCATGCTGAGGCAGCGTCCCACATAGAGCAACTAGAAGGATGTACAACTATGACATACAACTATCTACTGGGGCTTGGGGGAGAAAAAAAGGAAAAAGGAGGAAGTATGGCAACAAATGTTAGCTCAGGGCCAATCTTCCTCAAAAAAAAAAGGAGGTTAGCATTTTAAAACAAAAGAAATAATGGCATAGAAGCACAAAGGGATAAGACTCATCACATGTTTAGGCATCAGCAAAGCAAGGAAACCTTTTTTTTAAAGAATTATATATTCGACATTTCAAAAAAGAATTGGAGTAGTCATCATAGACAAGCCAGCATCTTGTGGAACCTCCTTTATGGCTTACTATTGTTGTTATTTTCTAATTTGAATTTGACGAGGGAACCGGTGGGAGAAAGCATGATCTTTTCACTGTTCCACTTGTCTTTAGCTCTCAGTCCACACTCTGTATAAAGATGTTCAGTCTACTATGAATACTTATAGTAATGAAAAATTAGAAAAAATTCCATGAAACAATAAATGATTTGTTTAAAATGTATTCTTCAACTAGAATATTAGGAACCACTAAAAATTATAATCGCAAATTTATATTTATTGACATTGTAAGATATTCATAATTTATCAGGTAAAGAACAGAGATCAAAAGCAATAATCAGGTAAGATCCTCTTTTTGTTAAGTAAATATTTAAAAGTGTACTTATGCACAGAAAAAAAAGCCCAGAAGAATAAATACCAAAAGGTATGCAATGTTTAGCTGGGTGTGGGAATGGGGGAGATGATGGGTAGCATTTTTTTTAATCTGTATTTTCTAAATTTTCTGCAATGAAAATGACTTATTTCTGTAATAAAGAAAAGATAGTAATGGAAATTTTCAGCCACCTAGTTTTAACTTTTTGGAATGAGGCAGAGTATAAATTAGTTATTTAATTACAGAAAAATAGATCAGTAGGCTCCACAGCCGGGTCCCGTCTCTGAATAATTAGGCTCTGTTGACGATGCAGGGTATTTGTGAGAACATCATTGATGCTAAGACACATTTGGTTTTCAGGGGCTGTCGTCTTGGTTTTCTCTGCTACCCTGAAGCTGCCTGGGGGTGCTCACTGCTTGTTAAAGATCAGAGAGCCAGATCCCAGAGAGGTGACATGATCGGCCTAGTGTCACAAAGAATGCCAGTCACCTCGCTGGGACTGGGACCAGGGCCCAGGGGCGGCTGCTCTGTGCCCCACAGCTGAAATATATGAGTTATTTTACCAATCTGTGCTGTGTATTCTGTCCATCTCCTTTCGCAATGGGTTCCAGGCCTCCTCTGTCCTCCTTTACTGCTTTATTGGGGTATGAGGGATCGGGGGTCCCTTATTCAGCCAACATTTGTGAGCACAGCTTAGGCCCTCAGCACAGTAAAGAGCCCACAGTCCCCAAGGGAGAGAGAAAATGAATGAATTATAATGCTGTCTTGCGAGGAGATCGTGGAGACCTAAATACAGCCCTGTGGGTATGGCTGTCGGCCTTGGGGAGCTGGAGAGCTTCCCAGAAAGTTGACGCTTGAGGGGATGGCAGGGGCAGGCCACACACGCACCAGTTGGAAACCTGGAGAGCGAACAGGAGCAGAGAGAAGGCAGCCGTTGGGCGCCTTTGGTCCATGGAGCCCGAAGCTTCCCTGGGGCCTCCCCCACCTCTTAGCCTCACAAAAGATTGTCCCAGAGCCTCTCTCCCGGTGGCCTGTGATCACAGCAAGGGACAGTTGGGCTCTCCTGGAGGCTGGCCCAGCCCTCCCCTTCTGCCCTATTTTTCCTCCTCTTTCCTGCTCCCACCCACCACTGGCTCGCAACCCAAGCCCCTCTTGCACAATGCAAGCTGACTGAGCCCAAGCCACCTGCAGCACCGCAGCCCACGCCGGGAGAGAGGCCGCCTAAGGTTCTGCCAGGGACGCTGCTGCTACAGGAGGAGAAAGGCCCAGGGAGCCCTTCAGCACTTGAGTCGTTCTCAGCATCTTAGCTTTTGCCTCTCTAAAGCGGGGATACCACTATTAGAAAATGGAGTTCATTCATGTAAAAGACCTGGGAGATAGGAGGGACTCAGTAAACATCAGTTACCACTTGGATCACAGTCTTTTCCTCAGTAAAAATGCAAGGGTTGGTGCGGTGGCCTTTGTGGTCCCAGCCAACTCTGCTCTCTGTGAGCCAGAAGCTTGAGAGCCCCTTGCCTGGCTCCCCTCACAGAGCTAACCCAGCTCTCAAACAAAAGATGGCTCTTCACATGGCCATTAATTTTCCTGACTTTTTTATATCCATTAGCTAGACACTATAAATAGATTATGTTTTGTTTTTCTAGGAAAATACGGTTTTTAGCATATTGTATTGTTCTTTTATCCTTGCTTTAAAAAAAAAAAATCTTTCAAACTGCTTGCCTTCCATGGAAGAATAACTAGGATGTCATTTCCAGAGGGACCTTGTAAAGAATCTTAGCTTAAAACAAAATTAGTGTAAGATGGCTGCAAAGCTAATATTGACTTTTTATTTTTTTTTTTGCTGCTTGGCCTCAGCTGAAATTTCCATCTTTTTTTTTTTGTCCAACTTTGTCCAGCTGCAGAGACCTCAAGTGAGAAACTGGTCGTTTGGCTGAAGTGTTACGTAGAAGTCCATTCACAGCTGGCCAGGCAGGAGGCAGCGGTGGGAGGCAGCTTCCTTGGGGAGGGTGGATGGGGAGAGGATGGGAGGGACTAGGGGGGACGCCTTTGGTCCAAGGGTCTCCGGGCTTGGAGCATGTGGAGATAGAGAAGGACAAAGCATGGCAGAAACCAGTGACCTGGGCAAAGAGGCTCCTCCTAGGAGAAGTCAGGGTGGGGAGAGCAGACCAGGGGGAATTTGTCTTTCCTTCCTTCTATCTGTGGGTTTTGACCTCTGCCTGCCCATCCCCCATTCTTTAGAGGGTTTACAGTGGGGGTGGGGAGCCGACCCGGAAAGCACGCGGAGAGCGACTTTCATCCACTGAGAAGTGGAATGGAATGAGATGATGATGCGTTGAACAGCATTTCCTAGTTTTCGCGTCACAAGTGTTTCCTCCCTGCAGACCCGACTCTCATGAACTCCACTTTGAGGGGGAGGAAAGGGAGACACAAAAGGAGCTGGTGACCTGCCCCAGGTCACAGTGAGCAGCGTCTGGGAGAGGACACCGACTTGGGCTCCTGCTTCCTGGCCACGCCCCCTCCAGGGTGGCCGCCAGGAGCTGAGTGTGTTCCACAGCGCGCATTATCCTCAAGAGCCCGTTGGGCGGGTACTGCCACGCCCACACCCAGGACTTGGGAGCCCCAAATGGGTGAGAGTGGTGGGAGCCCTGGGGCCTCACTCTCCCCGGCTCTGCCACTGCTGCCTCACTCTGAGAGTCCACTACAGGCCCCGCCACTCTCACCTGCCTTCCTTTATTGACTGCTCACACCATCCCATTTTGTCCAGGCCAGAGAACCAGTCCAAGGTCATCCATCAAATTCTTGGAGTGGATTACAGAGACAGGATACCACCAGGATCTTGCAACACCAGCCCAGGGCACACCTCACAAGGCCTTGTGGCACACACTCAGCTTGGTCTGTGACAACAATAGCTGTGGGGACCTCCTCACCTCCTGCATTGGGCCTCCGGGACTGCTCAGGGTGAGGAATCTCCCATTTCTCTGGGGAAAAGGCTAAATGGACCCTTAGAAGCAGCTCTTTTAGGCCAAGGTCCCAGCCACTCCCTAGGGCAGCTTTACCTGCTCTGGAATTCCCTGCCCCAGTGGCTCCAACCCACCTCCAGGGCCTGCACAGGCCCCCTTCCCAGTGGACATTCCACCAGGGTGCACACCCCAGGCCGACGGAGTGCCCGAGGGCTATGTATGTGTGTGTGGGCGTGTGTGTGTGTGAGTACAGGCTGGGTTCCACACATGTGCATAGGAGGGTCCTTGTATGCAGAACACAGATAGTGGATGCCCAGGATGGGAAGAGGAGAGCAGACCATGGGCCTCTGTTTACACTCCTGCCTCAGCCCCACAAATACGAAGAATGGGCCTGTGCCTGGTTACAGCTCCACTAGGAGTCCACCCAGGCCTCCTGACTTCCACTTCAGTGCCATTCACTGCCTCTTAAAAAAAATTTATAAAGAATAAAGCAAACAAAATAACTCCCTCCCTTATTCCAATAGTACTACATAAAATTTGTAACACATTTATGAAAAACACAAAGAAGAAAAAAAAAAGGAAAGAAAATGCATCTTGAATTCCACCCCTAATGACGACCTCTGTTAACATTTTGACATATTTCCTTATAGACTTTTTCTACTCCCATAAACATCTGTGTATATATGTCTTAATCTGCTCCGGCTGCTATAACAAAGTACCACAGACTAGGTGGCTTAAAAAACAGAAATGTATTTCTCACAGTTTTGGCGGCTGGGAAGTTCAAGATCAAAGTGCCAGACAATTTTCTTCCTGACGAGGGCTCTTTTCCTGGCTTGTAGATGGCTGCCTTCTCACTGCATCCTCACATGGCAGAGAGAGACAGAGACAGAGAGAGAGGGAGCCTTCTGGTGTTTCTTCTTTAAGGTAACCAATCCTATTAGGTCTGGGCCCCACCCTTATGACCTCACATAACCTTAATTACCTCCTTACAGGCCCCATCTCCAGATACAGTCACATGGGGAATTAGGGCTTCAACATATAAATTTCAGGGGGACATTATATATATACACAAAAATGGGATCATATGATACATGTTGGTTGATATCCTGCTTTTGTTGATTTGATAATATATTTTGGAGTTTTTTCCATGTTCATATATCTACATACACGTCATTACTTTTAATGGCTCCCAAGTGTATAATATTCATTCTATTAACACGATTTATTAACCAACTTCTTGTCGATGGACATTTAGAGTTCTGCCAAAATTTTGCCATTGTAAACAATGATGCAATGAACATCTTTGTACATATACCTTTATGCACATGTTAGAATAGGATAATATAAATGCTGCAAAGGGAAAATTGAATTTCTGGGCCAAAAGGGAGAATATATATATATATATTTATTTAATATATTTATATATTGATATTTATATCTAATATTTTGTGGAGGTCTTTCCAAACCACCCTCTAGAAAAAGTGTCCCAGTGTATACTTCCCTCACCGGAATTAGGTATTATCAATCTTTTTAGTCTTTGCCTAACCAACAGGTCAACAGTGACTCATTTTTGTTTTAATTTACGTTGAAAATTATCCCAATAAATTTGAGCATATATTGTATGTTTGTTATAAATTTGTGTTGATCGTCTGTGAATTCCTTACTGACATCTCTGGTGTATTTTTCTTTGGGCCTTTTCCACATTGCTCTGTAAGGTCGCCTTCATATTAAGGGGAACCACCCTCTGCCTATCATGTTGGCTCTCTCTGCTTTCCTCTGCATATCATGTTGGCTCTCTCTGCCTTCCTCTGCCTATCATGTTGGCTCTCTCTGCCTTCCTCTGCCTATCATGTTGGCTCTCTCTGCCTTCCTCTGCCTATCATGTTGGCTCTCTCTGCCTTCCTCTTCCTGCGTCTTGCCACAGTGAGCAGCACGGGGAAGCCTTCAGGAAGGAGCCACTCTGTAGGACTTCATCTCCCCCCGGGTCCCCCTTCTCCCCTCTCCTCCTACTTTCCTGCTGCCTCAGTCCCTCTTCCTAAGGTTCTCTTCTCAATCCCGTCAGAACTCTCCCCTTCTGCCTTCTCATGGCAAAGGAGTCCCAGTCGCAGCCCAGTGGACAAGAAATGCCCACGCTGAAGGGATCTGGGAGATGAGCCATCCTGTCTGTGGGATCTTCTGCACCCAAAGGGTATCCTGAGGTTCATCAGGCCCCACGGCCAGTGGTGAATTCCCTCTGGGTAGAACAACTCACAACTGAGCCATCCAGCGCTCTGTCTGCTGGGAAGCTAGTGAGCCTGCTGGATGCCTGGTGTCGAGGGAAGAGTGTGAGCTCTGGGCTTACAGTGCTCTGCTCCTTTCTGCTATGTTACTGTGAAAAAGCTACAGAACCTTCTGTGCCTCGGCTTCCTTATCTGTAGAATGGGCATAACATCATTACCTGTTTCATTAGATTGTTGTAGGGATATGTGTGAAATGCTTAGAACAGTTCCAAGCACATAGTGAGTACTCAATAAACGTTAGCTATTGTGATTAACAAGGCCAAAGTTAAAGGTGCTCAATTTTCTCTTTGTCATCTAAAGGGAAGAAAGAGGATAAATTGGATGGAGCTACTGGGGGAGATTCCAGCCCTATCAAAGAGCTGCTCAAAGAGGGGAAAGGTAGGAGAAAGTTCCTCTTGCTAGAGGTATTCAACCTCAGGATGGACAGTCACCAGCATGGGTACCAGAGAGGAGACCAATCGAGAGAGGATGGATCACCTTGACCTCCAAGCCCTTTTCTATGCTGAGGCCTAGGAAACACGGCTGATGGTCCCCCATGAGCTTTGAAACACAGGCATAGGTGAACTCAATACTACCCTCCTCCCTTATGGAAAAATCAACTGTTTTGGGTTGAATTTCTGTCCCTCTAAAATTTGTATGTTGAAGTCCCAGCCCCCAGGACCTCAGAATGTGACCATATTTGGAAATAAGGTCATTGCAGATGTAATTAGTTAAGATGAGGTCATACTAGAGTAGAGTGGCCTCTAATCCAATATGGCTGGTGTCCTTATAAAAGGAGGAAATTAGGATATAGATGCACACACAGAAAGAATGCCATGTGAAGATGAAGACAGAGACGGAGTGATGGGTCTACAAGCCACAGAACACCAAAGATTGCCAGAAAACCACCAGAAGCTGCAAGAGAAGCATGGAACAGATTCTCCCTCACAGCCCTCAGGAGGAAGCAACCCTGCTGACACCTTGATTTCAGACTTCCAGCCTCCAGAACTGTGAGACGATACATTTCTGTTGTTTCAGCCTCCCAGTGTGTGGTACTTTGGTACAGCAGCCCGAGCTGACTAAAGTACCAACTCAGAGCTCCTTTGCTCGCCAGCAGTGGGACAGCCGTGTTGTCTCCTCCGTGGGTAACAGCCCACTTTTCCACCTTGTTGCTCAAATGCATGCAGGAGTCCAGCAGCCAAAGGGTTGCTTGTTGGAGACAAAGCCATTCTCAAAACGTTCAGACGTGAAGCAGCTGCCTACTCCAAGCCCCCTCGTGTGGAAGCAGCCTCCTGGGCCCAGGAAGCTCTGGCTCTGGTGCTGTTTTAAATTATTGCCGCACAGGAAGAGTGCGGCCACATCCCGGTCAGCCGGCAGAGCCCCTCTGCTCAGATAAAACCATCCACAAGGAGAGAGGGAGGAAACAGAGAAAGCCTTGAAGGGCCCTGCTCAGCTAGCCTCCTCATGACCAGCTTTTAGACTGGGGCTCCCCTTTGTCCATACAATTGTTTAATTCAAGCCACTAGGGCTCCTGTCCTTGGCCCAGGCCAACAGTGTGTAGGCTGCATACACCTTTAGAAACCAGAACCCACGGATCTAAGCGTCCCTGAGCTTCAGGGAGGACTCAGGTTGAGAGACCGGAAACCATGGCTTCCACCATCAGTCTCTCATCCCCCATCTTTCCAGCACTTACTTTGCATTAGGTACTTCACGTGTGTTGTGTCCTTCCATCCTCTAACTGCTCTAGGGATGGATCCTTTCATTATTCCTTCTTATGCATGGGGAAACTGAGGCACAGAGGGGTTAAGGAACTTGCCCAAGGCTACAGAGCTAGTATATGGTGGAGACAAGCTCTGGGCTCGTAACCACTGTGCTCAACAGCTTGCACCTCGGCTGTGTTCTCCCCACTGTGGGAAGTCCTCGGGCAGACAGCAGGCAGAGCAGGAGGGCTGAAGTTGTAAGGGGCAAGGTCAAGGGCCTGGTCCAGGCATTTTGTCTCCCTCTGGAGCCTCCTTGCCCTGCAGAACGTAAAATCACTCCCTGTAGAGCTGAATAAGGCCTTGAAATCATACAGTCCCCATTTCTCTCACAAAGAGGCAGAGGTCTAGTGAGGTGAAGTGACTGGCCCCAAATCCCAAAGCAAATTAGTGGCAGAACCAGGCCAAGAGCAGATGTCCCGGTTTCCAATCCAGCGATCTTTGTGAACTACCACGTTCTGTCTTAACAAGAGGGAGTAATTTTCTTCCACAGCCTGAGAGATTCATAAAGGATGCTGAGAAACCCTTTCTGATCACGAAGGCTGGGATGCATCTGGTCGGGTTTGCCGTAGCAGATCTTCCATGGGAGTTTGAAAAGTGGGACAGATTCTGTGACTCAACTGGGACAAGTGGCCAGCCTGCTGTAGGCAGACTCTCCTGAGGGGACCAAATGCAGGCTGAAATCTCCCAAGACCATATTTTAGGTGTGGAGTTGAGTTAACTAACTTTTTGCTAAAAGTCCATTAGTCCTCCTGTACTTTTTGTACCAATCACTGAGGAATGTCAGCTGAAGACAAGGGAATCATTTTAGCACAATGTTCAGAGATAGTTGAGAGGGCAGATCTCAACTGTTGCTGGTGTCCACAGAATTTTTCCATCCATTCAACAACTTATCTGTCCATCCATCCACCCTTCCAACTGTTTATCCACCTCTCCATCTGTCCATCTATCCATCCATCTGTTGATCCATCCATCCCTCCATCCATCCATCCGTCTATCCATCCGTCCATCCGTCCATCCATCCATCCACCCATCCAGTTATTCACTGGATCCTTACTCTGTGCAAAGTATTCTGCTAGACCCTAGGATTTCCACAAGAATAAGACGTAGTTCCTGCTGTTAGAAGAGCTTGGATTCTAGTGGTGGAGTCAGGTTGGAAACCTGTAACTACGACTCCATGTAAGGGAAATAACCAAAAGCCTGAGGATCCAGAGAGGGCTTCTTGGAGGGAATGACATTTAGTTGGGTAGGAATTTGTTAACCAGAAAATGGAGGAGAGGGAGAGTATTCCAGATAAAGAGGCAAAGACAAGCAATAGCCTGGTGTGATTGGGCAGGTAACCATCACGATCCTTGGTTAGTGTGGAGTTTGAATCACATTTGCAAGGTGTGCTCACGACCTTGTCACAATCCATTCTCCAACAACCCTATAAGGTAGGGAGGGCGATGCCAGGAAGGGAAATGAGGCACTTGTTCAGAGTCATGGAACAACACCAAACAGTTAACTTCTTTGGAGCCCTCACTATGTGCCAGGCCCTCACAAGCAATCCTTGCAGCATCGCCTCTACGTTCTGGATGAGAAAACTGAGACTTGAGAAGTTAATGAACTCACCCAGGGTCACACACTAGCAGGTGGCACAGATCTGGACCAGATCTTCAGAGCCCAGCCCAGATTAGATACATTCATTGTCTTTTTGGTTGATGGGAGATGATGAGCTCAGAGGATGAAATTGGTAGCCATCCCAATACTGGAGTTTAAGCCTTGAGATTTGGCTTCCTCTTCTACTAAAGGCTCCCTATGAGTTGCCCTCAAATAAGCAGGCAGGCCGCCCCAAGGAGATGCTGTGAGCAATGCAACGGGCACAGCAAAACCCCAGGCCCAAGAGAGATGCCACATTGGCCAGAAACAAACCTGCTCCAGCAGCAGCCCCAAGTTCTTTGCTCCCCAGCACTCTCCATCCCCTCCTCTCTCCATATGGATTTTATAAACAAGATAAAATCAGAATTTCAAAACTAAACAGACCCTGCGAGGCCTCTTGTCCTGGCCAGGGCAGCCCAGCACTGTTTTTCCAGATGTTTCCCAGGCCGATTTCTAGGAGAGGCCAGAGGTGAGGAATGGGGGCAGAGAAGAAAGTGCTGGAAGGATAAGGGAGAGCTCGGTACCAGACCGCCGTCCGAGGGTGGGGAGATCTGCGTCAACTGAACAAACACGGTGGGAGACGCTGTGCCTCCTTATCTTCATGTTTTATGACCACTACCTCCCCATTCTCCTCCCCCTCTGCCCCCCGAGTAACCCACCCAGTATCCTGGTCGCTGTCTTCCTGGTAAGGGCTTTAATCAAGCTCCAGTGAAATGTTAGCTCAGCCCCACTCATCATTCTCAAAGGCAGGCCAACAACGTCTGGTCAGGCTCATCAGCAGGAAGGAAGGCCCCAGAGCTACTGGCTGTGGTAGGACCAGTGCCTGAGGTGGGTCTTGGATTCTTTCTATCTTACTTCCTCAGTGAGGTTTGTACCATTAAATGATGCTGCAGATCAGTATCAAACTGTGAAGCCACCAAGGTATTAAGACCAAGACATTCATATTTTACTGTTTAAACTTTGAATTGTTGGGGGAAAACGAAAACTGCTATTGGATTGGCAAATCAAACCAGTCCACTTTGTGTTGGTACCACAATTGTGGGAGAAAAGAAATTGTGTGACATGCAATTATAAGTTACTGAAAAAAAATCGGTGAAAGACAGAGGTGGGATTTGAACGCCGGGCAGTCTAGTCTAGTTCACAACCTTAACCACTACAGCATGGAAGCCATAAGGCCTAGTATGGGCCTTCCCTGATATTAAGCATTTGGACTTCAATAGGCAAAGCCAGGCCGGCCACTAATCTTGTCAAGAGACCCAAAGGGTAAAAATCGCCCCCCTGCTCCCAGCTTCGGAAGTTGAAGGACTGATAGGAAAGTCTCAGCAGTGGAGAATGGACTTCGATCTGGTCTGGGGGCTTGGAGGCCACCCTGTAAGCTCCACATCTCAAAGGGTCACCTTCAGCAGAATTGCTCTCAAGGATTGCCAAAATGCAGAGTTCTGGGCCCAGACCCATAGGCTCAGAATTATGGGAGATGGGACTCTAAGAGTGCATTTCTATAACAAATTGCCCCTACCCCACGCCTCCCACAGAGGCCACAGTGATACTACCGCACAGCAAAGCTGGAAAAGCACCGAGTTGACTGCCTGCCTCCCAGCTCTCCATTCTGCCTTCATTACTCTCCTCCCAGGGGCCAGGAGCTCTGAGCATGGGAGTGGATAATCAGGTGATATTTGATAACACACAGATCTTTCATTTATGACACAGCAATTGTCATCCACATGGATTACTAGGTTCTTTGGGATGTGTATCAGTCAGGATTCTCTAGAGAAGTAGAACCAATAGGAGATACATACAGATGGAAGGATGGATAGGTAGATAGGTAGATAGATAGATAGATAGATAGATAGATAGATAGATAGATAGATAGATAGATAGATAGATAGATTAGATAGATAGACAGACAGACAGACAGGCAGGCAGGCAGACAGACAGACAGACAGACAGACAGACAGATAGATAGATAGATAGATAGATAGATGTATAAACCTCTTTAGATAGATGTAAATCTCTTTAGATAGATAGATGATAGATAGATAAACTCTCTATCTATCAAGAGATTTATTTTAAGGAATAAGCTCATGTAATTGTGGGAGATGTCAAGTCCAAATTTGGTAGGTTGGGCCAGGAGTGTGGAAATTCAGACAGGAGTTGATGCCACAATCTCAAGGCAGCATTTCTTCTTCTCCGGGAAACCTCAGTTCTTTGCTCCTAAGGCCTTTCAACTCCCTGGATGGGGCCCATCCACCTTACCGAGGATAGTCAACTGATTATAGATGTTAACCACTCCTACAAAATACCGTCACAGCAACACCTGGATTAGTGTTTGATTAAATAACTGGGCATATAGCCTAGTGAAGTTGACACATAAAACCAACCCTCACAGGATGCGTCTTAACTGACTTAACCTACTTATCCAAGGAAGAACTGTAGGGAAAGAACATTTGTTGAATAACACACAGTACCATAATTCTATAGTTTACAGCAAAAGCTGACTTCAAAGAAAAAAACCACGTCTGCTGCCAGATAGAATCCTTTTAAGCTACCCAAAGTGGAGGGTCACTTCAGTAAAAAGAATCCTCGGTTCAGCAAGCAATGGCCTTTCATCATCCCTAGGGGTGTTCTGTCTCATCCTGTCTCCTGGCAGTCCCGAGCTCTGGTCTCATAATGAGCACTTTAATTAAGATGAATGTTTATAAGTACCAAGGCAAAGTAAAATTGTGCCTTAATTACTTTGCCTCCAACCAAATAATTTTCCTAGGTATTCCTTCTTTCTTACCAAGAATTGTAAGAGACAAGCAGAAGGGCGGGAGCGGGGGGCATGGTTGAGGGAAGATTAATGTATTTATCTAGGTTGGAGCTCTCAACATGGGGTCCATAGGTTTCCTGGGAACCTTTGCTTTTATCTATAAAATGTGTATGTGTGTTTATGTGTAATTGCCTTTTTTATGTGGAGAGAATCCATACTTTCATCAGATTCTCAAAAGGGTGAGTGACTCTCAAATAGGTTAAGAACCTTCTTACAGAGTTTGGGAAGATAATATCACCTCGTTAAGAGGGCAGTGAGGTGGCTGATCAACCAAGAACCACTGCAATATGATTTTTTAAAGTAAACTTTACTTTTTAGAGCAGTTTTAGGTTCATAGCAAAATTGAGCAGAAGGTACAGAGATTCCCCATATACCCCCTGCTCCTGCACGTGCACAGCCTCCCCCATTATCTACATCCCTCACCACTGGGGTACATTTGTTACAATTGATGAACCTACATCTACACATCCTTACCACTCAAAGTCTGTAGCTTACATTAGGATCCACTCTTGGTGTTGCATATTCTATGTGTTGGACAAATGTATAACGACATGTATCCACCATTATAGCATCATACAGAGTAGTTTCACTGCTTTAAAAATCCTCGGGGCCGGCGCAGTGGCGCAGTGGCGCAGTGGCGCAGTGGTTAAGTGTGCGCGCTTTGCTGCGGCGGCCCGGGGTTCGCTGGTTCGGATCCCGGGCGCGCACCAACGCACTGCTTGTCGAGTCATGCTGTGGCAGTGTCCCATATAAAGTAGAGGATGATGGGCAGGGATGTTAGCCCAGGGCCAATCTTCCTCAGCAAAAAGGGGAGGATTGGCATCAGATATTAGCTCAGGGCTGATCTTCCTCACACACACACAAAAAAATCCTCTGCACTCTGCCCATTCATCCCTCCCTCTCCTAACCCCTGGCAGCACTGATCTTTTTACTATCTCCATAGTTTTGCCTCTTCCAGAATGTCTTATAGTTGGAAACATATGGTATGTAGCCTTTTCAGATTGGCTTCTCTCACTTAATATGCATTTAAGTTTCTCCATGTCTTTTCATGGCTTGATAGCTCATTTCTTTTTAGCACTGAATAATATTCCGTTGTCTGGATGTACTATTTATCCATTTATCCATTCACCTGCTGAAGGACTTCTTGGTTGCTTCCAAGTTTGGGAAATTATGAATAAAGCGGCTTTAAATGTTTGTGTGCAGGTTTTTATATGGACAGAAGTTTTCAGCTCCTTTGGGTAAATATCAAGGAGTACGATTGCCGGATTAATATGAATTTTATAGATCAATGAGATTTTGTCTAAAGTTATGACTTGCAATTGAGCACTAATTAACCCAGTAAATTGAAAAGCCATTTCTGAGAGCGGGCAGGCTTCTCTGTCTGAGACAGCAGGTTCTCAAACCAGCCGGACAGAGGGTTCTGGAACTGTACAACCTGGGTTCGGATCCCAGCTCCACCACTTATGAGCTGTGTGACCGGGGTGAGTGACCCACCTTCTCTGTGCCAGCGTCCTCATGTGTAAAACAGGAACAGTAGAGCAGCACTCCTTCATCGGGCTGTGAGGTCTGAGTTTGCACATGAACAGTGCATAGAGCTGTTCTTGGCACAGTGTAAATGTTAGATTTGATCAAGTTTGGGCGTACATGGGGCAGGCCCAGGAATCTGCATTTTTAACAAGCTCTCCTGGAGATTCTTTGCAGGCACATTGAACCACACTGTTGGGAACATGGGACTAAATTGAACACACCTATTCACAGCACGGGGCCCAGTTCTGTAAATCACCACTCACGAGGCACAGAAACACATGGTGAGCTTCTGACCCCTAATGCCTGCGGCCTTCTGGTAAACCAGCCGGGTACAGCCAGTTGCAAGCTGAAGACAGCCAGGCCCTGGCTCTGACCGGCCCTCTCTCCTGGGGATGTGTGGGAGGTGCCTTAAGCAGTTGCAGAGGCTGCTTCTGGATCTAGGGGCTGCAGCGATGGCAGGACGCAATCCAAATGTTTCCTGGCAATGCAGTGGGAACAAGATGATGGGCAGAGCATCCTGACAAAGACACGGAACATAGCCAGTGGTTCCCTCCAGCCCTGCCCAAGGCCACACGAGAGCCATCCATGCCACGGCATCCACCCTCTCATCTCCCCAAGGACGCCTACCTCCAGGGGCCTCCTCCCACCCTCTGCTCCCCTACTCCTCTCTTTGGCCCTGGTTTCTCTCTCTTTGGCTTTCCACTGCAGCTCCCCCTCTCTGCCAAAGTTATAGAGGACCCCGTGGGCGTTTAGGTTCCAAACTGTCCCAGATGCTAGAGGCCCCTTAGCTCTGGTTATGGCAGCCTGTAGACAGGTGATGCGTCCAGGCACCACAAGTGGCCCAGACCCAGACCTAGTCACGAAGACAATGCGCAGAAGTGCCTGCAGCAGAGAGCTAAGTCCACAGGAAGCAGCGCCCCAGTCCCCAGGCCGGCAAGAGTGTGGCCCCACATCTGGGAAGCCCCTGCACCAGTTGGTGACATGGCGGAAGGTTGAGCACTGGGTCCAAGGTGGAAGGACAGAGACAAGCAGAGAGTGGGGCCCGTGTGGGAAGTGGATTAACTCAAAGGTGAGGAAACAAGGCCTCCTTCCATCTGGAGGGACAGCTCAGCTCAGCATTGCTCGTGAAAACAGGGCCCGCATCCACAGGTGGGCATCTAGTGGCTCCAAGTGAGGGGGAGGCGCCGTAGAGGCACCAGGATCCCATCAGGACATGGCCCAGGGACCACTGTACAATAACCAAGTCACAAGTCCCAGCATGAACAATCACTACTACAGTCTGGGGCACCTCGTAGGTGCCAGGCATGCTGATGGACACTCTACAACTACCCAACTGAGCCTTAGTGTCAGAGGCAGAATAGTCCAAAGGTTAGGTGTGGGGACTCTGGAGCCAGGAAGCCTGGTTCAAACTCAGCTCTACCACTGACTAGCTCGGTGGCTTTGAGCTAGTTTCTTAATTTCTCTGATCCTCAGTTTCCCAGTCTGTAAAATGGGTATGACAAAAGGGATTCCTGCCTCAGTCAGCTGCTGTGAAGGTTCAGTGAGATGATCCACACAAAGCACCAAGCAGAGTGCCTGGCACCGAGGGACTGGGATGGCAGCTGCTGTCACAACGTTAACTGTTGTCATTATTGTTCCTTTTAGGTGGGCTCTCAGGGCTGCGCTCCCCTGGCTGCATCACGGGAGGACAAGGAGCAGAGAGGGAGGCAGACTGACCCTCCCTGCACAGTGGGATCTGGGTCCACTGAAAAGAAAATGCTTTTAAAAATGTGCTTACATCTGTTTCCCTCTGCATACACTTTAGAGACATGACCTTCCACGTGACCTTGGAAAGGCAGACATACCACCATGCAATGGAAACACCAAAACTTGCCTCAGACATGCTTGCAGGAAGACTGTCTGCAGACGACAAGGGTCTTTCTTTGGTTAAAAAAAAAAAAATCATGGGGCTGGCCCGGTGGTGTAGTGGTTAAGTTAGCACGCTCCGCTTCGGAGGCCCAGGGTTCACAGGTTCAGATCCCAGGCACGGACCTAGACACTGCTCATCAAGCCATGCTGTGGTGGCCTCCCACATACAAAATAGAGGAAGATTGGCATGGATGTTAGCTCAGGGACAATCTTCTTTACCAAAAAAAAAAAAAAAAAAAATCATTCACTCATTCACTCAGAATGTCAATAACAATTATACTGAGGGAGGAACACAATAGGGGAGAAATAAAAGCCAAGTCCCTCAAGGCTTGCTGTCACCCTAATGTGCAAATCTTTGCACGTCTGACCTCTCTACCTTGGCATGTTGTCTACATGTGTCAATCGAGCTTTCAGATAAAGAGCCACCACACCCAATTATATATGTAATATGGTTGCACCCCTCCGGGCTGAGGGCCAAAAGCATCTTTTACAAATGTCATCATTTTGCAAAGTTATCTGTATAATGAGTAGGGGCACCTGGGGGTGTGGAGAGACAGACATGCTGGTGGATGCAAGCAAACAGCAAGAGAACTGAAAGGAAAGGGAAGAAAGCAGAATAGGACGAGAAAAGGCCAATGCACGCTGCGTGCCGATGGATGTGTTTGGGGATGGGGTGAAAGGGGAAAGAAGGATGGGTCGTGATGCACTGGCCCACCTTGATCAAGGGCCATGAACTGGGAGGGGAAACTGAGGCAGGATGAGGGCAGGTTCCCTAGGGGCTGACTCCCAGGGGTGCCATTTCCTGGGGGTGATCTTGAGCAAGTCTACTTAACCTGGCAAGGGTAGTGGAAACCTCGCCAGGAAAGACTATAAATCATTATGTTTATATACACTCAAACCATGAACAAGTATGATTACATAAATACAAATATATACATTTTAAAAGGGTCTGCACTCCCTTCCTCCAATGCCTCATGCGCAGGTACATCGCAGGCGCTTCAGCATCGATGGCTGAGTAAAGGTTCAGAGGTTTAGTGGGTGGGTTCAGGTTCAGACTGAGCCCCTGTCGGTCATCCTCTGGCCCAGGTAGTGGCGAAACAACTGTCGGCCACGTGCCAATTAGACTTGAGTTCCTAGAGGACAGGGAGGGTGGCGCATGGCCTGCGTGAGCTCCCACGTTACCCACATGAAACATATTCAGACAAACAACGTGGCGGATGGAAATGAGCAAGAGGAGCTCCAACTAGCCAATGGCGTGGCCCAGGGCCTGGTCTCCAGGAGAAAGATGACAAGACAGACATATCTGAAAATTCCTGGGTATTGGGAGTCTGTTTACACACATACGGGAGAGAGGCCTGGAGGGGGAATCTTCACCAGGATGGTCAGTGCAATTCTTCAAGAAAGCACCCCCGCGCTCAAGTGAATGCTCTAGTAATGGAGACACCTACCCCCACACCCGGGCTGATAACTCAGCTTAAGCCGGAATTGTGCCAGAGGCTTCCAAGTTGGGGCTGGAGATGGCCTGTGTCAACGGCTTGGTGGATCCCTGCTGAGGACAGCAGTGCTGTGCATAGGGATTTTCAGCTCATCCAACTGGTCGCTGTCAACAAAAACCCCATAGGACTTATTGGGCAGGTTTGGAGTGTGGCTCAGAGAATCTCTCTGTGTCTCTCTCTCCCTTCCTCCTTTCCCCTCCTCCCCATCCCCAATCCTGCAGAGTGGGAGAAAGTCACACACTTTAAATGTTTGGAAAGGACTAATCCATTAAGCCAGATCAGATGGTTAGATTTGGGGAGGGGGGCGGAGGATGAAGTTAGATCCTTAACTTCAACCTAGACTAAAATTAATTCCAGATGGCTTAGAGAATTAAATATAAAACATGGAGCCATTAAAAAAGAAACTTCAAAGGTGCTACGGGTTAGAGGATGATCCCACAGATGAACTTCCCAAACATAAAAGCAAGGGAAGGAGTCACACAAAAAAGCTTGCTAGACTTGAATACATAAAAATATAAAACTCCTCCACACCAAAAAGACCCCCTAAACAAAATTAAAGGGCAAATCACAAAATATGTGCAACATATGCAATTGTAACACATACAATAGGGCTAATATTAATATTTAAAGAATTCTTACAAAACAATAAGAAAATGAAAAAATAGCAAAATGGGCAAGGAATGTGAATATATATCTCACAAAAGAAATAAAAATGGATAATATACATATGAAAAGTAGTAAAAACATTGAGAAATCAAATAAATATTTTTTAAACTAACAATAAAATATCATTTTACCTAGGGAAGTTAGCAAATAATTTGAAAATTATGTTGTTCTAAGGTTGTGATTATGATCACATGAGTACATTGCCATAACAGCGCAACTTTTCTGGAAGTCAAAGTGGCAATATATATAAAAGATATTTAATATACACCTACTCTTTGAAAGACAATTTCTGCTTTTGGAATCTATTCTAAGGAAATAATAAAAGACATAAAGATGCGGATAAAGACTTACATTTAAAGATATTCACTGTAGCGTTACTTATAACATTGGGAAAGGCCCAAACGTCCATCAGCTGGGCATTCATTTGAAAAAGGCACGTCCGTGTGATGTGGTATTAACTAATCAATGATCCTCATAACTCAATGTTCAGTGAATAAAACTTTGCCACACTATGTACAAATATGACCTGAGTTTTGGAGAGGCTCTCTCTCTTCTATTTCTCTGTCTCTCATTTTCTTTCTCTTTCTTCTCTCTCTCTCTCTCCCTCCCCTATTTCTTTCTCTGTCTTTCTCTGTCTCTCTCTCCTATTCTTCTCTCTGTCTCTCTCTGCCTTTGCCTGTCTCTGTCTCTTTCTCTGTGTCTCTCCATCTCTCTGTCTCTCACTCATACACAGACACACACACACACAACTACAAGGAAATGAACCAAAATATTAATAGAGGTTATCTCTGAAGGATGAGTGTCTTAATAATTTTTTGTACTTTTTTACAAGTATGTATTACTTCTATGATCAGAAAAAAAACCAAACCCTACCTTCGTATTATAAAATACACAGAGAGACTGAGCCTCATCTCATAGCAGCAAGTTGATGGCACAGGCTCCACCAGCGGGCTGCTCCGTAACTCTGAGAGCACACTGACACGACTGTGGCCCACTCAGATACCAGAGCTGTGGTTGGGGTATTTTAAGAGGCCACACAAATGATGGCAACCTATGATTCTAGTGAATTCTTTTACAGGGGACTTTTGCACAAAGTTCCACCTTGAGAGTTACCCAAGGTGGACTCGCCACCCCAACTTCTGAAAAGTGGTCAGCTGAAGTCCCTCAGGCTGGGGGAGCAGCAGTTTGGAGCAGTGGTCAGCAAACTACAGCTCAAGGGCCAGATCCAGCCACCGCCTGTTTTGGTACAG
Organism: Ceratotherium simum simum; assembly: GCF_057802395.1. Classification (NCBI taxonomy): domain Eukaryota; kingdom Metazoa; phylum Chordata; class Mammalia; order Perissodactyla; family Rhinocerotidae; genus Ceratotherium; species Ceratotherium simum. Next base: position 13,729,885 of record NC_141926.1, read on the forward strand.
CCACGAGCTCAGAACGGTTGTTTTTTAAATGACTATGTAAGCACCTACATAATATCCTCGATTTGGCCTCTTGGACCACAAAGCCTGAAATATTTACCGGGTGGCCCTTCTCCCCACTCCTTAGTGTCTGGCTATTGGGACTTAGAACACACATGCACTTTAGTCAAACATTAGTAACAATTTTCAAAAAGTAGTGACTTCTTTGAAAACTAAAAAGAGTGATATTACCTAGAGTTTGGGAGAGCACATATGCAGGGAAAGTTGTTCTCTGATACTACTGGGGAGCGTGGGCATTTTTAGTCTCTTTCTTCACAGTAATTTGAAATTACGTATTGAAAAGCCTTCACAATATGCAAACTTCTTTACTTTGCAATTCCTTTTTGGAATTTATTCTAAGGAAATAATTATGCATGTGCACAAAGCTCTAGCTACACAGCTGTTCACTGAAGCATTCACTGTGGAATTGAAAAATTGGAACCAGCCTCAATGTCCAGCAATCAGAAATTTGTTGAACAAATTATGGAACATTCATTTGATGTAATACGATGCAGACCTAATATAGACATTATTGATAGACATGAAAAGATATTCATGACATAGTGTAGAGTAAAACAAAATAGATTATAACAATTACACAATATGAGCTCACTTTTTGTGGTTATTAGCACACATAGAAAAACCCCTAGAAGAATATAAATAAAAATGCCAACAGTGGTTATCTCTATGTGATGAGATTGTGGATAATTTTTATTTTCTCCTTTTTTGCTTCTCTGGACTTTAGGATTTTTATACAAGGAACGTATATTATTTATGCCTCTGCTCCCTTCCCACCTCTATGCCCTGACAATTAGACCAAAAGCTGATGAGTACACTGTCTTACTGACATGTCTTATAACATCTTACAGAAGTGTTGTACAAATATTATTTGCAATTAATTTTTGTCTAGGCTGAAGTGAAACATCTAATTTTATCCCTATCCTCATCACCCAAGGCTAACCAAATGATCCGGCTCTATTGACCAATCCTTTGCAAATGTACCCAAAATTTAGTGGCTTAATACAGCTGCCACTTTATTCGTTGCTCAGGATGTTGCAATTTGGATGGAGTTTGGTGAGGAGAGCTTGTCTCTGCTCCACATGGTGTCAACTCAGTAGCTTGACCAGCAAGGGCTGGCTGAGATGGTTCAGCGTGGATCATATGCCTGGGGCTTCAGCTCTCACTATCGGAGGGGCTCCCTGGTTCTCCTCCATGAGGCTTCTTCACACAGTTATCTTGGGCTTCCTCCTGTCATACTCATTTCAGGGTAATTGGACTTCTTACATGGCAGCTGGCTTCCCCAGAGCACAAAAGCTGTAGACCCAGAACTGGCTCAGCATCACTTCTGATACATTTTATTCATTAAAGCAGGTCCGGGCTAGCCCAGATTCAAGAGGAGGGAATACTAGGAGGGGTCAGTATTCATTGGAGGCCACCAAGGGAATAGTCTCTCACATTCAGCAATTACAGGAGTATTTTAGCAAATTCTCTGGAAATGTACACTAATCGATTACTAATATAACTCATATTTCCCTATGCAGGAATTCTTAAACTCAATAATACCTGTGAAATGATGGTTCGTTATATATTTTACTACTAATTTGCACTTCTCATTTGACATAGTGTGCATTTGGTCTGTTCAAACATCTTAAAATGACTACTTTTATATATGCCGCTCAACAAGATAACTGTCATTAAAATATCAACATCTACTTATCGTTCCCTTAAAAGCAGCTAATGGCATCAGTAAATTGGAGCTCAAATATTTCTTAAGCCCCAGACTTCTTTGGTGAGATTCAAGTTAGGCTAAGTATTTTGGATACAAGTTCCAAAAACTTTTCCGACCAGGTCGGCGTTTATCTCAGATTGGCAGGAAGGATTAAAGGAGGCCACAGACACTCAGCTGAAGTCACTCTGGCTATGATGGGCAGGTGAGGTATTGCCTGGTCGGTGGAGGGGAGTGTGGAAACCTGGAGGGTCAGCAGTGAAATCTCTTGACCTCCCCACCCCCACGCACCTGCACCATCTCCCACAGCACCAGAATCTCACTCCTCAATTTTCTGTGCTCTCTTCTGTATGTTCAACGTCTCCTTGTCTGCAGGTTCATTGCCAAAATATCAAACTCAAGTGTATCTAAGATTAAGACAATATCAGCACCACACATTAACTGTCCCTCAGCTCCTTGTACCCCACCCACAACTACTGCCATGGCTTTTCCCTTTCCTCACATCCAAACCCCCAAGAGAAGAGCCTGCACCCACTGTCTGCCCTCCAGCACCTCCCACTCACCCAGTCCCATTTTCCCCTGAGAGGTCCAGAGAGAGCTCACCATGACCACCACTGCCAAATCGCCAATAAACTCTCTTTGACCATATGGCTGAACTTCTCTATGGCGCAGAACACTTTGATCCTTCAATCTACTCTTCATGGGACACTTGCTTCCTTGGCTTAGTTCTTAGAGCATCTTGGTTCTCCTTCTATCTCTCTGACCAGCCTCCTCCACAGCTCCTTTTTCTCTGTCGGCACCTTGAATGTTGATGTGCCCCAAAAGACTACGCTTGATCTTCTTTTTGTTTATTCCAGGCCAGAGGTTCTTAATCTTGAGTCCAGAACTTCGTGATGTCTGTGATTCTGGAACCATATGAAGATTTTTGAGTGTGTTATTTTTCTGGCAAGAGGACCAAAGCTTTTAGTAGATACCCCAAGGGTGCTGTGGCCCATATATGGAAAAAACCCATTGTCTTAGGCCATTTCACCTTCTGTCCTGGCTTCATCAATCCCTCACAGGCTGAAGACTTGTGAGTCTTCATCTCCAGCCCCTACATCTTTCTTAACCCTGAGTCCTCTGTCTCCAACCTAGATGCCTCACAGTTACTTCAAACTCAATATGTCCAAAATCCAACTCATTATCTTCCCCCGAAACCTAGATCCTTTTTCTCTCTTACCAAAGCTCCCAAGCTAGAAAATGATCTCTTTTCTTCGCCCCCTATTCAATCGGTGGCCAAGCCCATTAATTCTACTCTTTTCACATTGTTCCTGGGCCTATATCTTTCTGCCATTTCCCCCTTATTGCCTTGGTTTAATTCAAGAGTTGACAAACTTTCCTACAGAGGGCCAAATAGTAAACATTTTAGGCTTTGTGGGCCATGTGGTCTCTGTCACAACTATCATTGTAGCTCAAAAGCAGTCCTAGATAATACATAATAAATGTGTGGCTGTGTTCCAATAGAATGATTCATGGGCACTGATGTTTAAATTTCGTATAATTTTTACCTGTACCTATATATTATTCTTCTTTTGATTTTTTTCAACCACTTAAACATGTAAAATCCATTCTTAGCTTTTGAGCCATACAAAAACAGAGGGCAAGCCAGATTTGGACCATGGGCCATAGTTTGTCAACTCCTAGCTTAGGACATCACATCTCTTGCCCAAAACAATCTTCCTTCCTCCAGGACTTCCCCCTCAGATCTGCCTGCCACGGTGCTCCTATAGTGATCTTCCTAAGTAAGAAGCTGTGGGCACCACGCTCCAGCTTAAAACCCTCCCACAGCTCTCATTACCTGAGAGTAGGTAGTTTCTCAATCTCGGCACCATTGATATTTGGGGCTGGATAATTCTTTGTTGTGGGGGGCTATCCTGTGCATTTAGGATGTTCAGCAGCATCCTTGGCCTCTACCCATTAGATGCCAATATCATCCCTACCTCCCTGGGGGTGACAATCAAAAATGTTTTCAGATATTGCAAAATCACCCCTGGTTGAGAACCGGTGTCCTAGGAGTAATGCCCAAGCTCCCTGGCAGAGCACACAAGGTCCTCCCTAGACCGGCCCCACCCTCCTCCCCATGGCACCTCGTGCTCCCCAAGCTTCAGCCGTGCTAAGCCACCGGTAGTCTCCCAGGCATGCCAGGCTTTCCCACCTCTGTTCCTTCCAAGAACTCCCTCCCCTCCTGCCCGCTGGATAAATGCCCACTCACCTTTCAACACTTGGTGCGGGCCTATCTTGTGCATCTCTCCAGCATGGGGAGATTTGAGCTTTTCCTCCACTGTGTCCTCATGGCCACCCCTCCCTACTTCTGTCAGAGCCCCTAGAACACCTGTAAGCCCTTGTTTCCGTGTTAGTCTTCCCCTTAGATTATAAGCTCCTTGAGAGGTCAGGTTGTGCCTGATTCCTCTGTGTAGCCTCAGCACCTGGTTGAATACATAAATGGGGAAACCGAGGCTCAGACATTCAGTGTCTATGATGGTAGATCCCAAGACCAAGAACTTTCATGGTAGAGCCAAAGCCAGAAGATCAGTTTTTCCTAACTCCAAGCCCTCTATCTACCCTCACTCTGCCATGTAGACCCCCCAACCTCGGCTGTTGGTTTTGGCATCTGAAAACTTGGTTCTTACAAATAAACAGGAAGCATTTCTGGGTGAAAAGGATAAATCAGGGAAGACATTTTGGACATGTGTTGCTGCATCCTATGCCCACCGACCTCTGAAAACTCTGGAATTCCCGAGGTATGCCAGTGAGTGAGGGCAGACTGGCTCACAGCGTGGAGACAGGCCTGTGCACAAACCCAGACCAAGGTGACCTAGAGGAATAAAGACAGCAGCCTCTCACCAGAGGCTGGGTAAGCCGGGGCAAGTGGGAAAATGATAAACACAAGATGCACCAGATCCCAGCAACCTGGATCCTCACATGACACAGGATTTTCTAGCTGCTGCGAGCTGAGAAAATTTACTATAATTAACCCATGCGAAAGAATAATATTATGACACATGATTTTTGCAGCAAGGCTTTTGAGCACCTCGGAGCCACCAGCAGCCACACTGTTTGGGGCAGCCGTGGACTATCTGAGACAAGCAGCTCAGAAGGAGTTTTAGAAAAGCATTTCCAGGACTGAGACATCAAGCATCTGGTTTTTATTTCAGAGACCCAAACCTTAATAAGGCCCGGAGGTTGCCAAGAGGATTATAAAACAAAGGCAAGAAGTTGAAGAGTGGCCCGGACCACATGAAGGTTGGGGACAGTTCTGCTTGCCCTTCTAAGGGGAGGCGGCAGCGCCACAGCTAAGGACATCCCGTGCCGGCAATCTCGCTCCACCCACAGCCCAAGCCCCTGGTTTTGACACAACGGATGGGGTATGAGTGTTCAGCCATCTGGACCTCATTCAGGAAGCTTCCTCTCCTGAAGCAAAGAGTCAGGACCCTTTGCCTCCTCCTGCACTTCCCTCCCACGTGTGCAAACCGCCATCAATCTGTGCCCCGGGCAGGAAGCAGGGAAGGTAGGGCCACCCACTCCTTTCCCCCAGACCCCCACTTACAGCACTCAGGGGGAGGGATCGGGGAGTGGTAGACTCTGACGCCTGGCAGCTGGAAGACAGGCTGTGATCATCTCTCCAACCGCCCATCTTACAGAGGGGGAGCCTGAGGCGGGGGACAGAAACCACCTGCCCAGGGAGGGTCACTTGCCAGAACGTGACGGATTGGGCTCTAAAGCTCTGCTTTCTCTCAAATGTCCAGCAACGGAGGACGGCTCCCATAAATGGTGGTCTTTCCCCACAACAGACAACTATGCAGCCTTCGAGAGAATGAGGGCACTCTTGAAGAGCTGTTATGGAACACTCTTCAAGATACATTGCAAAGTGAAAAAAAGCAAGATGCAGACCTTCACTTTGGTGAAGAAAGGATTAAATCTATGTATTTGCCTAGACGCTGCAGTGGATTGAATTGTATCCCCCTCAAAAGATATGTGTAAGTCCTGACCCCCAGTACTTGTGGATGTGAATTAGTTGGAAATAGGGTCTTTGCAGATGTAAGCAAGTTGAGGATCTTGAGATGAGAGCATCCTGGATTGAGGGTGGGCCCTAAATCCAATGATGAGTGCCCTTCTAAGAGAAAGGGGGGTGGAGGCTTGAAACACACAGAGAGAAGGCTGTGTGAAAATGGAGGCGGGGATTAGAATTATGCTGCCACACGCCAAAGAACACCTGGGGCTACCAGAAGCTGAAAGAAGCAAGGAAGGAGTCTTCAGAGGGAGCATGGCCCTGCTGACACCTTGTTTTGGGACTTCTGGCCTCTAGAACTGTGTGAGAATAAATTTGTGCTGTTTTAAGCCAAGAAGTTTGTAGTCATTTGTTATGGCAGCCCTAGAAACTAATACAGATGCTAACTGATAAGAATACTCTTGGAAGTGAATTTAGATTTTATTAAATACAAGATCAATATGAAAAAATCAATAATCAATTGTACTTATATACACCAGTAACAAATAATAGAAAATAAAAATTTAAATCATAGCATTTATAACAGGATCAAATATATTGAATACCTAGGAATAAATATAACAAAAGATATGCAAGACCTCTACACAGAAAAATATAAAATATTATTAATAAAAATTAAAGAAGTTCTAAATAAATGACGGTATATATTATGTTTATGGATTGGAAGGTTCAATAATGTAAAGATGTCAGTTCTCCCCAAATGGATTAATGCAATCACAATGTAGATAAATGCAACCACAATCAAAATCTAGGGCGATATTTGTGAAAATTGATACGCTGATTCTAAATTGTGTGTGGAAATTCAGAAGTTCAAGAATAACCAAGACAATCTCAAGAATAACAAAGATGGAACACTTAACCTACCTGGAAATCAAGACTTATTACAAAGATCCAGTCATTAAGGTAGTGTGTTATTTGGCAAAAAGACAGACAAACAGACCTATGGGACAGAAGAGAGCATCCAGGAGCAGAACCACATATACATATGAACACTTTTAGTTTTGATTTATAACAAATTATTTGCACTGCAGAACAAAGGGGAAATGGAGGCTTTTCTGAGAATGGCTCTGGGCCAGTTGGCTATCCATAAGAAAAATATTTCTCTTGCCAGCCACTTTACATCATACATGGAAATCAATTCCAGACCAATTGTAGATCTAAATGTGAACAGCAAAACAATAGCAATGTAGAGAAATGTCTTCATGACCAAGGAATAAGCAAAGATTTCTTAAAGATAAATAAAACAATAACTGTAGTGGAAAATATTGATTTATTGGATTTCACTGAAATTGAGAACTTGTTTTCATCAAAAGACACTATTAAGAGAGTTGAACAGAAAGCCATAGAATGGGCTAAGATATCTGCATTCTACCTAATTGACAGAGGACTTGTATCCAGACTATATAAAGATCTCCTCTAATTCAACAACAATTGCAAAAAGACAACCCCAAGGAAATAACGGGTAAGAAGCTTGAACAGCCAGCTCATCAAAGAGGCTAGCCTAATGAGCAGTAAAAATAAATAAAATCAATAAAAAAATAAGTTTATGATAATTTGATATGCCAACCCTAGGAAACTAATACAGATGTCCAGACCATTTTGAGGAACGCATTTAGATCTTAAAGTCCATGTCATAGATCTGCCCTGGATCAGGCCCTGCTGAGGCCATAGCCAGAAAATTTTTAATGAGATCAAAAAATAAAACAATTAAAAATAAATAAAAAGGTGTTCAGTGTCATTAGTCGTCAGAGAAATGCAAATTAAAGCCATAAGAAAAACCACACACACTCATCAGAAAAGCTAAAGTGAAACAGATGGACAATACCATTTGGTGGCAAAGATGTGGAGCAGCTGGAACTCTTAGGCTGCTGAGTAGAAGCTAGAACTACACCGCTTTGGAAAACGTTGGCAGTATGTACTAAAGTTGTACGTATGTATATGTTTACCCAAAGACACAAACAAGGATGTTCACAGCTGCGTTATTAGCAGTAGCTCAAAAATGAGGCAACCTCGGCATCCATTAGCAAGAGAACGAATAAAGAAATTGTGATATTTTCATATAATGGAACACTAAGTATGAAATGAATGAACCACAGCTACAAGCAAAAACATCATGTAGAGGGAAAGAAGTCAGGCTCAAAAGAAGACAAATGTATAATGTTTAAACACTAACCTATGGCGTTAAAATTCAGAGCAGAAGGGGGCCAGCCCCGGCGGCCTAGTGATCAAGTTCAGCGCGCTCTGCTTTGGCGGCCCGGGGTTCAGTTCCTGGGTGTAGACCTATACCCGTCTGTTAGCAGCCATGCTCTGCTGGCAGCCCACATACTAAAAAACAGAGGAAGATTGGCATGGACGTTAGCTCAGGGTGAATCTTCCTCAGCAAAAAAAAAAATTCAGAGTAGAAGGAAATGAGCAATTGCGAGGAAGCCTGAAGATCCTGATAAGGTTTAATTTCTTCACCTGGGTTGTGGTTACATTCGTGTGTCCATTTGGCGATAATTCACTGAATTGTACATTTATCCTGTTTGTGTGTAAGACACTTTCATGTATGTTAGATATCAATTAATATTTTCTTTTAAAAAACTTGAGGGAAGATCGAAAAAGCTCAGAATTTAAAAAAAAATATCGCCAAGGCCTGAAAAAATATTAATATCTGGGGAGGTAGAAATTAAAGGGTGGTACGATTTTAAAAAAGAAATGTTCTTATTACACCTCTTTCTTGCCCTCTCCCCCTTGCTGCACACCTCTAGGTAGCAGAAACACCTCCGCTAGGGAGAGAGGGGGGAAGGATGGAGGATGGGAGAGAAGGAAAAGATGGAGGGAGAAAACGAGCATGAGGTATTGGAATCAGAAAAAACACTGCTTGACAACTCCCTCAGTCCCAGTCATGTGGCTACCAGGCAGCATTTTAAAAAATACAAACGCTCTGGAGGGTTGTCGGCCACTCACAGGGGTGTAGGGATCCGTGGGTTTCACTTCATCTCGTGCCCAGCTGATGAGTATTCAGGAATGGGGCCATTTCAGTGAAAGGAAGAGAAGAAAGGGCTATTGTAAAATCAGCCCAGTAGGGAAAGGTCAGGCTGGGATGGGTAACTATTAGAGGCCAGCTAAGGGGCAGCATGGAAATCCCGGGCACATGGGGACGAGGAACAGGGATATTCAAGAGCCCAGAAAAGAGAACCCGCCGGCTTCCCAGTAATGCCAAGTGTCTGCCCCACTTGTCTGCGTGTTTCGGTCTCACTCTCCCTGACTCCCCTTGTGAAGGTCATTCGAGAACTAGCTTCACTCACAATCCCACCCGAGCTGGTGGTGCTGTCTCTACAGGTGACCAGGGTGATGCCCAGCCCAGCTCAGCCCTGCCCACCCTGAGGGCCCGGCGGAGGGCTATTGGAGGAGCCTGGGTCCCACGGCGCAGCGAATCATGGTGGCCTGAGGGCCCACACCAGCTCCCTGTGGCCACCAATACCTCCTGCAGACCTCCCTGAGCACACTGAGCAGCCAGCCTGCCCGCTGCCATCACTCTCTGCTCAGCCAGCCCCTGCCAGGCTGCCTGCACCTTCTGCATCCCCATCAGCCGGCTGGATCCGCATGCACCTGCCTCACCTGGGATGGCCCTGTGATTTCCAAGCCTGACTCATCTCACCACCCTGGAGCTCCGTGTGGTCAACAGGAAAATTGCTGCTGCTGCTGCTGCTAAGCACGTACGTAGTCTGCTGTGTGCCAGGCATGGTTCTACACACTTTACCACTGTTATCTCGTGACCTCACGCCAACCGCATACAGCAGGTACTATTGATTAGCATTCTGATTTGACAGATGAGAAACTGAGGCACAGAGAGGTTAAGAGACTTGGCCCAGGGCATACAGCTAGCATGAGGCGGTACCAGGAGTCAGACTCTTAACTGCCACACTGTGCTGAGTCAGGCAATCAGGTGGCTGAGTCCAACCACAAAATAATACCCCCAAGACAGAAATGATCATATACAGCAAGAAGGCAAAGAGGCTTCAAGAAGTGAAGCTGGCATGATGCTTCCACTCGGACCGCCCCTGCCAGCAGACACGAACACAGCCTCTCAGCGCCAGGCCAGGACTCCAGCGTCCAGCAGGGGGGAAGGGAAGGAGCCTCAGCACCAGAGCTGACGGGCTGCGGGCTGGACTTTGAAGCTGCGGCCCAGGAAAGCTCTGGCAGGGTCCGGCCTGCTGAGGCCACAGCCAGAAGGTCCCTGCAGAGGTCAGAGGAAGCCAGCGCAGCTCCAGCTTCAAAACCAGCCTGTGACCTTGTCATCTCCTCCTCTGTTTCCCCTTCCGCCGCCTCCACCATCACCCCCTCTGCTTCCTCGTTATCATCTGACCTTACCCCTCACTAGAATGTAAGCTCTGGGCTCCACAGGCCTCTCTGGGTTGTTTTTCCATCGCTGCATCCCAAGCACCTAGAACAGTGCTGAAGACATCGCAGAAGCTCAGGAGACATTTACTAAACACGTGGATGTGAATAAAAGCGATAAAACACACGCACACTTTCCACTGAATAAACTCAAGTCTGCTGGTCCTTCTCCACACGCATCTGCACCCTTTTCCCACCTGCTCTGTGCCCGGGGTGATGCCCCTGCCTGTACTACCCAGGCCTCTGGGGGGCTGCTCCATGCTCCTGCAGGAAATAGGAGGACAGAGGGTGGGGGCAGTTTTCCTTGTTCCCATGATAACCCCTCATGGGGTTCAGATGACACCACTTCCCCCTCCTCCCTCCAGCCCAGGGGTGGGAACAGCTGCCCCTGTTCTTAGCATCTGGGACCTCCCATCCTTGGTTCTTCCCTTCTCCTCCCTCCAGCCCAGGGGTGGGAACAGCTGCCCCTACTGTTAACACCTGGGAGCCCCCATCCTCGGTCCTTCCCAATCCTGTCACAGCTCGGGAAACTGAGCCTTCCTCTCAGTCTCCTCATCTGCCCCATTTGCAGAAAGTGTATCTTGTTGGAATCCTGTCTGATACATCAGGCAACTCTCCTTTTGTGTGTCCACGAGTTAGGTGTCTTTGGTGTTTATACAAATTGTGTGAGCATGATACTGTCTTTCCTTAAATTAAAAAAAAATTTTTTGCAGCTCTCTTTATTTTTACAATATCCTCTGTTCCTGACATACCAACTAAAAGTGCCTTGTGTCTGCACTGTGGTTTTGTGTGGGGGGGTGTGTGTGTGTTTGCCATCAAGGGAAAACTTTAACTATAAAATTTAGAACCATCTAAAGAACAAACAATACCTTAAGCAAAACAAAAAAGTTTTAAAAATTGCAAAATAAGAAAAAATTGGTTGCAAAATTTCAACTCCCTAAATTAATATATGAATTTAGGCTTAATCTAATAAAAATATTAAGAAGTTTGAATGGGGTGTTGTGATTGTTTAGGGTTTTTTCCAATTGTTTTTTAAAAAATCACTCAAAATTTATGCAGGTAAATATTAAACTACTTGTACGGACTCCTAATAACAGCTCATGGCACACAAAAATGGTCTGTATCCATGTCAAACTTCAATGATGGTCAAAGTCATAGTGTACCTTTTATTTAAATCAAAATACAACACTTATATTACCTAATTCCAGAGGGTCCGATGTTATGAAAATAATGGATTCATAAGAGTTATATTAAATGAATCTTTATTTAAAATACCATCTTAAAATTATCATGCTCTGTCTACTTGCAGAGAGCAATCAGAGCATCAATTAAAGAACAGAAGCTAAACTAAAAAGAGATCAATTGCTTGAGAGAGAAACTCCTCAGGTGTTCTGCGTGGTTGTGGGGGTCCAGGACCCAGCTGCCCTGACCTGAGTCAAACCTGAAGGTGACCCCAGAGCCCTGAGCACTCAGGGCGGGACCCTCCTCCTTGCTGGGGGGCCTGGTGACCCCGGGGTGCCCCCCCCATGTGTGGGCCTCTGGGGGCTGCGGGAGGAGCCGCTGGAGCAAAAGGGCCTCTTGGGAGAGGCTGGGCCGTGGACTCGACCGCGGCCAGCATTTGCCTGCTGCGCTCATTTTCTCTTCTCAGCTCCTCGAGCTTCCTCTCGGTCAACTCAGCTGCCTTCCAGCTTTCTCGAGCCCTTGCCGCGTGGAAGAGGATCTTCCTGCGAGTGTAGGAAGCGGTTCTCTCCACTTCTCTGCGCGTGTCTTCAGCCATCTTCTTGTAGAGGTGGCGAGTCTCACAGGTGGAGCTCATGTTTCTATACACGATGGGAAGTTTCTGCTCGATTTCCAAGCAGCGCCTTTCCTCCTCAAGCAATGTTTCCTGAAGTTGCCTTAAATCATCTTCATGGGATTCGGGCAGGATTTGAAGCTGCAGCTTCAGCTGCTGAATCTCACTTTCGAGCCTTGCATTTTCCTGCAGCAAAGATGCCTCCTCGGTTTCAAGACTCCTTATTCGTTCTACAAGCTCTTCATTCACTTGCTCTTCTGCCCAGAGTTGTCTGGCTATTTCCTGACGTTCTTCTTCAGGACTCTGAGGGGACACACTGAAGTCAGCATCCTCAGTGACAGCATTCAGGTCAACTGCTGACGGAGGGCTGGACTGATGGCCGGGTTGTGCGTCCCTCTCCTGCTGGCCGGCCGGGTGCCCACCGTCCACATGGTCTCCCGGGAGCTCAGGCGAGAGGATGGTCTGCAGCAGGCGTTCAGCCATGGCTTTTAATTGTCTGAGTCGATCTTTCAGGACCTGCTTCCTTCGTGGGTTGGACTTTTCCAGCCTTTCTTTCTCCTCCTCCTTTTCCTGGACTCGCTGCTTCCATCTCGCAATTTTTTGTTTAAGCCGTTCTACGCTTTCTGGAAAATGATTGTTTTCATTCAAATCATCCGCTGTTTTCTTCTGAAGTTGTCCTCCTTCCTTCGCTGAAGCTTTTGAGATGGGTTGTTCATCGGTCCCTTGGGAAGGTGTAGGAGGCTGGCTCTTCCGTACCTCTTCCCGAACGTGCCGAAGGTGGACAGCGGCCTGAAGCGCCGACCTGCTCGGGTCTGTATTTATTGCCGACAAGCACAAGATTTGTAACATGGGAGGACTGGCCTCCACCCCAGGCGGCCTGATGGTGTCATCGGCTTCTGTCATTGGTCCAGTATTCTCACCGCCTTTTCCAGAGACTTCGTCGTGGGCGGAACACCTTTCGCCTCGCACATTCACACTTCTTAAAGCGTGTTGGCTCTTTACTAGCAGAACCAGCACCACAGAATATATCAGGATCTCCCAGACAAACGCAGGGAGAGCTGAGACGTGTCTCAAGCTTTCGGAAATCACCAGCAGAGCCCCCCACAGGTGCTCCAGGACCAGCTGGACGGCGGATCCCGCGGCAGGCAGCAGGCCCTCCATGGCTGTGGAGGGCTCCACTGCTCTGCCTCCGAGTGCCAGTGTCCTGTGGGTCACAACTGACCTCTCCCTCTCAGAACCCTGCAGAGTGTTCCGTCTCTAAGGTACACAGGTGCCCGGCAACCAGGCCTGGTCAGTTGAGCTGGGGGAGGGGCAGGCCAGCAGGTTCTAGAAAACAGTTCTCCCTAATTTTGCTCTAAAGTAGAAAGTGAAGTCACTTCTCCAGACACGGGGGGGAGGTGGAAAGGGCTGATCACAGCCTGGAGCTCAGCCACTCTATGTCCAGTCCATCTGGCCCTTCAGCAGACCTAGGGGGTCACAGCAGGCCAGGCATGTCTCTTTCTGTGCACAAGAGCAAGTCGGGGCAATGGTGGGGCCTCATCGCCAGGAGAGGTCCCCTCTCCTGATTTACAGTTTCCTGCTGTGCAGGGGTGCCTTGTGCTGCCCACAAAGATCCCAGGGCTCTGGCTCCTCTGAGGCTCCCTCTCTCCTTTGTGTTTGGTCACTGTGGGCAGATAGGGCCCCAGGACTGAAGGGTGTCCCCAAAAGTATTAACTAAGAGACCTTTCAATCCTAACAACTCAGGAGAAATCTATTGCAACTGGCAGAGTCTTACAATTTCATGAATTTTCTGTGGAGCCAGATTGTCCCTGTTCAATCCAAGTGTTCTTGGAAAGGGGTGATTCTGTTCCACGGGTGACACAGTGACCTGGGCTCCTTCCCTCATGTGGCCCTCCATCTTCAGCCCATGCCTCCTAAGGTGGCCCCAGGGAGGGTCTCCAGTCCACTGAGTCATCTCCAGAAGTGGGCCTCTGGGGAGGGGGCAGGTCCTTGCTCTGGCTCAATTGGCCACCTTGATTTCATTAACCCTCATCTCGCTCTCCGAGTAGCTCTCTGGCAGACCCGGGCTCAGAGCCTCCTTGTCCATCCCCAGGACTCCCTCACGAGCAGCTTGTCCCCCGTCCCTTTAGCTGAGAGGGAAACAAGAGAACCATCAGCCAAGGCCAGTCTGGGGTCCTGAGGGTGCCAGGGCTCAGGCCACAGGGGCTCCAGGGGTGGAGAGAACAGAGGATCTGACCAGGCCTGGTGGTCAGGGGAGGAGGTGGCCAAATGCCCACAGCGAGAGTTGTTTCTTGTTGCTTTTTATTTAGACTGTTTTTTAAGAGCAGTTTTAGGTTTAAAGAAGAATTGAGCAGAGAGCGCAGAGAGTTCACATATACGCCTTTGTCTCCCGCATGAAGTGTCCCCTCCTCCTAACATCCTGCGTTAGTGTGGGGCACTTGTTACAGTGGATGAACCAACACTGATCCAGTCATCAACCAAAGCCCAGCGTTTACGTGAGGGCTCACTCCCTGTGTTGCGGAGGTCTGTGAGCTTTGACAAATGCACGTGTCCTGTCCCCACCACTGCAGTATCGTACAGAACAGTGTCCCAGCCCTAAAATGCCCTGTGCCCACCAGTCATCCCTCCCTCTCTCCTCTGGAGCTGCTGGAAACCACCGATGCTTCTCCTTGTTCTGAAGTCGGCTTTGTCTGATTTCAATATAGCTACTCTCACTTTCTGTCAGTTAGTGTTAGCATGTTATGTCTCTCTCCATCCCTTTACTTTTCATCTAATTCTTTCTCTAAAGTAGGTTTATCTTGGACAACATAGAGTGAGCTGTTGTTTTTTGATTCACTCTGACAGTCTCTTCATTTAATTCGTGTATTTAGTCCATTGACGTTTAAAGTGATCATTGATATTTGGGCTGATATCTCTCATATTTGTTACTGTTCTCTGTTCATTGTCTTTTATTTCTTTTTTTGTCTTCCACTCTTTTTTGCCTTGTCTGGTTTTAACTGAACATTTTATATAATTTCATTTTGTCTCCTCTCTTAGCATATCAATTATGCTTCTTTTAAAAAATTTTTTAGTAGTTGCCCTCAAGCTTGCAATATACATTTACAACTCATTCAGGTCCACTTTCAAATAACATTATCCCACCTGATGGGTAGTTCAAATGCCTCAGAACAGAGTATTCCCAATTCCTACTCTCCATCTCTTGTAACGCTGCTATCATTCATACACTTATTCATAAATTATAATCATACATGATATTGTTGCTGTTATGATTTTGAACAGTTATCTGATAGATCAATCAAGAATAAAAAAATAAAATATTTTATTTTACCTTCATTTATTCCTTCTCTAATGTTCTTCTTTTTTCACATAGATCTGAGTTTCCAACCTATACCATTTTCCTTCCCTCTGAAGAAATTCTTTTAGCAATTCTGGCAAGGCAGGTCTACTGATGACAAATTTCCTCAGTTTTTGTTTGTCTGAGAAAGTCTTTGTTTCTTCTTCACTTTCAAAGGATAATTTTGCAGAGGACAGAATTCTAGGTTGGTGGTTTTTTTCTTTGAACACTGTAAATATGTCACTCCACTATCTTCTTGCTTGCACGGTTTCTGAACAGAAATCCAGTGTCATTCTTATGCTTGTTCCTCTATAGGTAAGGTCTTTTCCTCCCTCTGGCTTCTCTCAAGATTTTCTCTGTGTCTTTGATTTTCTGCAGTTTGAATATGATACGCCTAGGTGCAGTTACTGCCATGTACAAGCAGCTTTATGGTCACTGTGTTCCTGCAGCATGAAAGTGGGGAATTCCCCTGGCAGACACACACACACACACACACACCCCTCAAAACACGTCAAGAAATGCTGAATCAGAAAAATAAGAGGCCCCCTCAGCATCTATGCATCTTCCATTTCATGTGAACACGTTCCCAGACCACGTTTTACAGGATCCTAGGAACATGAACTGGGGTGACCCACAGCCATCCTATCTATACCCCAGTCCAACCAATAATTGCCTTGAATTATGTGGTGTTTGGGGTTCCAACAGCATTTCTCCCAAACAGATGTGCATGCACACATGCTTCTCATGTGTCTATGCAGAGAGGGAGTGGTGATCACGTAGAGAAAGGCCCAATTGTGATGCCCACATGTGGGGTGAAGGATACAGCAGACATGGAGATGTAATCTTGAATCTGAACTCGGGGGGTGCTGAAACCTCCATCTGGACGTAGTGTGGGTAGGTTAGGAAGCAAGTTCATATTCATGCCCACCATTCAGGCAATGGTATGTGAAGTCTGACCCAAGTGCCTGAAGTACAGGGGGAGGGAGGACACAACCACCCTGGTCTTCAACCATGTTCTGATTGACACCACATGTGTGGGCATCCACATGGTGACACAAGTCACACAGACAACCTGGGCACCATGGAAGATACCAGAGATGTTCTGGCCTTACAGTGACACCCCGTCCACTTGACTAGCTTCCACTCAAGACGGGTTTGTCAACATTTCCCCCTCCCAAGGTGGAGTTCCACATCTCTTACCCCATCCACCTCCCACCGTGTGAAATGAAAGCCTTTCACTGTCTGAGGACGGAGTTGACATCTACCGGTCATCCTGTGAGGGGCTCAACATGCTCCTGGACGAGGCCAGAGGGACATTTATTTTAAGATCTGGAAGGGTTGTCTTTAATCGAGTTCTTTGAACAACAGCAGAATATCCTTTCGGGGTGCCCGCGGAAATGTGGGTCCATCCTCGGTAGAGTCCCGTGACGAACGAAATCCATAAGTCAGTCAGAAGAAGGTGAGGCAATGGCCCCTCTTCCTTCAACTGGACATCTCTCTGTGAACAGAGAGAGGCATGCCTGTGTGCGCACACACGTATACACACACACTCACATACACTCACACGTATACCTGTGCACACTCTCATGCTCACACACATACACACATTCACTCATACACTCACACACACCCTCTCACACACACACCTTCCTCCCCTGCACCTACAGAGGTATTTGCTGGTCGTGAACAAAGGTCTGCAAGTCAACCTCATCCCTCTGCCCGGGCAGGACACAGTAGACAGTTGACAAATTCACAGAGCACAAGTCAGATAAGATCCCCAATGGGAGGCCACTGTCACTTTCTCTAAGCCCCTGAGTCAAGGCCTGTGTGTGTGTGGTCTGGAAGGCTAGTGAGCACCACAGCTCACCTGGGGTGGGTTTCAGTGCCAGCTCGGCACGTGGGAGGGGCTCTCTGTGTGGTTTGCTATCAGCCTCGA
Source organism: Ceratotherium simum simum (assembly GCF_057802395.1). Taxonomy (NCBI): domain Eukaryota; kingdom Metazoa; phylum Chordata; class Mammalia; order Perissodactyla; family Rhinocerotidae; genus Ceratotherium; species Ceratotherium simum. The sequence continues at coordinate 13,747,140 of NC_141926.1, forward strand.
GAAAGTGGGTGTGAAGGGACGTTTTCCAGGACAGCCCCATAACAGAGTGCTCCTAGCCCTCCTGCTGCAGCCTGCTCCTTCGCTTGTCTCTTGGCCACTATCACTGAGCTGATCCAATTGTTTCCCCCAAAGTCCCGCTCCTGGGACCCCAGACTCCCCATGCTTTTCCTGCTGTGATGTCTGTCCTACATCTCACCTGTGGCTCTGTGATTTAGGAGATCCCAGGGGACAAACTATTACCCTTCACTGTTCATTCGCTCCTTCTTCTATTCAGTAAATAAGCATCACGGAGTGAGCGTCTCCTATGAGCCCGGCTCTGCTCCAGGTGCTGAGAAGACAGCAGGGGACAAAATGGAGACGGGCTCTGCTCTCGTGGAGTGCATATTCCAATTGTGGCTTTAGGGGTGGAGGGGGGGGCAAAATATAAATAAAAGAAATGGAGAAAATGTAAGTGCTGTAAAAAACATTAAGTGCAGAGGGAACATGCGTGAGTGGGGGCGGCGACTTTGTAGGGGTTTATCCCTGCTGAGAGGGGAAGCCCACGGACAGCTCGAGCCTCGAGCCTCGTGCACTTAAAAGGGTCACTCTGACTATTGTGCAGATAATAGAGGGACAAGGGTGGAAGCTGGGAGAATAGCCCAGGAGGATGACAGGGGTGGCCGGAACCAGGGTGGTAGTGGCAGAGATGGGGAGAAGGGGTCGGGGAATTCTGCCCTGGGGCACCTTACGCAGGTGGGTGTTGGCATGCCCGAGCCCCGTTCTTCATTTCCTTGGCACAGAGACCAAGGCCAGGCTTGTTCTGTTCTCTCCATTCCAGTCCTCAACCTTCTCCCTCTCCCAACGCTTTCTCTCTTCAGCTTCTCTAATCACTCTGAAAGTAAGACCTTTCCTGTAGACCTGATTTAAAGCATCTCCCGCACCCCACGGCCTATGCCCCTGTGGGCCCGTAGACCCGCGTCAGAGACCCTGGGCAGGTCTGGCCACTGTTCCACTTCTGTGGCCCAGTGACAGGTCCAGAATTTCTATATAGTAGTCCCCGCTTATCCGCAATTTTGCTTTCCATGGTTTCAGTTACCCACAGTCAACCATGGTCTGAAAATATTAAATGGAAAATTCCAGAAATAAACAACTCATAAGTTTTAAATTGCACGCTATTCTGAGTAGCATAATGAAATCTTGTGCTGTCCTGCTCTGTCCAGCCTGGGATGTGAATCATCCTTTTGTCCCCCAGATCCACACTGTATCCACTACCCGCCCCTTAGTCACTTAGTAGCCGTTTTGGTTATCAGATCGACTGTCTTGATATCGAAGTACTTGTGTTCAAGTCACCCTTATTTCCCTTAATACTGGCCCCAAAGTGCAAGAGCAGTGATGCTGGCAATCTGGCATGCCAAAGAGAAGCTGTATAGTGCTTCCTTTAAGTGAAAAGGTAAAATTTCTCGACTTAAAAAGGAAAGAAAAAAAATCATATGCTGAGGTTGCTAAGATTTAGGGTAAGACTGAATCTTCTACCCATGAAATTGTGAAGAAGGAAAAAGAAATTTGTGCTAGTTTTGCTGTCACACCTCAAACTGCAAAAGTTACAGCCACCGTGTATAATGACTGCTTAGTCAAGATGGTCAAGGTATTAAAGAGAGGGTTCAGTACTATCTGCCGTTTCAGGCATCCACTGGGGGTCTTGGAATATATCCCCCGTGGATAAGGGAAGACCATTGTGTAGAAGAGTCCTTGGGACAACACCATATTGGAACTGGGCCTCGAAGTCATGGCTTTACTACAATGGAGAAATGTCGCTTGTCCATATCAAAGAAAGGCCCAGAAAAAAGAAAGGTGGAGGATTGGTGAAGACAAGGGGCATAGGACCCCCTCCCACGCCACCCCTGGGTGCCGAGATTATTGTGCACTTGGCGGCTCGCCTCCACTAGACCGTGAGCAACTTAGGGCTGCGATGTAATCACTTTGGAACCCCCAGCCCCAAACCTGGGCCAGGCTCCTGGCAAGCAAAGGAGGGAAGTATCATAGGTCTCAAGACTGGATAGGCCTCGAGAAATGTGAAGAGAAGGAAGTTGTTCTAATATTCAGATGCCCCCATACGCGTCCCAATCACAGTCCAGCCCGAAGCTCCAAGTTTCATTGCAACAGAAGCCAGTCCTGGCCACAGGGGCCCACTAGGTCTCCCTGTCTTCCCAGATGACATTTCATGTCACGATGAATCTACTGAACGCCCAAAAGCACTTCAATCACTCTCACTCCAACTAGACAGGAATTGTTCTCAAGCCACTAATATCTCCTGCCACAGAGGGCCTTTTGCAAAGCTTTCCTTATAAGATAAGATTTAAACTTGCCCTGTCTTTGGTGTGTGTATGTGTTTGTTGGGCGAGGACGGGAAGACACAAAAGTAACTGTCCTTGACTGATAAGAGCCTGATTTGACCAGGAATGCTTCAGGGACGGAGCACTGAGCATGGCAGGATCAGGGCCATCTTGCTGAATTATCTTAATATGCTTCCAGCTTCTCTGAGCTGAGACTACGTTTGCAGGACAGACCCAGTCAAAAGTCCAGATTAAGGTCCGGACATTCAAAATGTGAGCAAGATGCATTTAGCTTCTCTATGAAGGCTATAGCTGAAGCTCAGTCACTTTGAATAATCCATTTTGAATTATCCACTTTCATTCAATTAAATCAACCTGTGTATCCTGCAAAGTACCCTGTTCGGTGCGAGGGAGGGACACAGAGGGGAAGGAGACGAAGTTCCTGCACCTGGGGGACTCATATTCTAGGTCGGGAGGCAGAAACCCCACAGCTAGCTCTAATGTGAGACAAATTAACAACAATTGGGCACCCCCTTAAATTACGAGAAGCACGCAGAGGATCTAGGTGGGCTTCTCAGAGATGGTGGCAAATTACTAGAAGCACACAGAGGATCTAGGTGGGCTTCTCAGAGATGGCGGCACTTGAGCTGGCCTTTGAAGGAAGGTAAGAACTCGTCCAGGTAGAAGTGTGGTGGATATCATACCAGGTGGATCCAGCCTGTGACGTAAGGACCTATGCAGATGGAAGCTCCGGTGACGTAAGGACCTATGCAGATGGAAGCTCCGTCCTGGAGGCTAGGAACTCGAGGGCAGTTGTTTAGGGGGTGGGTGGACAAGAGGAGAATCATCAGGCCATGTTGGGGGCTGTCTACAGAAGAGCAGGCTTGGGTGGTCCAAAGGAGCACAGCAATCCTCAGGTGTCACATCAACCCTGGAGAAGATGAGAAAGAAGGCTGGTCCTCCATCCTGCAAGGGGGCGTCTAGCAGCCTCCAGCATCTTACTTCTGTGCCTCCTTTCCCTTCTCTATCTCTTAACCTAACAGAGGGCTACCCTTTTTCTTCAGCATCTGGAGAGATGGTCTGACATACAGACGAGCATTAGGCAGCCTGGGTGGGCACTCTGGCTCTGCCCATACTGGCCGGGTGACCTTGAGAAGCTACTGTCTCTCTCTGAGCCAGTTTCCTTGTGTGTAAATCAGCAATCACAATACCTCCTCTCGGGACTGTTGTGAGGGTTAAACGAGATAATGTACATAAAGAGACAAATGGTAAGTGTGCAACAAATGGTGGCTGTTATTGTATATGCCTGAACAGAGACCAAGTGTGGCCAAACAACCAAACACACAACCGGCCAGACAACAGGCCATCACCCAACAACTCTGCCAATACCAGCGTCCATGGTCTGATCACCAGCATTCCAGTGGTTTCTTTGTGTGGCCTGGCTGTGAGTTTATTAAAAGGCAGATGGTGGCTGCTGGGCTTTGGCAAACCCTTTTGGTCAGAGGATGAATGGACTCTTAGCAACCACAAGGAACTGCTCACATTCTGAGGCAGAACCAACTCAACTCTTTTTCAGTGTCTGTTCTTGACACAAGGCGCTTAACTCTACTGTGATGTTATCTAAACGCAGCCCAGACTTGGCTTTCTCATAAAAAGCAAAGCCAAAGAAGAGCAGTTTCTGTGACTGCAAAGAGCATGGTGTATTTTGCGGGTGGTAATAAACAGATAAAGGAAGGTCAGGAGGAGCCAATCCGGGGACATGGTGTGGCAGACGCTGCTGGCTGAACCATCAGCAGTCATTCCATTTACTGCCTTGCTAAAAAAATTGATTTGGGGAGTGGGTGCATGGGTGGGCATATAAAAACACCCCACCCTAGAGGGTGAGTCATGATTGGCCCAGCCTATCTTGCAATCACCTTCCCCTTGGTGAGTGATTGGTCTAGGAGTGAGCATGTGACAAAGTGCTGGCCAATGAGACACAAGGAAGATTCTGCTGGGGACTTGCTGGGAAAAATATTTCCTCCTTGATCAAAAGTGAGGCCGATGAGGGCCCCTCTTGTATCTTGAGGCGCTTACTTCTATCTTCTCTCCAGTCGCTTGTGGGACATCTCTAGTTCCTCATTGCAAGTTTCCAGAGAACCGGGATGACATCTTAGTCATAGTTTTAGCCCGCCAGTTCCTGGTTCAGGTAAGATGTTTAAATATTGAGTTATCACATACGCGTTCAATACACATTTGTTGTTTGAATATAATTGCTCTCTAGCAGTGATCCTCAACTGGGGGTGATTTTGCCCCCCAGGAGATATTTGGCAATGTCTCGAGACATTTTTAGTTGTCACGATTGGCCAAGGGGTGGGGTGCTACGGCATCTGGTGAGTAGAGGCAGGCATGCTGCTAAACATCCTACAACACAACCCCCACCACCACCAATAGCCCCACATAATAAAGAATGATCTGACCCCGAATGTCAATAGTGCCGACTTTGAGAAACTCTGCTCTGTCAACAACCAAATAGGAGTGCTTTCTCTTGATTTTTTTCAGTAAAGCTGAAATAAATATTTGAAAACAAAATTTTTTAAAAGGGTAGAATTTTAAGGCACTAGACCCGGAATCATCTTAACTGATAAACTAACGACGTGCATGAATGTTCTGTCAGTGGGGAAAACCCTGTTCATACTTAACAATTAGTCTCCGCTTCCTCAAGGGCAGCATCTTCCAGTGAGAAGCACCAAGATTCTTCCTCAATAAAGACACTGGTGCAGCTGGGGTCTCATCAGCTCGTGGTCCATGTGGCGGGATATCCATTGATGTGGATGGTGGTAACTGAAATCCTTCCCTTCGTTACTCAAAGATCTCCCAACTGATGAAGTACAGTCTGTGAGAAACACTCTTGTGTGGCCTTTGAGGCAAGAAGGGCCAGGAAGAACAAACTGGGATGACTGTCCCTGGCCAAGCTTGCAGGCCCTCCTGCAGGGTTGGGCAGTGACATGGTGGCTGGTTGAAGTAGATCAGAGGGTGGTTTGGACGGTTTGGCTGGTTCGTGATGAACAGGACCTGAGGCCCAGCGCCAGCCAGCGGACAAAATCCCCCCTGGGGGCCTGAGTATGCCGGGTCTGGCTGAGTCCACACTCCCCCCGCTGCCCCTGCCTCTCACCCCATCCACCTCTTGTGGAGGTTTGTTTTCATCTCCAGGAAAACTGTTCTTGCTGTTTCTTGCCCCTGATTTCGCTATGTAGGTGATCAGCGAGCCTCCACACTGGCCCTTCCAGAAATTGCAACCCTGGCCTCTACAATGCAAACAGAATTTCTTCCAAAAGCATCCTTTCTGTCTGTTGCCTCCCTCCTCTCCCACTGGCCAGATAGCACAGGTTTGGCTCGCAAGTAGGGTGACAGAGAGGCTGTCTTTTGCAGCCCCACATGTTAAGCCCTCATGTTTAGTTCCAGGAACACTTTGGCTGGGGAAGGTGCTTTCTGAGGTTGTCATTTTCTGAGCTGAGCTCCAGTATCCCCCTGGAAGAGGAGGAAAAGGAGGAGGGAGAGGGCGCAGGGGTTCTTGCCCTGCCCCATGCAGAGGCAGAAATGTGGGAGAATTCCCATTCTTTCTAGAGAAGGTCCCCAGGAGCTCCTGGGCCCTCTGATGAGTTCAAGTTTTAATTTAGAATTTCAGGAACTGCTGCTGGGTTTGAGTGTAAGTCCAGAATAGTGGAGAACCACCTTAACACCCTCACCCTCCCTGTCTCCTCTCCTAGGTTGGCCCGGCTTTCCTGCTGCAAGCCCCGCCCCCTGGAAGCCAGGGACCTAAGAGACTCATTCAAGTGGTGGTGTTCATGTGTCATGCTACCTTCTCAGGGATTTGAAAAGCAGCAGGGGTCCTCTAAGAGGGACATTCTCGACTCTGCTGTCAGAGAGAAGACTTTCTGGTTTAGGTCCTGGGAAACATCTCTTCACTTTCCCATTCACTGAATTCTCTGTTCATCCAACTGGCAGCTTCCCTTGTAATAAATACAACCTTCTTTCCCCAAACATCAGAGCAGGAACCCCAACCACTGCCGGGTCCACCAGGTGAAGGTCTTGTTTTTACATCTTAGGGCGAGAAGGGAACGCAAGGCTCTGGCTGCACTTGGCACTGAGCTATGCTCACCTCTATGAGGAGACGTGTGTGAAAGAGAAGCCCCCTTCCTTTTGGGGGCTCAGTGGCCATGTACTCAGAGCTATCAGCTCTGCAAGGGCCTGCTAGTGAGACATATATGTCTCTAACCCAAAGACTGCGGACAAAGGATACACACATACACACACACACACCCCGCAAATGGCTAGAACTACAGGCAATACAGTAGGGTGGAGAGAAGAGGGTAATCTGAATTAATGATTCAGAAGAACCTCATGCAATTTAGTAGCCTTCTCTTCCCCCAGGGATTACTCTGGACTGATCAGGCAAGGGATGAGCAAGGAGAAGTTCTCTGTAGCTACAAGAGGTTTAGGTGTGCTGCTGGTTCGCATGTTGGGTGGAGGGGGAGAGGGAGGGCACATGAGGGCCTGGGCTTGCAAACTCTTCCACTGGGAGTCTGGTCCTCTGGAGTATGCCGTGATAGATGGACATGCTGGATGCTTGCCATTTGCCCTCCGTCCTTCCCCACTCAGCTCTGAGCCCTGCGAGGCTGGCCCACAAGGACTGCCTCACCACTCTCCCTCCGCTCTGGCTTCCAGCTGGGGTTGCCAGTGGGAGGCGCCAGCAGAGTCAGGCAGAGGGATGGAGTCCATCTAGAGAATGTCACTGCTCCTGTGGGCAGTCCTCACCAATCCACTGTCCTCGTTACCTGGGGGTAACTGCTCCCTCCCTTCCCCCTCCAGGCAAGGAGAGGTAACAGCTCCCAGAGTATCTCTAAATCAGCCCACACTTTTGTAAATAGTCCTTTTAGCAAACATCCCTCAATTACCTGGTTTGAGAAAGCCTGTTTCCTACCAGGATCTGGACATAGCAGACAGAGAGGGAATGAGCCACTGGGATTCATGCTGGGTCTATGGAGTCTGGTGTGAACCACCACTGTAATTAAAATGATATGGTATTTCCACCCTTCTAGCTCATTTCTACCCATCACCTGATATCAAACTGGCCATCAAGCCCCCCCCACTAATTCTGTTTTTTCTCTCCAAATTGATAAGCCACACTCATTTCAGAAACAACCCCAGTGTGTATCCTCTCTGTAATGGGCAGAGAGAAAACTCCAACTTCTTACATGTAAAGCAAGAATCTTCTGTCACATGTTCTTCAGTTGTAGAAGAAGGGGAAAGATTTTTACAGAGAGAACAAAAAAGTCCATAAGAAAGTTATATTTCACTCCTAGGGAGGGTATCTTCCTAAGAAGTCTGTGCCCTGAAGTTATTGCTGTCCCAGAAAACATGGTCTTTCTTCCCCCACTGGAATGCAGGTGCCAAGAGGGCAGCGATTTTTGCCTGTGTTGTTCATTTATATGTCCCACGTGCTTAGAACAGTGCCTGGCACAGAGCAGGTGCGATGGTAAGGAAGGAAGGAGATAGCTGGATGGCTGGATGATAGATTGATAGATAGAGAGGTAGATGGATAACAGATAATACATGTAAACAGACCCCTCTCTTAGGCTGAGGGGGGGTTTGAGGTACTTTGGGGCCCCAACATCTCCCTAAAATGTGAGAGTCAAGGCAAATCCGAGAGATGGAACTCCAAGGGGATGTGGCCAGTGCTGCCTCTGTGGCCCCTGGTCAGCGGTGAGGGTGGCCAGCGTGGCCTGAAAGGAGTGAGAACAAGGAGGTCATGGACCCTGCGGCCTGGCAGCCAGGTTGAGTCTTTCAGCTGGGTCTCAAACTCCAGCTGCATTACAATCATCTTGGTTGGGAAGAGGGGCTTGTTTAAAATGTTGACTCCCAGGACCTCTATTTAAATAAACATCCCTTTGTGGTTCTGAGGCAGGTGGTTCCTGGACCATATTTTGAGAACCATGGCCCCAGAGGAACCAAAAGACTATTCTTCCTCGTGGGGTCATAGGAAAAGTGTAACATTCTAAGTCATTGAAAAGAGCCCTTAAGAGGGGCCTGCAGGTGAATCCACCCAAGGAAACAGCCAGCCCAGAGAACACCTGAAGGAGGGTGGGGTGGGAGGACCCCAGGTACAGGTGTGCAGATCAATGGATGCAGAGGAGCTCCCTGCTCTCCTGGGGTCTGACCAGTGCCTGGCTCATGGTGAGCCCCCAGTAAGCGTTTGTTAAATGACTGTTGCCTATGAGGAGGGGCTACTGATGATCTCATGGAAACCACACATTTTAATTTGTTGTAGAAATTCTCAGCCTTGGCTGCCCATTGAAATCTCCTGGGAGTTTTGAAAAAATCTTGTTGTTAGGCTTTCTACCCTGGAGATTCCAATTTAATTGGTCTAGGGAATAGCCCGAGCATTGTTTTTGTTTTGTTTTGTCTCTAAAGCTCCCCAGTGTAATGTACAGTCAAATTGTGAACCATTGCTTTAGCTGTGAGTAAACTTGTATATATCAAGCTGAACTATATAAAATTCGCTTACAAAAATGGAAATTTCGTACAGTTGAACTTGATATGTCGCTTTGGTTGGCTTTGCTTCTCTTTAATTCACGTCTATGTTTGGTTGTTAGAAGCAAAAACACCTGAACCCAAATGGAGCCCAGGGGGTCCTGATTTGGGACACTGAATGAGATGTATCTAAAGATGAGCTGGTCCCAGCTCAGGGAGGGAAGAGAAATCCTGCCTTCTGCAGTGATGGAGGCTTGCTCTCCCATTTGGGCCAAATCATGAACCTATTCTGTGCCTGAGAGCTAATAAAAGGTGTTAATGTGAGCCTGCTTTTCTAATTCACCCCATAATGTAGGAAAGGCTTAACTGCATTCATGTGTAAAATTCTCAGAAATCTATGAAGACAAGTGCTCTGCAATCATTTTCACTTCTTCACTGATAACTGGATGGCCCTGGTGGGGACCAGTGCAGACTATTGGGAGGAAGCAAAGAGAATGACAGAGGAGGCAAGACTCACTATTAGTCACAAGGGAAAAATTAAGCTTTCCTCCTTTTTTCTCTGTCTATTTTTGGTCTCTGGCTTGGGAAGATGAGAAGCATGGGAGCTGTTCACAAGACAGCACTCACTTATGGCACCAACTGCAAAATTCAGGAGGACACAGTCCCCGTCCTGAGGATAATTCACCAGGACTCACAGAACTCACTGAAAGCTTTATACTCATGGTTACAATTTATCACAGGGAAGGGATACAGATTAAAATCATCCAAGGGAAAAAGAGACTAGGGTGGAGTCCAGGGAAGTTCCAAGATGCAGAGCTTCCAGTTGCCCTCACCCAGTGGGGTGAGGACAGCCTCACTCTCCCAGCACAGATGTGTGACAATCCACATAGAGTCCTGCCAACCAGGAAAGCTCACCACACCTTTGAGTCCAGTCTTTTTTGGGGCTCCATCACTTAAACCTGGTTGGCCGCCCAGGTGGTTGACCTCAGCCTCCAGCCCCTCAAGAGGTCAGTTGATACCCTACCCAAAGCCCCCACCCTAAATCACATTGTTGGTGTGGCTCCAAACCTTCAGCCAAACAGAGACACCTCTGTCAGGTGTGACATCCCAAGGGCTTAGAGATCCCCTCCCAGAAGCCAAGGACAAAGCTCAGACCTCTCTTTGGGCAAGGCTGAATTCTTTACCACACAGAAGATGAGATTTCTTTTTCCCCTCAGAGGAATCATGCCACGCATCCCATCCACTTCTCTTCATTGGGCTTATCAATCTGGACAGACTCAATTCCTCAGCCCATTTGTCTTTTCTAGATCAGGTGCCACCTCCAATCCCTAATCTAGGTAAGTCCTGAATCCTTGGGGTCCACCAGGGATGTGGGTGGGGGCTGGTGAGACTGGAGTTTGTGCACCCCTTTGGAACCTTCCACGTAGGTGATGTCTAGATGCCTTAAATATAGCACAAATCAGATTCACCTTTTTTTTTTTTTTCTGGTAATCTGGGGAATTTGTCATCTAAAGTGCGTGTCATGAGCAGGTATAACGAATTTGTCGTATTATTGGAGGTTACTCAGTTCTGTTTTAGAGGACAGGAAACCAAGGTGTTGGATGAAATTGATAAGGTTAAGTACAGAAAATGAGTAAGCAGCTAGGTTGTAAGACATAAGCAGAATTCATAAGAAATGTTAAGTCTAGATAATAAGTTAGTAACCTGTAAGAGATGTTATGTGATATATATATTAAAAAAGGATAGACTAGCAAAAGTGCTACTTATAGATAGAAAGGGATGGAAAGACCAAGTCATAAGATGTGGGTCATGCCACCTCTAAGCTGATGGCTTTGTCATTGCTATATGGGTCACCTATCTGTGACTCTCAGTATGTCCCATTCCGAATCCTATGTGCTCTGCCCAAGAAATGCAGATAAAACCCATAGCTGTTCAGTAAGCAGGTTGGCAAATGCCAGCTATGGCTGGGTGTAACTGCCCCTTCATCTCTCCAGCAGAACAAGTATGTGTTGGCCCCAGGCACCTTCTGCCTGCTGAGCCCCTGTTCAACCTTGGCACCAAACTATCATTGCGGAAGGTTGATGCAGGCCACAGAGAGACAGGACATGTGAACATCATGTAACCCAGGATTCAGGTAGATGGCCTTTCCTCCACTCTTGCACACTATCCTAACTGTAGTAACTACCCCATCCCTTTCCCCTTGCTTGTTATGTGCTGTCAGTTGATTTAACAAACCCTGAGATTCAAGCATCTTAATTTGGTCTGTGTGTGCTCTGTTTGGAGACCACTAGAATTGTTTTCAGGGTGGTGTCCTTGGAGGCTACCACTAGATAGAGGTAATTTCCTACATGACAGCAAGGATTAAGTGTTACAAACTATTATAAAAGAAAACCTGCCATACGACTCAAGGACAGACCCAGCATATTGAAACCGAACCTCTTAATTTCAAGTTCTTGTGCCTGATGCACAGTAAGGCAATCAGTGAGACACTGGTGTTTGGAGATGGAGAAAGTTTTATTGGAATTGGCCAAAATGAGAAGGTGGGAAGACAGGTTCTCTCAAATCCACCTTAATAAAAGAAGAAAGCGGAGGGTCTTTATAGAGCTAAGGGGCTTGGGAGGAGGAGTTTCAGAGAAACAAAGGGGAAATCCCTGTTTCTTTCACTCCAGCTAAGCCCTTGGGCAATCAGACTTTTAGGCATCAACAGCAGCTGGAGGCTGGTTATCTGGTGATCTAACTTCCTCAAAGGCATTCTTTTTCTTCTGCAGAACAAGCTCATAAATCCTTGTGACCACTTGAGTCACCCCTCAGGTTAAACAAGAAACAAGATTAACTTCTTTTCATCTGTGTCTGTGTTGGGAACAAGGTCGAAGGGTAATTATGTTCTTATTGAATATTACAGTAACCCTCAGGTACCTGGCTTCAATATCACAGACCTTTAAGGAAGGAAAGAGGAAAGCATGGGCAGGGCTCTCTGAGGCTCTGGTGGCAGTATCTGCTCCCTCGCAGCCCTGGGAAGGAGCCTGAATATTCACGCCAATGTTAAACAAGATAACCCTCTGCCTTAGTGATTCTCATGAAGGAAGGAAAAATCAGGAAGCCAGAATTTGGGTATTTATTTTGCTTCATACGAATGAAAATATTAGTATTTTACTTTTTAAATGAGACAAGGTCGCCATGACCATCTATGACTTGTCCTCAGAGTAGTTCCACCCCAAAGGGAGTCAGGATCCCGGACTAAAGTTCTTCTCCCTCCAGGTAGAATGATTCAGAAAGAAGGGCCTTACAAAAATAAATTATCTTAGGAGAAGAGGGATCTACCCTGAGAGAGAGACTTGGCCTTGGAGATAAAAATGGGAATGAAGTGGAGGGAATCTAGCCCTGGGGGTAGGGAGGGGATTGGTTGCCAGCGGAGAAGGCTGGGGATTGGGTTTGAGAACCTTCCTCCTCTCACCTGCCCATCCCTCTCCCCCCATCATCCCCTACTACACCCTGCTTGACTTTTCCTTCAAAATCCCCAATAATGCTAAAATGGTTCTAGGAGAGAGATAAGGAAATAGATGTGGGCTGAAGGCTCTGGGAGAAATGGAAATGACTGGTAAATAGAAGATGCTCAACCTCACTAGTAACTCCAGAAACAGGAATTAGAAACAATACAATTCCTTGGGAGGTTATGAAATAACAGAGGGAGGTGGTCTCAACTCTTTCCAAGTAAGGAGACCTTTAAGCTTATAACTCCCTGGGTATGCCTCAAGACGTCAATGATTCTGATTTTGGAGTTTTTTTAATGATGGTGAAATAATACTATTATACCCACAAAAATTGCAGGTATTTGGGGATTTAATAAAAGCATAACATCCAGGATTTATTGAAATCATAACTCAAGGCAGTCTTGTGAGATGACAGCCCTTTTTTCTTTGCCAACGGTCATGTGGAGATTTGATTTGGTGAAATCAGAGCCGACAACCAGCAGTGAGTTTTGCAAGAGGAAATTATCCCATCTCTGTGTTGTCAGACTCTTGTCTTCCTTCCTCTCTTGGACTCTCCTCCACTTCCGCACCCAGTCCTCCCTGTTCACTTGTCCACTGGAGTCTGGGCAATAGAACTAATAAGCTGTCGAAACCCAAATATCTTTTTGTTTGCAGCCCCTCCTCCTCCTGAGATTTGGAGATTCAGCTAAGAGCTTTCTGGCTGGGTTCCCCTCTGAAATGAAGCTGAAACCGCCTATCTAAGGACAGAAATATGCAAGAAGGAATGTCCACATGTCCCCTCCACCCTTCGCTTGTTGAAGGACAGATTTTAATTCCGTACACCAGAACGAATTTCCTATTTCCTTCCCTTCTCAGTCTCCTCCTATTCCACTAGGAAAGAGGTACCAGTTAAGAAGTGAACTTGCAGCTTCTGGTATTGCAGAAACGCCATAAGACATTTCTCTTGTGCTTTGGTCTGTCCACATCCTACTTCCAAAAGTGACAGCTCTACAAGGTGTCAGGGACACAGGATGAGTGAGGGCCACCTTCTGCAGGGAATCTGGCAGATCTCTTGGAAAGTTCTGCAATCATTCCAAATGAGAGGAGGTGGGAGAAATTCTTGCGCTGGGATCATTGAGGATTCTGGAACCATTTTCCAAAATTAAGGCAGGAATATTTGGTAGGATTTCACTGGCCACCGCCATCGTGACCATGACGGAAGTTCACCAAAACATTTAAATCAAATTAGCAGGACCACGTGAAACAAAAATGCTGGCAAAACCTCCAATTTGGGGCTTCTTTTATAAACTGGTCCAACTTGCTGTATTGCTACATTTTGCCTCAAGCCTTTGAAACTAACAAGCTGGGATTTATGGCCAGCAAGGAAGACCACAGATACAGGCCTTGCCTTGAAATTCCCATTTGCATCCGCCCAGGAGCTGTTTGGCACCACATGGACCTGGCCAGGCTGGGTGCCAGAGCGGCATGCCTGTTCCCGGCAGCAGATTAGGACGTCTAAGAGGCAGCCTGTCATTCACAGCTTCCCTGCACTTTGCCAACATGAACTCCTCTGGGAAATTCCCCACCAGTCACACTGAAGGGAGCAATGCCTGGGACGCCCCCACCACTCACACTTCTGGCTCAGACTGGCTGTCAGCAGCCAAAGGGAGAGGTCAGGCTAGGGGAATAGCATGGGGGGTGCCTGGAAACCCCCATCCCCTCCACAGCAGTGCCAGGTGCGTCACTCACATCACCCATGCAAGCACAGAGGCATCAACCAGAGGCCAGAGGCCAGAGGCAGGATTATGTCCCAGAAAGGCTGCCTTTTAGGCTCATGAGTCTTGCTAGCGTTTCTGTGACCAGCCTTCACAGGGGATGTTATCAGCTGAATTGTGTCCCCCCAATATTCTTAAGTTGAAGCCTTAACCCCCAACGTGACTGTATTTGGAGACAAGGCCTCTAAGGAGGTCATTAAGATTAAATGAGGTAATAAGGGTGGGGCCCCAAACCTATAGGCCTGGCGTCGTTATAAGAGGAAGAGACTCCAGAGATCTCTCTCTCCACGCTTGCACAGAGAAAAGGCCATGTGAGGACACAGCTAGAAGTCAGCCGTCTACGAGCCAGCAAGAGAGGTCTCACCAGGAACCAACCCTGACAGCACCTTGATCTTGGACTTCCAGCCTCCAGAACCGCGAGAAAATAAATATCTGTTGCTCAAGCCACTCCGTCTGTGGTATTTTGTTATAGCAGACCAAGCAGACTAACATGATAGACTTTTGGTGCAAAAACTGAGAAAGTGGGCAAACCAGGACAAGGTCATCACCTCCCTGGAGGTCCCCATGTCCTCTGTTATCCCTCCTAGAAAGCAGCAAGTGTATATACTGAAGCCCCCCTCCCACCAGAGGAAGGCCAGTGCTCTTTGCATTATCTCCAAGGAGCACCAGTCAGCCCCGGGCTATGGGCTTCCCCAGGGGACGGGAACTCCCGGGCACCTCCACTCCATGCCCTTGCAGGTGAAGCAGATCCAGTAGGAGGCATCTGAAGGTCACAGGTGCAGGCAGGTAGAAGCGAAGCACACAGCAGCTGGGGGTTCACGCACAGGATGGGTAAAAGGGATCCCTGGAGACCTGGGCAGAGCACCAAGAATGTCCCTGGATGCTGTTATCATCCCATTTCACAGATGGGTAAAGGGAGGTACAGGGAGATTAAATAGTTTGTCCAAGACCAAAGAGCTTTGGTTTTGGACTGGATTTCAGACTTATGGCCTCCAGATACAGGAGAATAAATTATGGTTGTTCTAAGCCACTCGGTTTGTGGTACTTTTTTACAGCAGCTACAGGAAAATAAGCCTAGAGGGATCTGTGATTATGGACTTGAGGGCATGGTGGTAAGGGCCCTGGGCAGCTGAGGGGTGTTTTAGCAAGTGGAGACAGCAAGGGCAGCTGCTGAGGTCCTGAGGTCCAGCTGCCGTGGCTTTCTGACATCAAGGTCTAACACAGTCTCTACTGGAGTAACGCTGCCTCTGCCATCAGCCACTGTTAGCTTGAACCGCGTTCCCTAAGCAAACCCCAAACTGCTGTTTTTCCTTTTGAGTCTCAAAAACACATTGTAAGAAATCAGTGCTCCCGATGGGCCTCCTATCAGGGCATCTCCAAGTCTTGTAGCTTATTGCACCAATAAGCTGAAAAGGAGCCAAGCACACACCAGGAAGTCTCTGTTCTCCCCCTCGGCATCCCCACTCCAGGTCATCAGGCTCAGGAAGTCACACAGGAGACAGGAAACCCAGTCACCTGCTGGAACAGTGAGCACCGCCAGGCTGCATTAGGAACTCCCCCCTCCTCCTTTGAGTCCACTCATGGCAGGGAAGCCATGGCCCCTCGATGGCACACGAGGCTGCCACACAAAATGATATTTATGGAGAGGTTTCAGTGACAGGGCCAAATGCTTTCGTTATGTATTTGTACTTTGTTAAGTAAATAAAGCTGGGTGGCAACAAAGATCACATATGCAATAAAAAAGAAAAAAGGTTTAAAAACGCATATATTCTTGATAATTGTACTATGGTTATATAAGATGTTATCACTGGGCACACCAATTAGGATGGCTATTAGAAAGAAACAGAATACAGCAAGTGTTGGCAAGGATCTGGAGAAATTGGAAGCCTTGTGCATTACTTGTAGGAATGTAAAATGGTGCAACCATAGTGGAAAACAGTATGGCGGGTCTTCAAAAAATTAAACGTAGAATTATCATATGGTCTAGCAAGTCCACTTCTGGGTATATACACAAAAGAAGTGACAGCAGGATCTTGAAGAGATATTTGTACACTCATGTTTAAAGCAGCATCATCCACAATAGCCAAGAGGTGGCAACCCAAGTGTCCATAGACAGATGAATGGATAAAGAAAATGTGGTACATCCATACAGTGGAATATTATTCAGCTTTGAAAAAGAAGAAAATTCTGACACATGCTACAACATAGATGAACCTTGAAGACATTATGCTAAGTGAAATAAGCCATTCACAAAAGGACAAATACTATATGCTTCCACGTATATAAGATAGCTAGAATACTCAAATTCAGAGACAGAAAGTAGAATGGTGGTTGCCAGGGGCTTGGGGGAAGGAGAATGGGGAATTCTTGTTCAATGGGTACAGGGCTTTAGTTTTACAACAAAAAAAAAGTTCTAGAGATGGATGGTGGTGATGGTTGCACAACAATGTGAACATACTTAGTGCCACTGAGCTGTACAGTTAAAAATGGTTAAAATGGTAAATTTTATGTTATGTATATTTTACCACAATTTTAAAAAATAAAAAAGACATTATCACTGGAGAAACTGGGGGAGAGTACATGGGACCTCTCTATACTAGTTTTTCAACTTATATGAACCTAAAATTATTTCAAAATAAAAAGTTAAAAAAAATAATAAATGAACAGACCATAGAAAGGGTAAAAATGTATTTATAAATGCAGAGGAAAAAATTATAAGAGGATATACCAAATGTTGTTTTTAGTCATGGGATTTGGAGGAAACATTTTCTTTTCCTTTTTTTTAATATTGTAGATTTGCTAAAATGCAACTGTATTATTACAATTAGGGGGAAAAAAACCTTACTTTTAAAAAGTCCTCTGCTACTTTTCTAATCAAACATAGAAACATGAGTCTCTTTTGACATCCAAGGGCCAAAACAGAGTCTTATTTTAAGATCTCCAGAAACTCACACAAAATTTATTTATAAATATATATTTACAGATTTATAAATCTATATTTATAGATGCAAATAAATTTTTGTTGAAGGAATTACAACCACCATCCCTCTAATCAGCAGTGAGATGAAAACCAGACAGACCCATTGCTGAAAAGCAGACAAAGGCACTAGTCGCAACCGAGGCTAACAAGGATGCTATATTCTGAACAGGAAAGAATATCATTGCCATCACAGCATTAGGGCTCTGGTGTCTTCCATCAGAGTCCTCCATTCCTTTGCACCACCACCCCCTCCCAGCCCAGCCCACTCACAAACTGCAGAGAAAGGGTTTCTCAAGAAGGAAAATCGCTTTGGGAAAGTTTGAGCAAAAATTTTCATCTCCTAGCTGACTGGCTATTATCAGTTAAATTGTGTTCCCCCCAAAAAGATATGTTGGAGTTCTAACCCTAGTACTTCAGAATGTGACCTTATTGGGAGATAGGGTCTCTATAGAGATAACCAAGTTAAGATGAGGTCATTAGGGTGGGACCTAATCCAATAAGACTGGTGTACTTATAAAAAGGGGAAATTGAACACAGAGACAGACACACACACACACAGGAAAGATGATGTGAAGAGACACAAGGAAAAGACAGCCATCTAGAAGCCAAGGAATGCCTGAGATTACCAGAAGCTGGGAGAGAGGCCTGGGACAGATTCTCCTTTGCAGCGCTCAGAAGAAACTAAACTTTCCAAAACCTTGATCTTGGACCTGTAGCCTCCAGAACTGGGAGACGATATATTCTGTTGCCTAAGCCGCCCAGCCTGCGGTACTTTGTTATGGCAGCCCGAGCAAACTAACATGCTGGCCTTCATTGCATCTTCCAAGCTGGCTGCTTTCCTGACAAACCCATCTCAGGCCACAGAAGGGAGGGTTCTGCCTTTGGATTCAGCCATCGTTAGCTTAAACTCTCCTTCCCACACCCAAATCTGAAATGGCTGTTTCCCCGTTTGTACCTCAAAGACACAAGCTTGTCATCTGAGCTCCTCCAGCCCTTTTGCCTTATTATTTTCAAGTCTGATAACCAAGGATTGCTCATCAACACACTGGCTCCCCACCCTAACACCCATCCAGAAGGCTCCCTCCCCCAATGCCACCTCGCCACAGCCTGGAACAGGGACCACAGGACCTGATGAACTTCGGGACCCAAGATGCCGGCCACACTGGGAGCCTGAAGGGCAGAAGGCCATGTGGCCCTGCGCTAACCTTCCAAACAGCCAGTTACACCGGCTTGCATTTTCCAAGTCAATGGGGTGAGTGGGCACGGCCCCAGATCATGGCGCCAGGTTCCCACTCTGGGAGGAGCGGATGGTGGCTCCAAACCCACAGCTTGTGGCTTGGCCCAGAATCAAGGAAATTCACAGCCCACACACCACAATGGGGAGGGTGGTTGGTGAGTCCAAATGGGGTCATGAGCTCCAACTCTATGTGGTTTGGCAGCATGAAAAACCGGTGATACTATCATCTTTGAACCTCACACCTCCCCCGCGTGGAGAGGAAGGACCTCATGGAGCCTTCACCACCCTGTTTCTGTAGTAGTGCATGTTGCTTCTCCAGGCTTGAGGGCAGGGGTGGGTACAAGGGCAGCAAACAACTTGCAGTGACCTTTCCTCTTCAAGCTAGCCAAATTCTTGGGCCATCTCAGCACACATCAAGTTCAGCCCAAGGTCAGATCTTAAAGCCAGGATGAGACCTCTATCCATTTCATCATCCAACAAATGCTTGCCAAGCGCCTATCATGCTCCAGGTACATTATAGGTACTGGGACTACAAGATGAGAAAGATATGATTCCTGTGCTTGAAGAGCATGCAGTTGGGGGTAGAAGGGGCAAGGCAGATGCAGAAATGGACAACTATAAAATAATGTATATCCTAAGTGATCAGGATATACATATATAGTTAGGGAAAAATTAGAGGGGCCTGTGGTAGACAGAATAATGCCCTCCCCCTGAAAAAGATATCCACATCCTAATTCTCAGAACCTATGAGTGTTACCTTATACACAAAAGGAAGTTTGCAGATGTGATTAAATTAAGGATCTTGTGATGGGGGCATTTCCTGGATTATCCAGGTGGGCCCAATCTAATCACAAAGGTCCTTATAAGAGGGTCAGAGTCAAAAGAAAGAGGTGTGATGAAGGAAGTGGGGATCAGAGGGCTGCGCTTTGAAGTGGCCACAAGCCAAGGAATAGAGGCAGCCACTAGAAGCTGAAAAAGCAAGGAAACAGATTCTCCCTTAAGAGCCTCCAGAAGGAGGTGTTAGCAGTCCTGCTAACACCTTGATTTCAGCTCCATAAGGCTCATTTCGGGTTTCTGATCTCCTGAGATGTAGGAGAATAAATTTATGTTGTTTAAACCATTAAGTTTGTGGTAATTTGTTACAGCAGCAATAGGAAACTAATAGTAATCAGTGCAGGACGGTAGGAGTGGGGACAATGACATCGCCTGGATAAGAAAACATGTGACACAGTCTTACAAAACAGGCAGGAAAAGTGGGAGAAGGGGGCCCAGCAGAGAAGACGGCAGATGTGTAGGGGGAAAGATGAGCAGTTGAGCACAGCTAAAGCACAAAGTTGTAGACAAGAAATGATGAGAGTTGAGCTTGTAAGATGGGCAGGAGCCAGATGGCACAGAGCCCTGCATTCTTGCTGAGGAGTGAGGATTTTAGCCTATGGCTCTTAGGAAGCCAGTGAAGGGCCTTATGCAGGGGAGTGACATGGTCAGTTTAATTCAGTTTAATATTAGGAAGAGCTGTGGCCAGGTGGACAAAGGATGGATTTCAGGAGACCAATTAGACTGTTGTTGCAATAGGCTTGACCAAGGATGATAAAGGCTAGGGTACAGGCTATTAAACCTGTTAAGGGAACTGGCTATTAAAAGGAACTGGCTTCAGTGAAGAGATGGAAAAAACAAGATCCTGATGTTGGTTGAATGGTGGAGCTGAAGGAGAAGAGGAATCAACTATGACAGCCAGGATTCTGGCCTGGGGGCCTCAGAGCAGATGAAAACAGAGAATAGAGGAATGAGAGCAGAGTTAGAGGGGAAACTGGTAAGTTTGGCTTTGCACTTGTCGAATTTGAGGTGCCTATGAGATATCTGACAGATTTCCAACTGGAAATTGGACGCCCACATCTGAAGTTCAGGGAGAGATAAAAGTTAACAACTTTGGCTTGTAGGTAGGAGTTGAAACAATGAGAGTGAGTGAGATGGCTGGGAATGGGAGGTGGGGACACCACCATTTAGAAAGCAGGTGAAGGAAGAGGAGATCCAGGGGGAGATCAAGAAGGAACAGTCAGAGATAAGAGGAGAATCACAGAACTGGGATAGTAGGGTTTCTAGAAGGAAAGTATATTAGTCAGCTAGGGCTGCCATAACAAAATACCACAGACTGGGTGGTTTAAACAACAGAAATGTATTTTCTCACAGTTCTGGAGGCTGGAAGTCCAAGATCAATGTGTCAGCAGGTTTGGTTTCTCCTGAGGCCTCGCTCCATGGCTTGTAGGTGGCCATCTTCTCACTGTGTCCTCATGTGGTCTTTCTTCTGTCTGTGCACATTTCTGGTGGTGTGTCTTCCTCTTCTTATAACACCACCAGTTCTATCCTATTAGGGCCCATCCTTATGACCTCATTTACCCTTAATTACCTCCTTAAAGGCCCTATCTCCAAATACAGTCACATTGAGGGTCAGGGCTTCAACATATGAATTGACTGGGGTGTGGTGGGGGTGTTCAATTTGGTTCATAACAGAAGCAGTCCAGTGAAATAAATGAAAAATGTCCATTATATTTGGCAATGAGGAAATTCCTGATGATGCTGGAGAACAATTTCAATGAAGCAGTGTGAGAAGATGCCAGAATGCAGTGGTACATGGTGAATGGAACAGTGTGAAGAAATGGAGGCAGCAGATGTGAGAACATCTTCAATAAGTCTAGATACATTGGGATGAGAAGGGGAAGATAGAGCACATTCAAGCTGGAATTGTGTTGGGTCAAGGTAAGGCAGTACTGGAGTGGCTTACCATTGTTTATGGGGCTCTACAGAATAAAGCTTTGTACGAAATTTCTGGGGGTGCCTCCTAGCCAAATGACATGTGGTCCTTCTAAGGACAGTGTACTAGTAAGTGTTCTCCAAAGAAACAGGACCAATAGAATATATATATATATTGTCGTGGAAGAGGGAGAATCCCTCTCTGCCCTTTCCTTTAAGGTTATTATGGCTGGCTAAATAATTAAAAGACAGGTTAGCAGGAGAAAATAATACCAAGTTTAATAACATGTATACATGGGAGAAACCAGGGAAACTGAGTTTCTCAACACAATAGCGGCAATTCTCATCTTAAATACCATCTTCAGCTAAAGACAAAGGAGGATGTTGGGGGTGGGGAGGGAGACAGAAATCACAGTAATCAAGAGTATGCAGATTTAAGGCCTCATCCTCCACACTGATAAGTTTCTAGAGAGGCCATCCCCCCTCCCCCCAGCACAGAAAGGGAGATACCTTTACAAATGGAGATTTCCCTTATAAATGTAAATGTTTGTCTGGCTACTCTTTGCAGGGCCACCTAGAGAATGTGGCTGAGAAGAGACATCATTTTTTATGAGAGGGGCTTGTTGGTGCCTTTCCTACTGTAACATCTATTTTACATTATATTACAGCCATCATATGATAGTAACTCCTTCTTGGAACAGGTCGTCTATGTTAAATTCTTTAGGCAGTTTGGGAGAGGTCAAATGTCTGTCAGAGAAAATAATCAAGGTAAAGAGATATATTTCAGGGTGGCCAATTTTGATCTCCCACAATATACATACACATATACATATACATGTACATATATATAGAGAGAGAGAGACAGAGAGATGCATTATGAGGAATTGGCTCATGTGATTTTGGAGGCTGAGAAGTCCCACAATCTGCCCTCTGTAAGCTGGAGACCCAGGAAAGCCGGTGGTATATTTTAGTCCAAGTCTAAAAACATGAGAAGCAGGGGAGCATCTGAAGTAAATCTCCGTTCAAAAGTCGGACAAGATGAGCCGAGATGTCCCAGCTCAAGCAGTAAGGCGGGAAAAAAGGGGAGAATTTCTCTTTCCTCTGCCTTTTGTTCTCTTCAGGCCCTCAACAGGTTGCATGATGCCCACTCACACTGGGGAAGGCCATCTCCTTTACTGAGTCCACTGATTCAAATGCTAATCTCATCTGGAAACACCCTCACAGACACACCTAGATAGAATATTTAACCTGAGAGCTCCATGGCCAGTCAAGTTGACAGGTAAATTAGTCATCACAGGCAGGATGAACATTTTCAACTCGTTGCACCATGAACATCTGTCCATCTACTGAAGTAGATTTCTGCATATCCAAAGAGGTGGGCTGTGAGGCTTGCAGAAGTCAAAGACTGATCTTAAAAGGGACTTGCTGCAACCTGTCTTTGCTGGCAGCAGCAAGACTTCCCACACCAAGCAGGCGGGTCTGTGCCAGAGGGCTGAAGACGGACGTGCATGCCGCTTCATGCCTGAGTAAAAATGATAGCAGTTTTAAGAGCAAAGAGTTCAAATTTTGTATAAAGTAAAACAACGGGTAAGCTAGACATTTGACATATTAAAAAGAAGCATTTGGAGAAAAAATCAAGAACAGATGGCAAAGAAGAGAGTTTGGGATTGTTATGGAAGGTTTAAGAAAGGAAGAAGACGGGTCAGTGATGGAGCACAAAGGATCTGCCTTGTCATTCTCCAGAGCAATGGAGACACTGAAAGGTAAGCATGTTGGACCATTAATTGTGAGCATCATGGCTGAAGTGTTACATTCAGATGGAAGAGAACATGAACACCAGGGAAATTTCTGTGAAAACTTACCAAGGATTTTGAATGATGAACTTAAAACTAAAAAGCCTTGGCATTTGCTCTGATTTTTCAAGGGGAGTTTGAAAAAAATAAAACAAAAAAGAGCACCTTTGAGAAAAATAGTAACTGATCACAGAACATGATGTTTCTATTATGATCCAGAAGCAAAGAGTCAACGTTTGTGGCAGAAAGCTTCAACATCCCTAAGACTTAGGAAAAATACCCATTTCAAAAGCAAAAGTGAAGAAAGTGCTCATTTGTTTCTTTAGCGTCAATGATATTGTTCATGCTTAATTCATCCCACAAAAGCAAAAAGTTGGTAAGATTTTTTTGCGTGTGTGTATAAATATAACCAGTGATTGGGAAATGTTAAATTCATTTTTAAAAGGACTCTTGCTATGATTTGTTTCTCAACCATGGCATTGCTTTGGCTCGCCACTTACTTTCTGTCACATGGTTTTTGATGAAAGATGTTATTTAACCCACTTGATTACCAATCTGTTTCCCCATATAAGATTCCAAATGACTTTTGGTTGTTAAAATATTTTTTAAATCCACTCACAAAGGAATGGGACTTGCCACTGTTGGTGGCATTCAAAAGAAGGGAATGAATTGGGGCTCCTTGGAGAAATGGCTGATTCTAGGACTGGGGAAGGGAAAATACCAGATGAGCCTGGAGCATCTTGAAGTGTCAGAAAGTAAGGAAGTGCTCAAAAAACAAGGAGAGGGCCGGCCCTGTGGCTTGGTGGTTAAGTGCGCGCGCTGCGATGCTGGTGGCCCGGGTTCGGATCCCGGGTGCGCATCGAGGCACCACTTCTCCGTTCATCCTGAGGCCGAGTCCCACATACAGCAACTAGAAGGATGTGCAGCTATGACATACAACTATCCACTGTGGCTTTGGGGGGAAAAAGTAAAATAAATAAAATCTTTAAAAAAAAAAAAAAAAAAAAAAAAAAAAAAACAAGGAGAACGAAGCATGTCAAAGGGACACAGGAACCAACTTGAAAGAGCTCCCAATGGCCAAAGCTGGGCCAACCTGGGCAACAAAATAAATAGTGTGCATTGGATTACAACCTAAAGCATAGAATAGATATCCATGTGTCAATACTTATATTAATACAGTCGTGCATCGGTTAACAACGGGGATATGTTCTGAGAACTGTGTCGTTAGGCGATTTTGTCATTGTGCAAACATCATAGAGTGTACTTACACAAACCTAGATGGTATAGCCTACTGCACACTTAGGCTGTATGGTACTAATCTTATGGGACCACTGCTGTACATGTGGTCCATCATTGACTGAAATGTCATTATGTGGCACATGACTGTAAGTGATTGAATAAATAAATAAATGGGGGAAAAGAGACATGTCTTTCTTAAAGAAGAACTTCAAATAATCTATGTCATACTCCCTCCTCTAAGAGGTGAAGCTCGACTCCTCCCTCCTCTCACTTAAGAATGAGCTAGACTTAGTCACTGACTTCCAAAGACTAAAGTGGAAAAAGGGAAAAACAGGAACTTGACAATGGAGAGACCTGGCAATCTCTACCTTAACCAAGTGATCAAGGTTAATATCATCAGTGACGTCATGGGGCTCACATGTACCCCCTGGTATGACATGATGAGAAGGGCACTTCACCTCTGTGGCATTCTTTACAAAAACCCCTAACCCCAGTCTAATCATGAAGAAATCACCAGACAAACCCAGACTAGGAGACCTTCTACAGGACACCTGGCCAGGACTCCTCAAGACTCTCAAGGTCATGAAAAACAACAAAAGATTGAGAAACTGCCACAAACCAGGGGAGCCTGGGGAGACATGACAACTAAATGCAATGTGGTGCCCTGGATTGGATCCTGGAACAGAAAGAGGACATTCATGGGAAAACTGGTGAAATCCATACAAAGTCTGGAGTTTAGTTAATAGTAATGCACCAATGTCAGTTTCTTAGTTGTGACAAGTGTCCCTGGTAACGTAAGAAGTTAACAATGGGAGAAACTGGGTGATGGATATATGGGAACTCTTTGTACTATCTTTGCAACTTTTCTGTAAATTTAAAAGTTTTCCAGCATAAAAAGTCGATTTCTTTTAAAGAAAAAAAACATGACGATTTCCAAGGGCATTACCAAAACAGAATTCCATAAAAGTATTTTGAAAAATGGCAGCAATGCTAGAACATGAGTTCAGTCTCTCAAGGGGCTCAACTCAACTCTGTTTTTGTTTTATTTCAATGAGGAATCTATCCCCAGAGAGTGAGGCAACTCGTCTGTAAGTTCTTTAATGCAGATCAAGGCTGAGAACTCAGGCTCCTTGACTCTATACAACAACACAGCCTCCACACAATAACTCACACTTCCATAGCACTCACTTTGTACCAGACTGTTCTAAGTGTCTTACATATGTTAACCATTTACTCCTCACATTTACTCCATTACCCCAAATTCCTATTTTGCAGATGGTTCCTGATGGTTCCACCATGCTAAATAGCAAGAGTAGAAAGAGTGGGTTTCATGCCTCCCATGTAGAGTTTGCACTGACTGCTAGCCCTTCATCTTTGGAGGGTGGAACTAAAAGGATTTACAAACGAACTAGGTGTAGGAGTTGAGGGGAGAGAGTGGTCCAGGATGATGCTCAGGTTGGGGTTTGGGCAAAGTGGAGTCTGTGATGCCCTTCACTACAAGAGGGAGCACAGCAGAAGTTGGTCTGGGGAATGAGATCATTTGTTTTGGATACACTGAGTTTAATGTGGACCAACATGCCTGAAGCTCCAGAGAATATTCTGTTCCAAAGACATAGTTTTGAGGACAACAATATGTTGACAATCCATGGAATTTTGGGGGGAATCACAGGTCATATCAAGACTTCATGAACCCCTGGTCCCAGCATTCCCGCAATTAAATACCCCACCCCTCAGTTGTCCCTCTCTCTGGTTCCTTTGTGAAAGTCTACGTCAGGAGGTGACCAAAACATCAAGCTGGCCCCAGTAGCCACCTTCCTTGGGGTGCACTTGCCAATCATTCCACATCGTCAGATATGGGTTCCTCTCCTCCCTGCCTCTAAGCATCCCAAAGTTCCTACCCAAAGCATCACTTCCTAACATCCTCTACTCTGGACATCTCAAGACTTCATGATGGGAGAGTTGAATCTCCCATCATGCCCAAGGCCCCAGGTCAGGTCCAGACTTGCCAGGCTTTCAGCCCTGGTGATAGCAGAGGAGGGCCCTTAACCTCATGTCCCCCTGGATCCTCAGAATGCGACCTAATTTGGAAATAGGGGCATTACAGATATGGTTAGTTAAGATGAGGTCATACTGGATTAGGGAGGGCCCTAAATCCAATGGTGAGGAATACTGCTGTCTTTATAAGAAGGCTATGTAAAGATGCAGGGAGGAAGACCAACTGAAGACGGAGGCAGAATTGAAGCTATGAGTCTACAGCCGAAGAAAGTCGAGGATTGCCAAGAACCACCAGAAACTGGAAGAGGCCAGGAAGGATCCTCCCCTAGAGCCTTCAGAGAGAGCATGGCCCTGCCAACACCTTCATTTCAAACTTCTCCTCTCCAGCCCTGTGAGAGAATAAATCTCAGTTGTTTCAAGCCACCCAGTTTGTGGTAATTTCTTACAGCAGTCCTAGGAAACTAATACAGCCAGAGAAATGGGTGAGAAGATATCCTCCCAGCCCTGTGAGATACTGAATATGCAAATGGACAAAGGCCAGATCACACATGACAATAGAATTCCGACCGTCAACCTCTGCAATAACCAGTCCGCAAAACCAAACCCCAACCTCTGCAGCCATCGACCCAGATGGACAGGACTTGGTCAGCGACTGCCAACTTCCTTCGTTTTGCCCTTGCTTCCAACTCAGAACCAAGCAGAAAAAGCCGAATATGCTCCCAAACCAATCACATAGGATGTTCTGATTCTAGTTAGTCTGCCTCCAGCTTCTCCATGACAACGGCCCCCAATCGGGGCCCACCTGAAGCCTACCCTTTATTCCCTGTAAAGCTTTCCCAGTCCTCTGCCTGCCGTTGAGTCTCTGTCAAACGCAAGTGATAGTTCTAACTCCCTTGCTGCAGCAAGCTCTGACAAATAGCCTCTGTTTGTTCTCACTGGATGGTCTTCATTATTTCCAGACCTGGGATTTGTGGGTGTATTCGTTGGCTAGGGCTGCTATAACAAAGTTCCACAGACTGGGGGGCTTAAACAACAGAAATTTATTTTCTCACAGTTCTGGGGCTGGAAGTCCAAGATCAAGGTGCCGGCGGGTCTGGTTTCTCCTGAGGCCTCTCTCCTTGGCTTGCAGATGGCTGCCCTCTCACTGTGTCCTCACGTGGCCTTTCCTCTGTGCTCATGAATCCCTGATGTCTCTCTGTGTGATCAAATTTCCTTTTCTTTTAAGGATACCGTCAGATTGGATTAGGGCCACCCTAACAGTGACCTCATTTTAACTTAATCACCTCTTTCAAGGCCCTAATCCAAATATATTCAAATCCTGAGATATTGGAGGTTAGAGCTTCAATATATGAATTTGAGGAGGACAGAATTCATCCCATATCAGGGTGGAAGAGACTGAGTCAGGTGGGGTGAGACAGAGTTGTGTGAATACCATCTTGATTAGCCATGTATCTCTCTTGTAAAAATGCATTATTTGCGTGTAGCTATTAGACAGTTTGTGTGCAATAGAGCTGGAAGCTTGGGATGACAAGACATCAAAGTGAAGATAACAGAGTATTTCAGAGTCAGTATTAAGATACAGAGAATTGGGGTCTCAGTATACTGGCCTAGGAAATAACTGTGTGGGTGGAGGGGGGAGGTCAGGTAACTGTCCAGCTTCTCTCATGGTCACCTCATCTTGGCAAGTTTCTATAAGGTCACCAAAGGAAAACAGTCAAATGGACATACAAGCATTTGATACATGGGGAAAATGCTTCATCACACAACCAAGGTCCACGATTACTTGTTTCCAGGGTGACGAATGTACCTATAGTAGGAGGAGGCAGTGCTCTGGCTGCCCTCTGTGAAGGATGTTGGTACCCAAAGTTAGAGCCCTATTTATTTCAGCCCTTCCATTTTTATATTTATAATGTATTTGAGGGCACGTACTCTGGATTAAGGGAGTACTTTCCTTTCCCTTAAATGCCCTTCAGCTATCCACTAATCTAAGTCATCTAACTCCTCTCAACATTTACTCTCAACCCAGCTCTCATCAGTCCACCCACCGATCCATCCATCCACTATCCATCTAACCACCCACACATCCAAGACTATCCATCTACCATCCACCCACGCATCCATCCATCCATCATTCACCCACCATCCATCCACCCATTCATCCATCCATCCATCCACCCATTCATTCATCCATCCATCCATCATTCACCCACCATCCATCCACCCATTCATCCATCCATTCATCCATCCATCCATCCATCCATCCATCCATGTCTTTAGATCACTGGGTGTAGATACAAAGATGAGTAAGATGGCGTCTCAGAGTCCTGGAAGACACAGCAATGTGTTAACAATTATCACACAGTGTACTCAGTGCTGCAACATACATACCTAGGAGTACTCAGAGGAGGGCAAGACAAATCATGCTTGGGAAGGTGGAGAGAGCACTTACACATACCCTCTTCATTCCAACACTCCTCACAGATCAATTTCCTTCTTTCTATTATGGTGATCACCATGTCTACCCTCTCTGTGGCCCAAAATTTGTAAAGGGGAGTGAGTAGACCCCGGACATCACGACACCCCTAAGCATCCCCAGGACTGCCTTTTACTCTGGGCTCTTTGCCCAGGGTAGTGGGAAGAGCACTAAGCATGGAGGCAGATGTTGCCACTGGCAAGCTGTGAGTTCTTTGATGGATTATTTCTCCATTCTGGCCTCAAATGCATCATCTGTAAATGAGGGAAGTTGACCCCGATCTCTGCCTCTTAAAATTATTCCCTGAAATGTCCAAAGCAGAGAGGACAATGAGAGTTGGGCCCACAAAACTAATACTGATTTTGCATCTGAATACATTACACATATTAGTTTTAAGTAAAAAAAAAAAAAATTTTTTTTTTAATAGCAGTGAGTTATAAAAATTCTACTGCAAGAAGCTCCTTCGTGCTTATCCTGAGAATCTATGTTTCTTGGTGCTCTTTACAGACTCTACCAATCTCCTGGGGGACCGAGCCCAGGGCTGGGTGACCCGAGGTCCCTGTAATTCTGTGACTTGGCCCGAATGCTCTGAAAGTGAGAAAGGCTCATGTAATTGAAGTGGCCATGGGTGGGAAGGACTCTGAATGGGCTCTTCGGAGCGCTCTGACTCAGACGACACCATTCATCTTTCAGTGGAGGGGATGCTTGTCCAACCTGCGGTGACACCACGTCATTCAGGTGTGAGTAACGGTGATGAATCGTCTGTAAGACATCATTCAGCTTCACATCTGTGCCAGATTTGGACTGTTCCCTAAGAGTTTGAGTAAGCTCTCTCTTTTTAGAAGCAAGCAAGAGCCCATTAGGCGAGGCCATTCACAAAAAGAAATGGGAAACGGCACGAATAGAAAACGACCGGAGTGCCAGGACATGCCCTGCTCTGTGCAGATGACGGCAGGGATGAATCTGGGCATTAGGACTAAACGGCGGCGTCAGGCCCTCCTGGAGCATCACCATGCCTGTGGATGGCAACCAACCCTGGAAACCTATTGAAGCCATCCAGCAAGGAATGGCAAAGAGAAAGGCCGGGGTCTCCCCACCTCCAAATTCCCTTAGGATAAATCCTTTCACTGGACTCTTAACCAGTGCATCACGATTATCAACAGACTCCTTCTGCGAGGCAATGAGCCCAGATCACAAAAGGAGCCCTTTCTCTCTTTTTTTTTTTCAGTGATAATTTCCTAAAAGGAACATTTGTAGTGTGTGAACTGGGCAAGCCACCTAAACTTACCTCTAAAATAGAGACAATGTGAGCACTTCGCAGGGTTTCTTGTGAGGATCAAAGTGGGAGTTAGCAAACTGCGGCCCAAGGGCCAAAGTCTACTGCAGCCTGTTTTTGTAGGACCACCAGATAAGAAGGGTTTTCACCTTTTTATTTTATGTTTTTTATGAGGAAGATTAGCCCTGAGCTAACATCCTATGCCAATCCTCCTCTTTTTGCTGAGGAAGATTGGCCCTGAGCTAACATCTGTGCCCATCTTCCTCTACTTTATGTGGGATGCCACCACAAAATGGCTTGATAAGCAGTGCGTAGGTCCGCCGCACCCGGGATCCGAACCTGCGAACCCCGGGCTACCGAAGCGGAGCACACACACTTAACGCGCTACACCACTGGGCCGGCCCCAGTTTTCACCTTTTTAAAGGATTGTTAAAAAAAAAAAAAAACTGAAAACACAAAAAAGACGGACTGCATGGTAGTCGCTAAGGATAAATATTTACTATCTAGCTCTTTACTGAAAAAGTTTGTGGATCTCGGGATTAAAGGAAGAAATATAGTTGAAAATAACTGGCCCGAACCCTAGCACACGGGAGACACTTAGAAAGGGTAGAATTTTTCTCCAAAAAAAGAACTTTCTTGGAGTAATTTAGTTGTAAGAAAAGGGTAAATGGGATTCAGCATATGGGACAAAACTAGTAAGATTTGTAGAATCTATTTCTATTTGGCCTCCTCTCCCTGGGTTAGTATGCTAGGGCCGCTCTGACAAAATACCGCAGACTAGGGGGCTTAAACAACAGAAAATTACTTCTCACAGCCCTAAGGCTGGAAGTCCAAGATCAAGGTGTCGGCAGGTCTGGTTTCTCCTGAGGCCTCTCCTTGGCTTGCAGATGGCTGCCTTCCCATGGTGTCTTTACATGGTCTTTCCTCTGTCTGATGCCCCGCTATGTATCCAAATTTCCTCTTCTTATAAGGACACCAGTCAGATTGGATTAAGGCCATCCTAACAGTGGTCTTATTTTAACTTACCTCTTTGAAGGCCGTATCTCCAAATACTGCCATATTCTGAGGAGGTTAGGGCTTCGACATATGAATTTTGAGGGGACACAATTCACAACACCCCCCTTAAATTAAATGAAATGTTAATAATGAACAATGCTTATCTCTTTATTTAGAATAATCCTTAATACTAAGAGATGCTATAATTACATAATAATGGCACAGGCCAGTCCAATTTTAGGGGACCTTTAAGTAGTAGGCATCTGTACCTTCCCTGTGGCAGAAACATTAACTGCACCCCAAATATCCATACACTCCCCCACATTTCTCAGCCTCTTGCTCAGAGGCAGGACTAGTTCCAGCCCCTCACAGAGCACTCAAGGGCCAGTGGAAAACTCTCCAGCTCGCCCTTCCTCTGCTGCAGCTGCCAGAGAAATGTCATTTTGAGCGTTTGGAGCCACAGCTGGAAGTGGCCTGGATTCCTGAGTCACCACATGGAAGGCAGCTGCTCTGGAGTCAGCCAAGCTGCATAAAAATGCGTGTAAGAAATAAATCTTTATCAGGCAGGTTGAAGATTTGGGGTTTAATTTGTTATCATAGCACAGCCTAATCTATCTGACACACTGGTTACCAGAGAAGAGAGAAACACAGATGAAAGGGTCACAGGAAGGCAGTCTCGTCTCAGACCTGCCATGAATTCACTGCCTTTCTTTTTTTTTTTTTTTTTTGGTGAGGAGGATTGGCCTTGAGGTAACATCTGTTGCCAATCTTCCTCTTTTTTGCTGAGGAAGATCGGCTCTGAGCTAACATCTGTGCCCATCTTCCTCTATTTTGTGTGTGGGACGCTGCCACAGCATGGTCTGCTGAGCAGTGCGTTGGTCTGCGCCCGGGATTCGAACCTGCGAACCCCGGGGCACCGAAGCAGAGCATGCAAACTTAACCACTGCGCCACCAGGCCAGCCCCACTGCCTAACTTTTGAGAAGGCTTGTTCCTGACACAGCCTTGCAAACTGCCCTTTTCCAGCTGGCTGTGGTCACAAGGCCTAGGAAGAATCCATTTTTGTTATTTTGAGGTTTTATGATATGAGCCAAAGCCTTTTCTTTCAAAATAGCTTACGGGCCATCTTCTGAGCAGGGAATATGTTGTGTAACTAGCTCCAGCCTTTAAATCAGAATCGTTTATTCCTTTCACCTGTAAATAACGCAGCTTCCTGGCCCTGTCCTCTCTGAGATGTGCCTTCGTTAACTTGTACATCACTCAATCCAGTTGATCCCTGAGTTGGTTCCCCAAAATGCTTCCTTATCTGCACATCAGCCCAGATGTAGATGTTCCTGAGAAAGGGGACTGCAAAGGCCTTTCGAAATGCTCCGCACCCCTCCCGCATCCCCAGGCCCTTGGTGCCTCAGACATCAGATCTCAGAGATAACCGTGTCTTGAAAACAGGGCCCCAGAAAAGAAGTACAGATATATATCCCAATTGTCTTTGGAACCAGATGTCTGAAAAGCTCCCTTGACAAAAAAAGCTGCCGCAAATAATACACTCATTTACTACTCAGGAAATACGCTCCTTTCATTGAAAAGTGATGACATTAAATTGAACCAGCTCCCAGGACTGCTTTGAATTATTCTTACTCTGCCTGTAGCACATGGAGGGTCCTACCAAAAAAAAATGCAATAACCAAGTGGCTTCCAGACCCCCTAACAATATCAGTCTTGCATTCTTTCTGAATTTGTCTCACTTTATGACGTGGCTATATAGAAAATGTTTCATGGATTTAATGTAGTAAAACCCAAAAGCCTTTTGATAGCTAAAACTAGATAACAAGGCTAACCAGGGGTCGCTGCTTACTTGGGAGATCTGTTGAGAAAGCCTTTCTTCAGCTTCGAGAGTCGACGGTGGATGGTGGACACAGTG
The DNA here is from genome assembly GCF_057802395.1 of Ceratotherium simum simum. NCBI lineage: Eukaryota > Metazoa > Chordata > Mammalia > Perissodactyla > Rhinocerotidae > Ceratotherium > Ceratotherium simum. The sequence goes on from NC_141926.1 coordinate 13,779,863, forward strand.
TGATGCTCAGAATCGCAAGAAGCTGCACAATTTTGAGAACGACTTAAAAATGCAAAGACCTGGTCCATGTAGGGACCTCAAAGATACCCGCTGTAATGACAGCTTGATCTGCTGTTGACCTTCGCCTCTATCCATGGTGGCCACACTCTCTGATTTCTCCCTGTTCTTTGAGGGAGACGCCCTGTACCCCAGACTCACCGTGAGGCCAGCTCACTCAGGGACATTTGGGAGTCCTTAAACCACTCAGGGCCCTAGCTTTCTCTTTTTCTAAAAAAGTTAGAACCAGATAATCTCAGGTCCCTTTCTGTTCTAAAATGTTGTGATTCCTAAAAGAAAATATCATTATCAAAACTAGATACTCATTCTTGCCCCGACCCACCTCATCAAACTTCAGAGAGAGCTTCATGTAGAGAAACAATGAGTCTCTCCACTTTCTACCCTGCCACCCTCTGAGCCACACTGTACAGGGGACACAACGGTTTAAGCAAGGTGGTATATATGAAAACCTTTTTGTGAACAGTTATGAATAAAGTCGGAACTGGGACGATCCAACAGCCAATCTAGACCCCCCTTCCATTCCACCCCATCATCGCTCTTCCCCACTCCTCACCAAGGTCTAAAAACAAGGACAAAATTTTAGAGGTAGTGTTTACAGATGTCATTCTTCATGTACCATTTTCAGAGTCTCCATGGGACATCCAGATCCCCCCAAAAAGAAAAATGGTGATTCATCTTGATCTGCCCTTTGCCGTATGTCAGAGGTAGACTTTTGCAGACACACCAGTTGCAGGTGAAATGAAGGAGGGATCCTGAAGCGGAAAATGCCCTCAAATGCCCACAACTTGATTCCCCCTTGGATCCAGTCAGTTGCTGGGCCAAGAAATTTACACAGAAGATGGTACGACTATTTGCAACATACTCAATTTTTCAGGTTTATCAGCAAAATAAAGGAAGCAGTCATAGCGAGGGAAAAGTGTATTTCACAGTCATTATAAAAGTACATATATTTAATAATGGTGACATAAATACAGTCCTTACTTATGACCAAATCGTACAATTAAAGTTGACTTCCTTCTAGATTTCACACGATGATAGTTCAGTCACATCCGTCAGTCACTACAGGCTGACTAAGAACACAGGCTCAGACTAATGAGAGACAGTCACGGGTCACAGAGACAACACGCTTTGTACTAACCAAAGGATACTCAAGTTTTCCATATAAATATAATAAAATAATAAAGAATTTAACATTTCTTCTTTCGCTCGATTTCATAGATTTGTCAGGTGCTCACACACACAAAAATACGGTTTACCCCCCTTCCCCACTCCCCCTCACGTCTCACTGGGTTCGGAATAAACCTGAGGTCACAGTTCAAGTTACCAATGGTGATGCAGTCAGTTAGCTGGATGACAGTCCACAGCTGTTCTTGAAGCAAGCAAGGAACAGGAAACAAGTTCCAACAAGCTAACGGCGACACAGAAACGCTCACGCTCTCAAGGAAGGTAAGATACAAGAAAGAGACACAAAGGACTAGAGGAGGTCCACAAGGCACAGGAACACAGCCTGGGAACCTGCAGAGCGGGACACTCGCAGCTGGACACCATCAAAAGAGGTTTCTTCACTGATCGAAAACCAAACACTTCACATCAAATGGAGAGAGTCTTTTTCAGAAAAGCTTCTTTTCTTCTCTCTGCCTAAAAAGCTCTATTTTCAATGGAAAGTTCTGGAACCCAGTCTGGAGCCATACAAAGGAATAACACAACAGCCAGAAGCCTGACCTCCTCATAAGAACCCCTAGAGTGGGGACGATCCCATCAAAGGGGAAGCAGCCAGGACTGGGCATCAAGGTGGCTTCTGGGGCCAGCCAAATATGCGTGCTCTCCTCACTCAGTCACAGACGTGAGGGCCAAAGGAAATCACTACTGGTAAATGAGAAAAGATGAAGAACCACCTCACCACTCTCCGGCATGGGCTGGCTGCCAATGGAAATGAAGGCAGGCTTTGCAATTCTCAAGGGCCGAGGTCTGTTCTGGAACAAGTGGGTTGAGAAGACTAGCCTTGGAGTGACCACCACAGCGGTGGTTTCTGGTCACACCTGCACTTGTCAACAGTTGAAGACGCCAGGCCGTGGGGTAACTTGTCTCCTGAGCTAATGGCGCTCCAACCTGTGCTAATTCTTCTTCTTTTCTCAATTCTGCTCACGACCAAGGGGCCCCCCCCACCAAGTGCCAGGGCCCAGGCTCCAGCTGGAAATGGTCAGACAACACTAGGGTCCACAAAACACGCACACAGGGACGGCACTGACACAGAACCGGAGACGCATCTTTGGTTCAATCCTTGGCAAAAGGTGTGAGAACAGAACACGGACTCAAAAGCCTATTGGAGAAACGCTGCTTCCCTCCAAGAAGACACGTACCGTATTAGGAACATGATCCCCGCCAGCCAGGCCAGCCTGCTCACAGCTCACAGCAAACCAGCTGAGCTCTCTAAACCTCACTTTTTCTCTTGGCAGCTTGAAAACTGTATTGCACAGAGGTAATGGTGTCTTCTTGCCATCCAAATTCAACCTTAACCATTTTCTCTCTTTCTAAATAATCAAATGTAATTATGTTCTATGCCTTCCAGAAGGATCAGGGCTTTGTTGATGCAGTGGGAAGAACACAGGGCCGGCTGGGACCATGCCCCTCCTGCAGGCTCCTGCGGTCCACCAGCCACTGAAAACATCCCCTGGTGAGCTCTTATGCTCTCATGCTTAGCCTTTCGGGAAAACATGAGTTTGGTGGAATCGCTTCTCGTCTCTCTATACAGGTTTTTAAAAATTGTTACTTCGATTTAACGACCTCACATAAAGAGAAATCATCTTTGGAGAAGATAATTCGACCATTAGCAAGTTCCAACCAATAAACAAAAAAAATCTGTCAAAACCTTGCTTGGCAAATGAGTGTCCCCTTCAGTCTTTTTCTTTTCTGGGGGTCCCTACTGTTTAGATCAGTCCTTGCCCAGCTGCCCCTTTCTGCTCAGAGGAGGCGGTGCTGGTGGCAGAGGTTCCTGCCCGTCTTCCTCTGAGGTTCGGGGCCTGGTGCTCCACGCTGGGTGGCCAGCTCCCGCCAGCCTGCAGGACTCACTGCTACAAAAGGAAGGGAAACCGTGGCCCAGATGAACTGCTTTGTGATGCCTCAGTCAGTCCCCACGCGACCGCGGCCGACTGCTGAAAAGAGAACAATCCACTGAGAGGCACACACAGAGCACAGGGTGAAGAAAGGTCGAGTAACAGTCAGTAATCGGAGTAGCCCAGAGGCCGATGCCGGCTTTCGCCCCGGAGCCCAGCTGAGGGAGGTGGGCAGAGGGCGGGTGAGTAGGAGGGAGGAAGAATGACATGAATGATTGGAACCGGCTGCACCCGCAGCCAACGCTTCTAGTGGATTCCAGCATCTCTGGCGGTCCCTACGCGGGACTGGGTTGTATAGGCTTTGGATTTGTGGATTTCAGCTGTTCCACAGTTGGGACGTTGCACGGCAGGAGAAGATGAGGCCATGGAATCTTCACACCCTGACAGATGTGTGGAGCTCTATTCCATCACCTCCTTTAGAAGAACCCAGAATCCTGCCGCTGGCCCAGACTAACACTGGCCTTTGACCCCGTCAGCCATGTCAAAGGAGAGGCTCACGGGGGCCATGGGCTGCAGCGGGGGCATGCTGGCCTCCAGGGGCCTGTCCGCCGAGGGCTGCAGGCTCTGATGCCGCTTCCTCAACATCTGTCCGATGCCCATCATGGGGAACCTGCCTCGGCTCTTCACACAATTCGGGCTCCCCAGAGGCTGCGTGGTTCTGTGACTGGGAACCGGAGGTGGGGAACACACGCCCTCCTCTTTTGGGGGGCTGTTCTTATCTTCGTGAGCAAAGGAGACGAGAGTGGGATGCAAAGGAGTTTGGAGAGGTGATGGGCTTCCGGGCAGCAGAACCGGGGAGAGCGTCCGCTCGCTGGGATTTCCGCGAGCCAAGCCCACGGGAGAGTTTAGAATTCTATAGTGATGGGACGGGGAAAGCAGGTCTATCTGGTCATCGCGATCAACAGACTCAAAGGAGCGCACCATGTCCAGCATCAGGGGGTCTTCCTTGGGGGGGATTCCGGTGCTTCCAGGCCCTGGCTGAGGGGGCTCCAGTTTCTTGACAATCCTGGGGGTCCTGGGAGGTGGCACGGGGATGAACTCCATGGAAGAAGAAGCCACACAATTGGAGTCTGAGGTTTTGCGGAAAATATTGCGGCAGCCAAAGGAATCTGCACACCAAGAAAGCAAACGAAATTATGAGGTCAGCCACATAAACAGTGCAAATGGCCCTTCTCCTGCCTGCCCCAACCTCCAGCTTGGCCGAGGCAGTGCGTTACCCAGGGAGGTCAGAAGGAACCGAGAAGCTAACAGCCTCAGCTCTCCCCAGAGGGGACCCGACGGCCTTTCTAGAATGGAGGGGACAGAAGGCTGGTGACAGGAGGCCTCCTGAGTTCTGATCTGCCTCATGGCACCAGCTTAACATCTGCTCTCCTTTCAATTGCTTAAAATTCTGGATCCTGCCAAAGAGCCTTGAATAAAAAAGGTACATGACTCAACAGAACAACCACAAAACTACTGGAATCATACTGAGCCCAACTTATTGAGGACCCGAGAATTCGGTCCTCAGAGAACCGATGCTGGAAGGAGCATTTCCCTCACGACTATTTTTTTTGACTTGTGGTAAAAAATACATAACGAAAATTTACCATCTTAACTATTTTTAAGCGTACAGTTCAGTAGTGTTAAGTACATTCACATTGTTGTGAAATAGAACTCTTCTTACAAACCTAAAACTCTGAACCCACTAAACACTAGCTCCCCAATTTCCCCTTCCACCAGCCCCTGGCAACCACCATTCTACTTTCCCTCCTTGAATTTGACTATGCTGGGTACCTCATATAAGTGGAATCTACAGTATTTGTCCTTTTGTGACTGGCTTGTTTCACTTGGCATAATATCCTCAAGGTTCATCCGTGTTGGAGCATGTGCCAGAATTTCCTTCCTTTTTAAGGCTCCCTCATGACTCGATCTCAGCAGAGCCTCATCCAATTCTGAACAGCAGTGAAACACTCTTCATCTATATATTTAAGGCCATGAGCCAATCCCCACGGTTTCCATCTCAAGTTGGCAGACACTGGAATCCAGGTTTGCAGACTGTGCCAGAAGCGAAAGGGAAAACCCCCACAAATTTGGAGCTGAGAGAAATAAAGCCAAGTTCCTATGGAACAGGCTCTCTTAGCTTCCTTTTTCCACCATCACATTTTATAGGCCCCTGTCGAGGCCCAGCTGTAGGAACAAGCTGCTGCCCACTGGGAGTGATTTTGGAAGCAGCCAAGGGCACTGGGAATCTTCTTCACCTTACCTAAATAAATACACAGATCCCTAAAGAAATCTCCTCAGGCCGGCACAGATGCCTGAGAGTCACCGGCAGAAAGAGGTAAAATTGCATTAATGGCTCACGTCTCCGGTGTTCTGGCTGGCAAGTGGGCATCCCCTCCCCTCCCTGAGATGGCTGTGTGCCCCCAACTGGTAGCCCAACTTCTCCTTCTGCCCAGTCCTGCTTCCTTCCCTTCCCACGGTGTGGATCCTGAGAGGATGCTTCCCACACTCATCCTAGTGACCTCCACCTCAGAGCCAGCTCCCAGGGTACTGACCCGGACACAGCATGAGCCCCAGGAGAAAGGGCATGGTCACCAGGCTGGCCCTGGAGCACGTCTTCCGGCTCCTCTTCATCCCGCCCTTATTGGGAGGCAGCAGGCTACACTGGTCAGGAGAGAAAGGTCTAGCCAGGCTACCCGGTTGGAAATCCGGACTCTGCTGCTTACCAGTTCTCTGACTTTGGACAACTCTCCATGCCTATTTCCTCATCTCTAGAAATGGGGTGAGAATAATCTCATTGGGTTGAGTTAAGAGCCGGAAACAGAGCCTGCCACACAGTGAGTGCTCTGTGTTAGCAATCACACAGCCTCCCGGGCGCTTCTAAGCTAATATGCTCTCAGGACGGGATTTCCTAAATCCAAGGATGAAGACAAAAAGCAAAGAAACTAACTCAGTGACAGTTGGCCCAGGAAAGTACCAAGGAATGGATTGCACCTCTGGGGTGGCAAAGTTGTCCCAAATTATGCAGCACTGGCCTAGCCTTCCCTGGGGAGATCCACAGGACACCACTGTCAAGGGCCCGAATTGGCTGCTGGTTAAAAGCCAGAAAGGAGAATCTGCTAAGGAGGGATAAGCGGTGAGACCCCTCCCTTCTGAAACCTAAGAATGAAATTGAATCAAGTGGAATCGCTCTTCCCTGGGTGAGAACCAGGCCTCCCATAGGGTAAGACCCATGCTGTTTGGTGCTGTTTGAAACTCCCCAACACCTTTCTGCTTCCCCAGGGAACCACTCAGACAGCCCTGGCCCTCTGTGACCCTCAGTCTCTTCATATTCAAAAGAAAGGGATTGAAGACTGAACTGCACAATCTCTCCCACCCCCTTTCAGTAATAAGAACCTCTCTTCTATCCCAGTGTTCTGCTTTAGGGCAGGATACACCTCAGCTCCCTGCGCCCCCTCTCCCGTTTCTCAGTATGTTAAGCCTGTGTGGTGCTTCCTTTCTGCATCCCTCAATGATTGTTCCAGAGCAGTTACCTGATGTGCTCGTCCCAGAGGAGGGAGACTCATATTTATCAGTTACCCGATGTGCTAGACTCTGAACCAGGCAGAGAAGCCCACCTATGTATCTCATTTAGTCCTTCCAATAGCTCTGACAGGTAGGTTTCCTTTCACAAGTAAGGGAAGCAATTAAGGTCCTCCAAGGGTAAGGAATTTGGGCCACAACAAGCCTGAGAGCTGGGGTTTGAGCTCCCTCCCCTACTCCAGTTTCCAGACTCTATCAATCACACTTCAGTGCTTCTCAGGGTCCACTATTCTGGTGAAGCCTCCTATGACACCATGCCTCTGATCTCTGCTCCTGCACCCCATCTCTGCCCCTGCAATACTGAACACCCACCCCTGGTTCCATAACACCATGCACCCCGATCTCTGCTCCTGCACCCCAGTCTCTACTCCTGGGATACCTTACACCTCGATCTCTGTCCTCACAATACACTGTACCCCAATCTCTGCTCCCACAGCACCACATACCCTGATATCTGCTCCCACAATACCATGTACCCTAATATCTGCTCCCACAGTACCACACACCCTGATATCTGCTCCCACAATACCATCCCTCCCAATCTCTGTTCCTGCACTCTGATTTCTATTCCTGCACCCCAATCTCTACTCCTGCAATACTTTACACCCTGATCTCTGCTCCCACAATACCATGCTCCCTATCTCTATGCCCACAATACCATGCACCCCATCTCTGTGCCCACAACACCGTGTACCCCATCTCTATGCCCACAATACCCTGCACCCATCTGTGCTCCCACAATACCCTGGACCCCATCTCTGCTCCCACAATATAATGCTCCCTATCTCTATGCCCACAATACCATGCACCCCATCTCTGTGCCCACAACACTGTGTACCCCATCTCTATGCCCACAATACCCTGCACCCATCTGTGCTCCCACAATACCCTGGACCCCATCTCTGCTCCCACAATATAATGCACTCCATCTCTGCACCCACAATACCGTGCACCCCATCTTTGCACCCAAAATACCATGCACCCCATCTCTGCACCCACAATACCATGCACCCCATCTCTGCACCCACAATACCATGCACCCCATCTCTACACTCACAATACCGTGCACCCCATCTCTACACTCACAATACCATGCACCCCATCTCTGCACCCACAATCCGTGCACCCCATCTCTCCTTTCGCAAATCCTGCCCACACAAGTAGCTAAGCCCGCAGAGTCTGGACGCTGACTGTTCCTGGGTGCCTCAGGAGCGTTAACTCTGCTTTCCCACGGGCACAAGAATCTTGTCTGTCCCACAGCCACCCGTGAGGCGTACCCAGCGGCCATGCGGCTCAACGCGAGTGGCCTAGAGAGTACCCCGAGCCGACCCACCTCTGTCGGGGAAGCCAGACTTGGGGGCCTTGCGGTCCTTCAGCAGGGCCTTGGCGTCCTGAATCTGCGTGACGAGCGAGGCCGAGGGCTGTCTGTGCGAGGGCAGGCTCTTATCCAGCTTCTTGGAAAACGGCCGATGAAGAAAATCCCCTCTTTTTTCCTGTTCTTTGGGCTTTTTATCCTTCAAATCAGAAGCAAACATGTACTCAGATGCACACAAGAATATACAACGTGATTCGTCTTCGAAGAGTTATCCGAGTAGATGTGAGACACCCCAGTTTTTCAACACTCTATGCTCTCAACTGTGTGTCGAACAACCAGAGCGCTGAGGCCCGGCGATGCTCGGGAGAACCCACCTCCTCTCCCTGGACCACACGCAGGCTGAGGTTGCCCCCAGCTCCCTGAACCGCGCTGTTTCGAGGTGTTCCAGCAAGAGCAAGGTCATGCCTAGGTGGTCGATTATTCTAGAACAAGCTGAACAAACTAAGGCAAAGCAGACGAGGACTTCTGGAAATCTGCCGTCTCATTTAAAGTAAGGCCCTACGATTCTGCCCAAGGTGGTGGTTTTGCAAAGGCAACTTTGCAAGGGAAACATAACTGCTTCCATCTTAACCTCAGGTCACGTGTGTTCCGTCAAGCGAGGGGGTGGACAACAAACCCATGAAGCCCTGAGCCACCTGGGTAGTTTCTGGCCCTTTCCCACCCTCTGGTCATGTGAGCACTTACTTGTGTACTTAAAAGTGGCACTATTCAGCCATTTTTGTTGTAAATCTTGCTTTTATTGAACTTGCTTATAATCCCTCTGATGGGAGTGAATTTGACTATTTTATACATCTTCAACCCCACAGCCTCTGGCATAAAGCCAGGCACTTAGAGAAAGCTTAATAAATAGTTTTTGAAATGTTAAAAAGAAGAAAACAAGCCAGTGGAAACTGAATTAAAATTAACTGAATTCAAGCTTCTGGGAAGAGTGATGCCACTAAGCAGAAGTTTTTTCCTGGCCCTAAAGACTGTGTTTGGTGTTTACTGTTAAACAGAGAAATCCCTGACCTCACAAGTGAGGGAAGAAAAGACAGATTTTCACATTTAAAATTTTTTTCAACTTTAAGAGCATTTGCAATTCAAGAGAGTTCATCTATTTTTCATTGATGTTGTTGGGAAGCTTCTCAAGCAAGCATCTCTTCACACTTCTATCCCCCTTCCCAATGAGGATTTTCAAAGCCTTTATGGATTGGGGTTCATTATGTCCAGTTTTGGGGTGGGAAAGAACAGGAGGGAAGAAATGGGAAGGGGCGATGCTGAGCAGAGCCTTGAGTGTCACCGTGAGGGCATAGCTCCCTGGGAGTTGAAGCCTTGGCTGAGGTGGCTTGTCCCCAGTGGAGGGGTGAGGCAGGAAGAAGGGAGAGGCGAAGCTTCTGCAGACTCCTTCCCCAGCATCAGGACAGCCATCACCCGCCTTTATTGAGGACCCTCGGAGTGCCAGGCACTGCACTAAGAGCATGACCCACGATGAGGCAAATCCTGTTATCCTCCCTACAGACAAGGGAAGAGCCTGGAGTGGTTACGTAATTCACCCAGGAGCCGGATGAAAAGTCAGATTTTCATAGCCCTGAAAGTCGGTGTCCTTAACCCTTGACTCAACACTGTGCTCTGGAAGCCTGGGGCAGGGCCAGGCGATTCGCAGCGGCTGCGCAGGGGCAGGGACCACGCTGTGATGTAGTCCTAGGGCTCCAGGTCAGTATCCGGGAGGCCACGGAGGAGGCCACGTGCTCCAGGTCATTAACAGGATGCTACGAAAGGGAAAGGCCATCTGCTCCTGGTCATCTTGGTCAAGGCCAGTCACAGTTCTCCACCGCTTCCCTCTCCCCGTTTCTGGGAAACACCCACAGGCCCCCTTCTCTAAGGCAAAGCAGAGTGAACTTTCACACTCCCTCCTCTCCGCGGAGCATCAAGGGCACACGACGGGCCTGTCCTGAGAAGGCTGGCAGAATTCCCTCCTTTTGCTCCGTTCTTTCTATCTCTGTTTTTATGAGAAAAGTCACCCGTTCTAGCTCTTAACACCTTAAACAGGAAAAAAGAAATCAAATGCACTTCTGTGATACACTGTACGACAGTATTGGGAAGAAAAGACACAATTGCAGTTCCCTCTTTGTAGGACTGTTTTTTAGAACAATGAGCACACCTTTCTTTGGGTGCCCTGTGACCCCTACGCTTAGAGAGCCCCAGTGGCTCCATGGGTTCATTTCAGCTCCTTCCCAATGTTCCTTGGGTTCCCAAAAGCTAAGGGATCAAGATGCAAAATGTCTAAGGCCCGTATCACCACTCAGAGAGAGTTCATTAGCACCAAGAGGTGTACAAGGCATGAGAGTTTTCTGTAGAAAGAGACCAAGGTTGGCTCTAGAAATCCCTCCTGTAGTCAACAAAGGGATATTTGGCAACGAGCAGAAAGCCCGCTCTGGGGGCAGAAGAAAGGGGAAATGGACCGTGGACTGAAAATCCTGGGAAACCCTGCCACGGCCACCCTGTTGAACTTCATCCCAGGATCCTGCACCCTGGTTTCCTCCAAAACCCCCCAGAAAGCCCTTCTCCAGCCTAAAAGAATGGGTGATTCCATGGCGACCGGTTTCTAGGAGGATGCCAAGAATTCACCACCAACCGCTCCCTGCTGGGGACAAACCACTGGGTCAGCCCAAGTGGAAGGGTCAACAGCCCACAAGAAACATGTTTGTTTACAAGCAGCCAGTCTCATGGCCCTCCGAGCACAGGTTAGCAAATGCAACTGATCATCCAATTATGCCTTTTCATTTGCATGGCCTATTTTCGCCAAAATAAATTTCCTAGGGAGCAGGATGCTAAATTGCCTTATGTAACAGAAACAGATTTTCAGAAGGACTAATTATGTTCCTCCTTCGACAGGCCTGCACCCACTCCCGCCCTCCCCTCCCAGCAATGCTGCTCCTGCAGGGCCTCTTCGGCTTCTGAGTCTCACGGGCGGTGCGCCCCTCACCCGCAAGCGCCTGAGGGCGGGCAAGGGAGCTAAACTGCGGTTCAGAGGGGCCTCGTGCACCTTCACTGCATAGTCCCGAACCCCAAAGGCAGATCAGAGAGGGGACCAATGAAACCCAGATGCAAGCCCCACACAAAACAGCTTCTTGTTTTCTTTAAACCATTTTCTACCCACTGCATATGCATGGACATGTACAAAACTGGACACTTTTGAAAATATTGCCCCATAAAGGATTAATCTACCCAAGACTCTTTTAATGTCATGGATTGTTTGATGGAGGAGAGGAAGAAGCCAGTGAGTGATGAACCACCGGGCTTCCAGAGGGAGATGTCTGAAGGCTCGACAGCCAGTGGGAGGAGGAAGCCAGCCTTGGCCTCTGAGCTCTGAGCTCCAGGGCGCTGGTCCCCTTGGGCCCCGTGGCTCCAGGCTCCTGCATTCTAAAGAGCCACACCCCTCCCCCTTGCTTCCCAGTTTTGCTCCTGTGGGTGTAGCCGGGTGACCTTCAGCGAGTCACTCCCCTTGAGGGAAGTGTCTCCCCATCTGTAACCAAAGGGTGGGTCCTTCCCAGCTCTTCCAGTATAAAAATGAACCTCACATCTTACCTGCTTCATCGTCTGAAAGGCAAATGCATCAATTTAACCAGGACAGATGCAAACACACCTCCTCACCACCCCAGGCTGTAGGAAGGACTGCTGCCCAGCACAGTGCCCTTGCCCCTTATGCAGTGAGAAACTGACCACAGAGCATGATGCCGGCAGCAGAGGAGCCCTGGGGACTTGAGCCGAGCTGAAGCTGTTTTCTTTGAGTAACTGTCAAGTCCAGCTTAGCGTGGGCTTTTCTGGAGTATGGTGTCCTCTTGATGATGAGTTAACCTCACCTGGCTGTTGGGGACATCAGAACTAGGTGCAGATCGTGAACACCTGGGATGGCCCAGGGGCCCAGGTGTTGTTTGCTTGTTGATTTTGGTTCCTTGCTGTGCATCACATAAGGAACAGCCACAGAGGCCTGACTTTGCCATAGGAAAAACATGAACGAGTTGAGATAAAAAGGGCTTGGTTCATAAATTAGGCCACTGAGCTGGGAAATTCTGTTGCAAACCCCACTTCTCATACAGGTAGAAACATGAATGCATAGCCAAGCGTGTAGTTACAGCAAGACAATGAAAAACAGTCAATTAAACATAGAAAGCACCAATCTGATCTGAGGGGATTCTGATAAACCCACTCACAACAGGATTCTGCATGTTTTAATTTAGGATAAGGACAGGGGTGTACAGAGTCCAGAGACCTGGTCAGGGATCCACCAACCCTCAGGGTCATATATGATGGTTAATTTCATGTGTCAACTGGGCTAGGACATGGCACCCAGATGTTTGATCAAACACCAGTCTAGATGTTTCTGTGAAGGTAATTTTTAGATGTGAGTAACGTAAATCAGTAGACTTCGAGTAAAGCAGATTGCCCTCCACAACGTGGGTGGGCCTCATCCAATCAGTTGAAGGTCTTAAGAGAAAAAGACGGCGGTGTCCTGAGGAAGAAGGAATTCTGCCTTCAGAAGGCCTTGGGACTCAAGCTGAAATATCAACTCTTCCCTGTGTGTCCAAGCATGAGACAGACACACACACACATACACCCTATTGGTTCTGCTTCCCTGGAGAACTGACTAATCCATCATAACCCCCCAAATTCCTACCTGCACAGCATGGAATTCAAAGTCTCTTGTCCAGGTGTCCAGGGAGGCCTGTGGAAAGCAGCATTTTTCAACAATTCAAGAAGCTGCACCTGCTGTTTATTCTCTAAACTCCCTCCCCTACCACTCGCAGCTCTGGTTGGAAATTTCCTTTCAATGTTTATAGACAGGAAACCAAACTCCTAAATGACTGTGGAAGCAGGCAGCAGATGTCCTAATTCACGCACTGAACAGATTTTCCAGGTAAGTGTTTTATTCAAGTCCGAGACACATAACGGAGGAGCGCTCTAATGATGAGAAAGCAGCTCAATGCGTTTTCCCAAACAGCAAAAACGCTTCCAACCAGCACCTGGAGGTCCCTCCTACTGTATCCTCTCCCGGTCCCCAAAGGTAACTACCATTCTGATTTCTAATAGCACAGATTGTTTGACTCTAAACTTTATTTTAAAAGTTGTATAGATTTTGAAATAAGACACAAAGTGAACATGTTAATATTTTACCTTTCAACTTATAATCCCCATCATGGGTTGAATGGTATCTCCCAAAATTCCTATGTTAGAGTCCTAACCTCCAGGACCTCAGAATGTGACTTTATTTGAAACCAGGGTCAGGACAGGACTCTCATGTCCGCTTTGAAGCTCAGGGGGGAGCAGGAGTGAGAAAGCTCATTCTCCTTTGCCTTAGACAAGGGGGCCTGTTGGTGTCACCTTTACAGAGGTAATCAAGTTAAGATGAGTCATTAGGGTGGGCCCTAGTGCAGGCTGACTGGTGTCCTTATCAAAAGAGGGGAATCGGACACAGACACACGCACAGGGAGGACACCATGTGAGGATAAAGGCAGAGATCAGGGTGATGTGTCTACAAGCATAGGAAGCCCAAAGATTGCCAGCAACCACCAGAAGCTATGGGAGAGGCACGAAACAGATTTTTCCTCCCAGCCCTCAGAGGGAACCAATCCTGCTGACACCTTGATCTCAGACTTCTGGCCTCCAGAACTGTGAGACAATACATTCTGTTGTTTAAGCCACTCAAGTTTACGGTACTTTGTGACGGCAGTCCTAGCCAGCTCATACGGTCCTTCTGCCACGCTCTGCACAACTTTCCTTCCCAAAGTGCAACATTACTTTGACACTACAGAGAAGCCTTCCTAGTTCTATGTTACATTTTTCTACAAATTAACATTATCTTTAAAGACTTTAACAAAAATGGCTTCTGGCTCTATATGGCTTTAATAGGCCAGTTTAGAAATGAGGACTGTCCCACCTCAACCCCCACGGTCCTCAAGGGCCTCTTTTTTAGGAAGAGTCGTCCCTGGGGCCCAGGCCTGAGGTGTTCTTAGAACAGACAGGTGTCCTACTTTTTGCAAACACAGTCTCTGCCTCTTACAGGAAGAAGAGGTGTAGAGAGCGGTGACGTCATAAATCACAGCACTGTCATCCCAGGAGGGAGGTTTTTTCCAACTTAATTCAGCTCCTTTGTCTCCTAGGAGAAAAAGAACTGGAATCGGGAAGAACAAGGAGGCCGTCGCTGGCGTTCAGTGCAGGGCCACGGCCCCTGAGCCACCCCCAGCCAGCTTGGGCACAACCTGAATCTTCCATGCACCTCTTCCCCTCCCCACCCTCCCCTTCCCCTGCCGCTTGGCGGCTTCTCCTCCTGGACCAGCTGACAGCAACTGGAATGAAACCCAAAGAGGCTCTGAGTTGGCTTCTCCTAGAAAATCTGAGCTCTTTCAGACTTTCTTAACACTTTTTCTAACTGGCCCCACTCCACTTTCTGGGTTCCAACGGAGACGTGTTGGATAATCTAGTAATAGCCTGTAATTTAATTAGCAGAAGTATTGCCGCAGTTGGAGAAAACAAATGGATCATAGAAAATTGAAATTGTGTTTTTCCATTAGTGTTCCTATTTAAACCCTAACCGCTAAGCATTTCAACAAATGTTTAAAACGTTCACCATGTGTTTTCAGGCCAAACGAAATCATCATCCGGGAAAAATAATCTGGATGAAAACAAGAGGCCCCTTTCCCATCACAGTTCTGATACTTTCAAACACAGCACCGCAGGGGGTCGGGTGTGAGGGCAACCAAGGACATGGGCATCAAGTCCCTGCTCTTAGGGACTCACAGTCCAGAGTGGGAGAGAGACGTTCATCAAATAATCCCTGAAAATGTAACACTGCAAATGGGACAAGCCCCCAGGATGCAGAATGAGGTGTGACAGCCTGTACTACGGGGATGTGACCCAGGGGCAGAGGTCAGAGAATGGCAGCGGTCCATGAGAAACTGACCCTGCCTTTGGATCTGAAGATATACAGACATTAACTCAGCAAAGAGGGGTGGGGAGAACATTCTGGAAAAGGGAACAGGGTGTTCACAGCCCTCGCAGCCAAGAGAGCACAGAAGTCTGAAGGCCCGTGGGACTGAGCACAAAGCAAGTAGGAGGGCTGTGTGTGGGCCTGGGAGACGAGGCTGGAGAACCAAGCAGAGGCCAGTCCAATCCGTGACACGGTGGCGACATCACAGAGGTTGGCTTCCAGGTTAAGGAAGCCTTTGAAGGTTTCAAGCAGGGAAGTGACATGATCTGGTTCGAGTTCAAATAGCTCGCTCTGGCTGGCGTGCTGAGAACAGAGCCAGGCAGTCACGGGGAAGGGGGTAGACCAGTTAGGAGGCTGTGGCAGAGGTCTAGGCAAGAGACCGTGGTCCCGGGGACTGGAGCAGGAGGATGGGGATGGAGAGAGCAGAGGGGTTCGAGAGCTTTAGGAGTCAAATTGGCAGAACCTGCTGACAGACTGGCTCTGGGGGTGAGGGGAAGGTATTAAAAGGACTCCTGGGTTTCTGCCCTGTACCGAGGGCAGGGCTGCCATTTGGAGACAGAGAAGGGTGGGGGCGGGGGGAGGGCGTTTGGTTCTGGGCACGCTGGATTTGAGACACCTCCACTCATGCACGAGGAGGTTTAGTAAGCAACTGGCCAGAGGGTCTGGAGCTCAGGGGAGTCTGGCCCCTCCATCACCTCCGCTCTCCTGGCCCCAGCCTAAAAGCCATGCACGGGCCAGCCTGGCACTCAAGAAAAACCCGGAACAACCTCCTTTCCTGATGACACGTGTGGCTTGTGGAATCAGGATGAAAACTTCAAGCCGGAAGAGGGAAGAGGGCAGTGGGCAGCCCATCGGCCTCACGCAGGGCATGGAGGAAGGGTCTCTTTTTGATCTCTCTTCAAAGGAAGGAATTCCTACGTGTCTTGGAGAGACCCCTGTGACGGGGGACTCGGAGCACATGGAAGAGGCTCCAAAGGGGAAATGGAAGTGGGTTCCCAGGAAAATCACTGAGAAGACAGAGGAGCCCCACTTGACAAAATGGCGAGTGAGGAGTTCCGGGTCGGGGAGCACCCTCACCCCATGCTCCTGGCCCTGGATCTGGAGTTCCCAGGCACGACCTCTTTACAAGCATGCTTTCAGGGTCCAAATTTGGGAAATTTGCCATATATCCCTAGTTTTTACACTGAATTCAAAGAATCTTGGTATTTTCTCTCAGGTATGTGCCAGGTAGCATCAAGTCACCTGGGAGAGCAGACTGGAAAATCTTGCTTTCATCCATAACTTATCCCTGTTCCTCATCTTACTTTCTTCTCCTGATGCCAAGTGTTACATTTGCTTACATTTTTACCTGTTAGAGATCTGACAGTGTCAGAGGTTTCCAACCTTGGCTGCTCAGTGGAATTGTCCAGGGAACTTTAAAAAATACTGACCGCAAGTCCCACGCCCTGGGATTCGATGGACTTGGTCTGAGGTGTGGCCTGGGCACCCAAAGATCAATGCTCCCCAGTGATTCTAACGTGCAGCCACAGCTGAGAACCCTCATTTGGGGACTGAGCGATGGTGCTCTGCTGTAAACTGTCTCTCCAGGGTTCAGTCAAGTGTCTGATTTTTGCTATGTCTATGATGCATAATAAGTGGTTTCCTTTCCACTCTCCTCCCCAGATGGAAATCCACTCTTCCTAAGCAATCCTGGGTTTTGCTTTGGGGGTCACTCACCTCATAGGGCTCTTTGGTGGGCCTGCACTTTTCTATCTGGTAGAGCTGGGTCTTGTAGCAGACGCTGTCCTGGATGTCGGATTTCTACCAGAGGAGAAGAGAAAACAAGCGTGGCTTAACTCATGGGAAACTGAAATGTCCATTAATTAAGCAGTCGTTAATTTTTAAACCAGCGCTTGGCTGAAAAAATGCCAGAAGTGGTTGGCAAGCCCGTTCACTGTAATGCAAAGCCTCATCCGAGGATGGCCTCCAGGCCGGATGCAGTGCGGGGAGAGCCCTGGGCCCAGAGTCAGGAGACCTGCTTCTGTTACTGGCTGTGCCCGGAAAGGGCCAGGTCACCCTGGGCAGGCGGCTGCTCCTTGCTGGGCCTCAGTTCTTTCCTCTGTGCAATGAAGTCTACTCTCAGAAACCAAATACGTGAGCTGGGAAGAATAACTTATTTTATTGAACTACAAAATAGGATACAGATCTCGCTTATCTGTTTATTTAAAAACAGCCCTGGTCCCTGCCCACTCCCCTAATAAAAGTCGCAGCGATTCATAATATAGCTTGAAGAAGAAGATAGACACCGCACCTATGATGATCTAGATGCACAATTTAGGTGCAATCCCGTCTGGAGACAGCTGAAATTAAATGACTGATTGATGAATTTATCCACCAACAAATATTCACAGAATGCCCTTACAGGCTCTCCAACTTAAAATGCATGCTTCTTGGTTTTAGAAAGAGGAAACGAGAATCGGAAGACAAGAGAAGAAATGACAAATAATTAAGGTATAATATTTACTTTCTAGTTCAGTAGTTTCTTTTTCAAAATTATACGTGGGCTGTTAGTAATTGGCTGATGAGATTAATAACTGGGACAGTGCATACGGTGCAATTAAATTAGCCATGTGCGGAGATTACTGAGCAGACAGCTGTAGTTGTCTGTGGGGATTCATTTGCTCTAGTTAAAAACAGCACTTGCCTAGACGCTGGTTCTCGGACCAGGTACATCCTGTGATTTAAGGGTTAAGTGCGAAACAGATACAACAAAATAAGAACTTTCTTGGGTCAGAACTACATTAGCTGAGTTTCCAGGGAATGTTCTCAGTAGACAAAGCCATGCTCAGCTTTGCAACATTGCAACACTTGCAACCCCAATGCTGGGCAAAGAGGAGGAGTGAAACACAGCAGCCGGCAAGACACCCGCAGAAATCAAGATCCAGCTTCAGGGCTTCAGACCAACGTCTCTATTGCTTGGATGAGCTCTGTGATTGTTTAGGCTAAGTCTGAATAACCAAAGTTTGTATCTGTAGATGCAGAGGTAGACACAGGAAAGAAACTACTTTAAAAACTAAAGCCCTTCCATCTCATGGATCAGTATCCAAAGAACTAGTTCTACCAAAAGAAGAAGGTTTGAATCTGCTGGCTTTCTTAGCAAAGTAGCAATATCATCCTCTAAACATGAGAAATCATCAACTTTATAGTCAGTTTTGTGAAAACACTTTTTAAAAACTAATTTTTGAACAATACTCATCATTTGAAAAGGAAAATCAGCGTGTTGACCTTCTTCTCTTCCTTTTACTTGAGAACTATTTAAACTCTTAACTATCATCTTCTAGCATGATGGTCCCCAAATGGTGTGACCTTGAACCCATATGAGTGAAAACATAAGCAGGCACCTACAATACAGGCATATTTATTTATACATTGGGAGTATGTACCACTATTATATCATGTACATTATAAAATACAGAATAAAATAGGAATTAAAAAAGATAAGAAAGAATGTGGGACATATGGTCTTCTTATAAAAGAGAAATAAGAAACAGCTTCAAGTTCAATATGTTTTTCAAGTTCCTCATGGTGATAGAATAAGAACCTCTGTGTGATATAAGAGATTTTCTTAATCACTCTTTATCACAGAATAAAATGATATCAATAATATACTATCTGTCGAAGGTCTGGTCTTTCTGGCCTTGACTGCTCTCCTGCAGTTTTCCTGTGACAGTGGCACTGTCTCTAAGATCAAGCCTCAAAGCTGCATATCTGTCACCATCAGAAGTGCCATCTCGTTACTGCTTACATGGAACGTGTTTTTTCCCCCATAAAACATTGCTCTTATTAAAAGCCTTGACTATAGAGAATGTTTCTTCTCGCGTATATCTTTCCTTTGGTGGTTCACCAAAAAAAGGAGTTCTGTGAATAATTTCCTGTTGAAGCAAAATCTAGCAAATACCCTTAGCTGAATCAGCTTAGAAACATCTGTACTCTCATCCAACTGTTTAACAAACTTCCCGTGGAGCTTTCTCACGATTCAGTAGTGTTTTCTAGAAGTCTCCCAAATCTATTTGCTAACAAGAGATACACTCTCACCATCTTGTCTTCTGCGCATTATTTTGGTCATTTCTGCCATGGCAGGGAAAATATCATTTCCCCAATTGTAGGTGGATTTTCGTCTTCAGCTCTAAGATAGAAACTTCACAAAAGGTTTCTAAGCCTATTATTTAGTATAATTTTGTGATGCGTTGGGCTATCACATGACTTTAAATAGCACTGAAAAACTCTAGAAGTTCACCTTCACGTTCTGGATGTCTTCCTAACAGCGTCGACCCACACAACCAGATCTCAGGTCACCATATACATGGGGTGAAGGTCATCCTTCATGACTGGGTACGAAATCAAATTTCAGACAGGCTCCCTGACAGTTCTGAATCTCTCTGGTTGACTTCCTGTTAGTCCCCACCATTCTGAGCAGGAGAAACAATAGGACTGGTATGCAGAACCCATACTGCCTTTGATCTGGTTTTCTTTGCAGAATTCTTTTTAAGCCATTGTCCATTTGGAGAGAGATGGTTTAGCCAAAACTAGATACGGAAGCATGTAAATTCCCTTAGCCAGCCACATATGAACTGTTTGTGGCAGAAGGATGAAGGTGACCAAGACAAGAGGGTACCACTGTCCACCCCAGGCTACGGGACTCCCAGCTGTACCTCACATGTTGCCCAGACACCTGGACTCTCTAAAGCTCAGACTGAGAGAAGGGGCCAGAGTCAAGCTAGTGAAGTTCAATTTCATTCTTATTTTCTGGAGAAGTAAATATAAATAGTGGCTTTCTCATATACCATGCTTTAGAGATGAATGCCTAAGAGGCCCTTTAATGACTACAGAAGTCCCCAATGCCTCTAACGTGGGGAAGGAACCCAAGGAACTAAGAGAGAGCAGAACAAAAAAGGCAACAGAGGAGCTGAGGGGAAAGAGGCTTGAATCTCTCACAATGCTCCCCAGGGCTTAACTTTGTGGGAGAATATTTGAAAAACACCTCAGATAAAAAGAGCTAGGTACCCGAGAAGCAGGTTTTGCTACTTTTTTATCCCACATTAGTTTAAATTAACAGCTTAGATCAAGTGTCAGCAACTGGGAAAGACTTGGGGTGTAAGAGCTCCTTTGTCCACAGAGAGAAGAGAAAACCACCACGAGGGCCCCACTCACCCCTGACAGATAGCACTCGAGTTTCTTGTTTAAGAGGAAGTAGATGGCGAGGATGTGGCAGGCCCGGTTGGAAAGCACAGTGTTGATCACGTCGCTGTTCTTGTAACCTAGCTTCTCGGTCATGTGCAGCACCACGCTGGGGCTCAGGTCTTCCAGGGAAATCCTGTGCGGCAGAGGGACAGAGCACCGGTCACCTCTCCACCTTCACGGAGAGGCACTGGGGCTTTGTTAGTGATGCTCACAAACATGGTAGCACGGGACAATCAGGTCCACTCATTCACTCATTCATTCGTTCATTATTATGAATAATTGCACATATACAGAAAAGTCAAGGGAAGAGTATAATTACCGTTATGTGTATTCAACACCTGGGAGTACCAATTGGTCATCTATATTTTTTTGGTAAGTATTTTAAATCACAGACATTGTGGCATTTCATTCCTAAACACCTCTGTGTGCATCTTTAAAAACAAGGACATCTGCAGAATCACAATACAGTCAACATACCCAACAAAATTTTAATAATCTCTTCATATTGTCTAACATCTAGACTATATTCGAATTTTCGCAATTGTCCCCAACTTTTCTTACAATTTGACATTCTTTCCTTAAAATGTATTTGTTGGATGTGGGTGGAGTCCACTTAAGTCCAACTTAAGTCCACTTAAGTTGGGTGTAAGTTGGGTTGGGAAAGGAGGGTATTCGGGAGCCAGCCCAGGCTGTGTTTAAAGGAACAGTGTGAGCTCACAAGTTCACAAGTAGGGAATTTGGGGTTCAGCTGTCAAGTGAGGTGCTCTCAGAGGACAGGTTCAAGCTTCTTTGCAGAAGTATTAGGAAGATAAACTCCTTGGGATGAAGTGCCAAAGAAACACCAGGCATTCATTTATCCACTCATTCTTTCATTCAACAAGTCCCCATCTCATGGAGTTTACATTCCAGCGGGGAGAAGAGAAAATAAATTCATTTAGCCCTCATGACAGTCTTATGGTAGCTACTGTTATTATCCCCATTTTATAGATGAAGAAACTGAGGCCCACAGCAGTGAACTTGCCTGGGGTCGCAGAGGCAGCCCCAGAATTTGAACCCGGGCAGCCTGGCTTAGAGTCTAGAAGCTAAACCTCTACACTCAGCACCTCTCAAATAAATAGACAGGTCGAACGGCCGTGGAGAGCAATAAAGCAGGCTGAGGGGTAGAGGGAGTATGCGTATTGGTAGTGGAGGTGTGTTATCAGATAGAACATTCTAAGTCCCTTAAGATACAAATAGGGCACTCTGGGAGCAGAAGGCAAGCACATCTGGCTGGAGAGCTCTGTAGATCCCCTTAAAGGGTCCAAAGACATTTCTAATGTAACCTCAGAAGTATAGCCCCCTGAGAAACCGCACAGTGCAACCCCATAATGGTACAGAGGAGGAAACCGACCTGCCAAGTTCACAGGCCAGATGGCAGGAGCGACAGGGGCAGACCTAGGTCTGCTGACCACCTTCTACCACCGGTCGGTGTAAGCTGCCGCAGCCCTCCCTCCCCCGGAATTGACTAAGTGCAGTCCAAAGAAAACGTGCCCCAAGAACCTCGACATCTGCCTTCCTCACTCCTTGGCCACAAATTCTAAATAACGAGTGGGAAGTGGCTGGAATGACTAATGGTAAAAAATAATAATGTTTATTAAAAAGGAATACGATTACTTGAAGTTTGCCAAAACACCACAAGGAAGCCTGGATTGTTTGAAACTACCTGGTAACCTCTGCGTGGGAGTGGCCCTGTCTCTGGCGAAGCAGATGACCCGCCACTTGACCCCGCCCCTGGCCAATCAGATCACTGCTGTGCCCTGACCTTGGCGAATCAGACCATACTCATACCCTAGCCCCTGGCCAATCAGATCATGGCTGTGTGACTCTGCCCCATGCCAATCAACTCAGGGCCACACACAGACTGCCCGCCCTCTACCGGGAGCAGGCTCTGGAAGGGCCAGTGCTGGGGTTTGGGGTGCTACAGGGGATTGGGGGCTGGGGGGGTGCTGGGAGGTGGAGGTGACAGGAGGGAAGTGAGCAGGACCAGACACCCCATCTCTTCCCATCATATCCACTGTCTTAAAAAAACAGGAGGGCTCTGCCAAAATGCAGACTGTCCACTGACTCTTGACTGAGAGTAACATATTAAACATTTTTTCAGTAAGCAGTGTATATATTTGGTGCTGTCCAATATCAGTTATTGAATTTGTATTATCTCTCCGTGTTTGGATGATACAGACAATGGTAAAATGTTCCAGAACACTAGGTGTAATTCTTACAGAATAAATTCTCATTAAATCCGTTTGTATACCACTTTGCTCTAATTCTGTCCTGTGTTATCAATGACCTCCTTGCCTTCCCACCCATCTCCAGAGCTAACTGGACGAGTGGGAGACTATCCAGGCCCACGCAGGGAGGCAGAGGAAGCAACCAAGGTTTGCTCTGTAAAAACGTCTGCTCCCAGAACAGGGAGGCCAGCCTGGCACACAGCAAACATCTGTTGACTGACCAGCATGACATTTATTATAAAAAGTTTACTTTTAAAGACATTTTACTCTTGCATTTTGGAGATCAACTTGGAGGCCCAAGTGATTAACAGAAGGCTTTACAGAAGAGTGATATAAAACACAGATCTTTATTTTCTTTCTTTCCCAAAAGGATAATACTGACACATCTAAAATAATTAAATGGGGCTAGTTATGTTGGGAAGCTATAAAATATACTTTATAAAGAAAATATTCCTTTCCCTGGTCACATGTTCTTACTCCGTTTATCTGTATGCTGATAAAACCAGAAAAATAAATTATCAAAAGCATATTATTTTTGCCTTAAACATTTTTCAAAATAAAGACTATAAATAACATGGGCCTCCTCCAACAGTTCAGATTTCTGGTTTCATTACTTAAAAACCGAACATGGATTTGCCTCTAGTATAAAATGAGTAACGGGCCTTACATAAACAGAAGACATAGAGCTGCTGTTTTCATTAATATACAAGATCTTAGCCATTTTTACAACCTAACTAGTTCATGTGCAGCCTTTATGCTTCTGACCAAGTTCACTGCAAAAATTACTAGTCTGGCAATACCAATACAGGATACTTCAATTTAAGTTTTAATCTACAAAAGCCTGTCTACTACCTCTGGAAAAGCTACAAAATGAGATGCCACAGCACGATTCCTTGTGAATGAAGACGCAGCCAACAAGGAGGGGGGAGACCATATCTGAAATACCAGCTCCACTTCCTTCAACAGCTGCCGTGTTGAGTGGATTGATTATGCTCATTTAGATGGTGATTACATTAGCCTAATGACTCATTTGGCTGTCACCAATGCCCCCTCCTTTAACAGAAAGCATTACCTGGTGCTGCTACCCATTATGAGCATTGGTAATGAAGTATGGCCCCTCAGCTTTGCTTTCCGTCTCACAGTAGGGTAATATTTCTGGTGTCTGTTTCAGATACTGGCCCAAATCGAGCTGGTGTTGGAAACCAGAGTCTATTTCCAGGTTCCCTTGGTAACCTAAGTAACCTAGACTTTGTTTAAATTACCTCCCATGAGTCAAATGCTAGAATTCTAGAAGGCAACTGAGTGAAACCCCCTTATCTATGGCCATAGCTGAGTGTAAATTTGGCCCAGCAGTGTGGATGCAGACTCCAGGAATGTCTACCCACACCCCCTTAAGTTCCTCTAGAAATTTCTCTCCAAGATAGAGCCCTGCCTGCCCACCTCATTTGAAGAACTTAGTGCTGCAGCTTTCATAAGACTTGGTGGATATTTCCAGACCTTTCTAGGCAGGTCCTCCAGGGCAGGTTTGACAGGGGAATGTGGCCTGGATTTCAGCCTCCACGCACCTCCACTGGGCGCCCACTGCAGGGCGCACTCTACACAACCGCATGGGATGGCCCTGTCTCTGCTTCCTCTTGTCTGTGGATGTGTGGGTGCGGAGGGGGAAGGGCAGCCAAGAGAAGACGCAGCATTTCCTTGAATCGTGTACAGCCTCCTGTCCAGAACTATTCAGGGCTCGTAAGACAGGCCTCATCTGGCCCAAGAAGGGGTCCCTCTGTGTGCACCTGATTACCTGTTGGGGTAGGTGACATTACACGGCACTTTGCCCGTGTAATTCTCATTGAGCCAGCGGTTTGCCAGTGCTTGCTGAATGTTGGGCCTCTTCACGGGATCTGGTTCCAGGAGAGAGCGCAGGAAGTTGATGGCTCCTGTGAAGACATTCAGCGAAGAACACATGCGTGTTACAGGCTAAATGAAGACACCACTGGGACTCGAGGCAGATGACCCACCATCCCTCCCGAGCCACTGCTGGGCTGATCTGTTTTCTGGATCTCTGGCTGCCACAGGTCAAAGAGTTTAAGATATCCATCCAAGGAATGCAAGTGGCACGTGGTAAAGCAAGAACCGGTTCGGGTCTCTCCACGTCCTGCACTTCCCAATACAGCCTGTGGTCTCTGCTTGTGGCCCACCTCTAAAGGTGAGTCAAAGACATGTTCTATTTATAGGCTTGAAGAAATGAAAGAAAGTAGAGAAAATGCTTGATCTCAAGGTAGGTTTTTCAGCACTCCCAAAGGAACCAGGGGTACAGGCATCCTCACTTAGACCCTCTAACTTGGCCTTCACCATGTGACACCCACAGTATCAAGAGACCAGGGAGGTCCTGCTTTCTTTCTGCTCCTTTCTTTTAAAGCCATTCTCCTTGGCCACCCACTTATTCCCCAGACTCTGAACTGGTGGTGATGCAGCCCCCAGACCAGCCAGAGCCCACACCCACTTAGCTGAGCCAGTGAGGCCAATGAGATGCCAGAGAGCCTGTTTTTATTAAAGTGTTAAGTAAACTCTGTAACAGTGACTCAAGTTTTAAAATCCTAGTTCGTGTACAAAGTTGTGGCAAGCACTGTACTATACGGTAAACCCACGGCTACCTGATGGGCCCTCTCCTTTTGTGCTGTCCCTCAAAATGAAGGGGCTGCTTGGGCAGAATGTATGCAATAAAGTTTGCCCTTATTTTTCAGCCTACTGAAGTTTGCTGCCATCATATCAGTTATGCTGAACATCGTGTGCAAGGAAAGGATATGAGTAGCGATTGACAAACTATAAAATCTCTTTCCCTTCCATCCCAGGCAAAAATGATTTTTTCAGATGCCCTGCGTCTCCTTACGTAAACAAACATTTATGGAGCACCTGTTGTCCATCCAGGCACAAGGGATAGGAAGCTGGTTCATCTCTAAGTAGAACATTTGCATCCTCTAAGATTATAACATTGGAGACAACTACACAACATGGGAAAATATGTTTATAATGCACACAAAGGTCACAGGCCTCAAAATCGTTCAGCATGAGAATATGCATGTCCACATATGGACAAAGAATGCCAGAGATGGCTTCACAATGAAGATGGTCTGTCTTGCTTGAGTTGTGGGACCATGATATTTTCTTCGTCTATACTCCTTATTTTATGGAGTATTGTCATATTGTCTTTGCAATACAAAGAAATATTCTTTTATGTAGCTTTGTACATGATATCTAATTTCCAATATATCAAGTATTAGATCCCAGGAAATAATCTTGATTTGCTTGGTCCTCAAACTTTTCTATCCTTCTCTCCAAAGCTATTTTTCATTTTCTAACATAATCTAACCTTTTGAGGAAAAGTCATAAAAATTCTCACTTTCTCACAAGCTTTACTTGTCATTTTAATGCTGTTCTTTACAGAAGGATGAGTGTTGTCTGTCAACCTATTTTCTGCAGGGTAGAAACCAAGCCATCAAAAGACGGATTAATTGTGATGCCAGAATCAACCCAAAAGAAACAACTTTTGGTAGGTCAAGCCACCAGATAACTCCTCGAGGTGTTATTCCCATACAGTTGACAAGGTCACCAGAAGGTCATTTCTCTTTAAGAATGTAGTGGGTAAAAATATACATGTAGACGCCAGAGCAGTCATAAGGTACACTTAATACTCTAAGTTTTATAGCTGGGTCTCCAAATAGAACTTTCCTAAAACGTTCTACAATGGTCTGAAAAGCAAACAGATCTCCAAAAAAAGAGGTTCCTCTTTTGGAAACTCTATCTCCCTTCTCTCAACTCCCCTACATGGCAAGAGTCATTTGGATGCTTAATCAGAAACATCTACTGGTCAAAGAAAAAAGATGTGGGCTTAAGGAATTGAAATGGAGAGGCTGTGAGTTACTGATGTTTCTGAGACATCTCTGTCACTTACCCTCAAGGGCCCCAAACAACAACCCAGGCTGTAGCCAGGCTTTTTCAGAGTCTGATTAACCAGAAGAGCTAAGAAGAGACTGGATGTGCATTTTTGTTCTATTTTCAGAACCAAGCGCTCTGCATCTTCACAAATTGCTGATGAGCACAAGTAATTTTAGTCTGAATCTCGACTGACGAATTTTCTTTTCTTGGACATCACAAGCATTGCATTACTATCCAAAAAGGACTTTGAAAACATCTTTAGAGCTCTTTGAAGTTTGTGTTAGGGTCTTGAAAATCCCTATGACTCATGAGCAAAAGGGATCAAAATATTCTCCACTGTCCTGGAAAGCCGTGGTGGGCATGGCGATGTATCACATTCCATCTTCTGAGCTGGCATGTGGGCTCTCCATTCGGGCCGGAGGGTAGGGGTGACTCACATAGGATGCTGTCTCTCTGTGCTCCTCATCACATGCAGTACACACTCCTCCAGTGCAAAACCAACTTTCACCCATGAGGCATCAGCTTTCTAAAGTCTAGACTGGCTGTGTGAGCACCTTGACACTGTGCCTAGGGCAAGGGCCGCAGGACACAGGCAGAGCTGTCGGACTTTTTCCATGAGTGTAGCCCACTGGATGCAAGTGGAGACCCATCCCCACCCAAGGCTCCTCCCTCATCACCTCCAAGGCAAAAGCAGCAACAATTATTTGACAGTCGAGCCTTCTCTGAAATCTTAATTGGCGTGCCTCAACCCTCACAGATGCTAACACCTCACCTTCAGCTTCACTGCGGTGACTGCATGGTGCAAATTCCTCTTGATCTGAAGTGACTGTTTGGAATGTATTATAAGTGCCATCACTGAGGTCTCGTGATGAAAAGGTAAGCTGTCCGAAAAATGTGTAAGCCATAAAAGGCATTCACGACTCTGTGATATACAAGCACCAACAAGCAGAAAGAGGAATTGTCTAGAAGCAAGAACTGAAAAGTCCCCAAGAGCTTAAGTTTTCAAACTACACAGTAGAGATGAGGGGCAATTCTTCGAAAGCATGCACAATGGACTCACAAGGGCAATAACGCATTCTTTTTTCAACTCAAATTTGGCAAAAACTCTTCCAACTTTAAAAAAAAAGCATACTATTACACAATAGACATGGAAAGATCATTACAAATATGAGAGACAGAATCATCAAATTAATAAAGATGTGTAAGTGGGATACAATAAAATTGGCATAGTTTCAATTTGGACATTTCAAGTTTGATATTACTCAAAACATAAGGACAACAAATAATACCCTCAAATCTAGGCAGAGGGCCATCTTATACTAAGTAAAGTAAGGAAAGAGAGAGAAGTAGCACAGTATGGTAGAAAAATCCAGGTTTGGGGGGTCAAGTAGACGTGAATTCAAAAAACAGAGAAGCCACTTAATCTCGCTTGAGACTCAGTTTCCTCCCTGATGCATCAGGAATAATAGTACTTCCTTGCACAGTTGTTATGAGAACAAAAGGTAATATGAAAAGCACTTAAAAATGGCCATTCAATAAACGGCAGCTACTCTTGTTACTGCTAAGCTGGTATTTGGGGATGTAAACAAGATGGTATCATACGGTATCATAAATGAATATGGGCCAGGCTGGTTGGAAGGGAGAAGAGATGAACTTGGTGGGGTGCAAAGGGCTAGAGAAACAGGGGGCTGTCAGAAGGGCAACAGCTAATACCTAAACCCAAAGTCATTCACTCTGGACCCTACCGCATTGGGCCAATTCCAACCCTGGGTAGTCAAAGGAATCTGTGGGCTGCCTTCCCAGTCCAGACACTTTAATACCAGAGTCAGCATCCTAGATTCTCTGAGCACCTATTATGTGCAAACTCTATGCTTGATACCTTGAACTCAGGTTTAAGCCCGAATTGAGGAGAGATATTTATATATCCCAATAGTAAAAAAAAAAAAAAAAAAAAAAGGGAGGGGGGTGGGGGGGAGCCCAGATTCCTGTATGTAAAATCAGATGTAGAAATGCACTCCATGCTTGTTCATGCTTGACAAGTCAAGACAACACAGTCTTGGAATTTGAAGATCTTTCACAAGCAAGCAGAGCGTAAGGCCAAAGGCAATGCTGTCTGCTCAGAGCAAGAGGGAGCTATGTGAGGTTGGACACCAACTCCAGTGATGCTGAAATTGCTTGGAATATTTCTAATATTTCTTCTTTGGAATTTCCTTTGGACTTTTTCTTTCACCATCTTCAGGGGTGCAACTTTTACTTCTTTAAGGGTAAATTTAATTTTCACAATCAGACAACATTTAGAGCCCAGCATCCAAAGGCTGGGTAATAGTACAGGGGATAAAAACAAGGTATGGCTTAGAAGTAATGAGACTGATTTTCTTATGTTTTTAATCTGCCTGCCCTTGCCCTGCTGCCTGACTAGTGATGATCGCAGTGAAGACCCGCCTGCTCTTCTTCCCACAGCCTGAGGCTCACGCTAATGCTGTTCAACAGATATTTCTGGCTTTCCACCTTTCAGACATACAGTAGGCTTGCACTTCCCCACTCCCTTGAGTTGGGTGAAGCCATATGACGTGTTTTAGAAAGTTAGGAGATGAGTGGAATGTTGGTGGGAGATTTAATTGCTGAGGAGAGATCTTCTGGACTTCTCTTTCCCTCTGCATGGACCAAATATGCTTGATGTGGTGCTACTACATTGGTCTGGGACCCTGACCGAGTAGGATGGGCAGAACCCTTCAACCCTTGATCCAAGTCTTGATAGATATGTGGCATGAATGAAAAATAAATCTGTTGCCTTAAGCCACTGAGATTTGGGGGCTATTTGTTACTGCAGCATAACCTGGCCTATCCTGACTAATACAATGAGGAGCAGTTCTCCAGCTTCTCAGGATCTCATGGGATTCAAAGTGTCTGCCTTTTCCAGGCATTGGGGGTACAAACATCCTCCTAGTGTCCTGTGTTATGGATCTTGAGGAAAAAACAGACCCTGAACCATAAGAAGAACTTCAGAATCACTCTGCAAGATGGCAAGATTTATGACCATATAACCCTTAAAGAGACTACCTGGAAAGATTGCCATCTTATTTGTTACCACAATGTGATATCATTAGACCCCTATCAGAATAGCTAAAATAAAAAAGAGTGATAGCATCAAATGCGGGCAAGGATGCAGAGAAAATGGATCACTCACACATTGCTAGCGGGGATGCCAAATGGTACAGCCACTCTGAACAAGAATGTGGCAGTTCCTTACAAAACTAAATACATGCTTACTATATGACCCAGCGACTTCACTTTGTAGGCATTCGTCCCAGAGAAATGAAAACATGTTCACACAAAAAACCTGTACATGAATGTTGATATAGCAGCTTTATTCACAATAGCCCAAAGCTGGAAACAACCCAGTGTCCTTCAGTTGGCAAATCGTTAAACAAACTGTGGTATATCTATACCATGGAATACTACTCAGCAATAAAAAGGAACAAAGAATGGATACATGCAACAACTTGGATGGATCTCAAGGGAATTATGCTAAGTGAAAAAAGCCATTTATATATATATATATATATATATATATATATACTTTTTTTTTTTTTTTGGTCACTTGTCATTTTTGAAATGACAAAATTATAGAGGTGGAGGACAGGTTATGGTTGCCAGCGGTTAGGGAGGTGGGAGGCAGGGAGGCAGCTTTGGCTATAGAAGGATAGTGGGAGGGATCCTGTCATGGAGCTGTTCTGGACCTTGACTGTGGTAGTTGTCACATGAATCTACACCTGTGATAACATTGCATAAAACTAAAAACACACACAAGTGCATGCAAATCTGAATAAGGTCAATGGATTTTATCAATGTCAATTTCCTGGTGGTGATATTATACTACAGTTATGCAAGATATGACCAATGGGGGAAACTGGATGAATGATAGACAGATCTCTCTGTATGGTTTCTTATAACTGCATGTGAATCTACAATTACTCCACAATAAAAAAGTTTTTGAAAATGTTATTGGTTAAAAAAAAAATCTTTACTCTCTATCCCCTTATCCTAATTTATTTTCCTTTCTTTAGAGCACTAACACTACCAAACCTCACACATGTTGATTTATCTGTTTATTTTTTGCCTCCCCTGCTGATATGTAAGGTCTATACGGGTAGGACTGTGTCTGTTTTGTCTTCTGTTTTCCTGGTGCCTAGAACCTTCCTAGCATGTAGCTGGCACACAATACATATTCATGGAATAAGTGAATAAATATGAAATATGGAATGAATGAATGAGCACTCCTCATAGTGCTCTGCAGCACTTTCAAAATTTCTGAACGCTCTTAAAACCTAAATATAAAAACTTGTTCAACATGTTGCACATTTTCTAACTCCAAAAGTTACGGCTTTCAGTGCAGAAATATTTCTTTTATAATGACAGCACTGTAACTTATCTTCCCAAGTACCTAATGCCGCCTGTGCTTTCAACCTACAAGGATTCCACCCTCCTTAGCAAAGGTGAAAGTAAGGACTGAATTAGGCAATTACATTCGAGAATGCATTTCAGCTTGGAGTCCATTTGGCAAGCATAAAGTCAGGGTCAGCTTCATGGATGCTTTATAAACTCCAGAGAAAAATACATAACGGTAGTAAAATAAAAATGCTATATTTTAATCATGTATCATAAGTTGAAATTAAATAATTACTTTTTTTTTGGTCACATGCCTTATCTCATTGAAGCTGAGTTTACTCTAAGGAGCCAATTAAATGGCCAACCTGAGGCCAGGAACTTGAAGTGAATGGTGAATCCAACAAAAGAACAAATTGTACTAATTTACTGGATCTGAAACCAAACCTGAATACGAACTGTTTACTGAAATGTGAACCAGCTGAAGTGTGAGAGTACTTTCCAAACACACCTGCCAATTCAGTCTAACCGAGTAACTGAACCGATATCTACTTAAAAGCTTTTGAACAGGCTCAAAACTCAAATAGCAAAACAAATCACAGACCAAACTTGAATGAAACTAATATTTCTTAAGAGTGAATTGACTAAGGAAGACACAATAGAAATGTGATTAGAAATGTTCTTTTCAAAGTCAACATTATACTATGGTGAGTTTTTAAATAATCAAGCCTGCAATTATTTTTCCAATGGAGACTATAAGATCCTTTTGATATGTGTGTTTTGTGCAGAAGGAGGAAGTTAGGGGTTCTGAATTATAGCAGAAAAGGAAAGCATTGAGGTGAGATGAAGGGAGTGGCTGCTTAGAAATGGGAAACCCAACCACCTCTTGAGACTTCGTTTTAATACTAGGGAGAGACCTATAATCATGGGGTAGTCCTAATACTACTGCTACAAAACGAATACTGCCTCACAGATGGACCCAAGCTGGCTGGGGTATAAGTCCTGAAATCCTGAATCCAGAGCAGCAGGAGCATTACCTGTGGAGAGCTGGGTAGGGAGCGGGTTCATTTCCTTGTCCACCATCTTCTGGTACAAAGCCCTCAGGCTAAAAGGCTCCACCGTGAAAGGCAGGGTCCCAGTCAACATGGCGTACATGTTCACACCTCTGAAAAGAGAGACACCAAAGCATGAGAATAAGGCCCCCCGGGAGGGCAAGACAAAGAGGGCACGGGCTTGGCGAAGCTTCAGTCCTGTCACCTTCATGCCAACCTCAAGAGGCCTTCTTCACAGTCATCTTTCTAGAACCCTCAGCACCAGGCTGAAGAGCAGGAGTGAAAGGGGTGGGTGAAAACACACTTGTGAAGATTTGGAGATAAGAGGAGTTTAAAGAGCTTCAAGAGCTACCCCCTAAGGAGGGGAAAACATGTCCCTTCCTTCTGGAAGGAAGTCCAGACCAAATCATGTGAAAAATACCTGGGGGGTGTTAGGAATCTCGAATAAAAGTAGGCTTGCCATTATGTGGTTTTCCAAGTATGGTTTCCACAGTGGAGCCTAGAGGAGGCCAGACCAAAAAATATAGACAAGATTCTGCATGGGAGGGCAAGTCACAGCCTAGCCAGCATGCCTGGTTACTGCTCAGCCCTTGGAAACGAAAGTCTCATACCCAAAACTGGTGTCTGGCTCTTCCATTGAATTCTGTTTGGCCTCTAACTAGACAAATTCCTTGGAGGGGAGGGGGGGTCTCCTTACCACTCTTATTTTTCACATTATTGTTTATTGTGAGATTCTGCCACCCAGCCCTGGCCCAATATCTCAGATGTGGTGGAAATATCTTCTGAATGAGCTTAACTGCTTATATCCAAAGCCAAACCAGATAACAGCAACATCTTCTTGGAGGGTATATTTTCCTGATGTACAAACCCAATATCATTTTGATGAGATTTCCTGATGGGGTTGAAATGCCTGCCTGCCGAGAAGTCTCAAGCACTCAAAAGCGCCCAAGGGAATATGTTTTAAAAACAGGCAATAGGATTTCCAGTCAAAACAAATCCAACGAGACTGATTGAAATTAAGACCCTTGGGGCCCAGTTCTACTAAGGCGCCTGTGAATTACAGCTCTCCAGATCAAGACAGGTATGGAGCCCATGGGCTCCAGCTAGAAATCATTCTCAAATTGCAGACTTATGCTAAGACCCGGTTCCCGCTCTGTAACTCACAGTTGAGTGAGGGAGACAGATATAAACATTCATTCCACAAATACTTGCTGGCTGGCTCTCTGCCCCAGGCACTGGTGGAGGTGCTGGGTAGGGGTGAACCAGACGGGGATCCGCCATCTTGGATTTGGGGGGAGGGGAGACAGACAATCACCACGTAAACAAATAAATAAGTACAATCTTTCAAGTGGTGATGAGTACAGAGGGGATACGAAAGTGCTGAACTGTGCTGCTTTTGACCACAGAGGAGTTCAATTAAGGGAGAAAGAGGACTGTAATCAGTACTTGAGGCCGGGAGGCCTCTCGGGGTGAGTTATGTGTGTGAGCTTATACGTCTGTGGCCGGATGTGAGCATGGGGAAGATAAACTGCGTAGACCAAGAAATGGAGACAAGAATGAACCAGGCACATGCAGGGCCATTTAGAGCAGCATTTCCCTCTGTGTGGTTAGTGGAACACGGTCCCCAGGATAAGAAGAGATGTTGCACAAATAAAAGTTCTAGGGCCAGATCCTTTGGGGGAGGAGTCATCTGGTATTAAGTGGATTAAAGGGGCTCAGAATGGGGTGCAGGAGACTGTAGCAGTAAATCCGCATGTTGCTACTGCAGTCAGAGAGAGAGTGATGGTGTGATGGAAAGAGAAAGGCAGATAAGCTATAAAGACATCCGAAGGGGATGTGCCAAGTGTCAAACCTGGAAAGCTGGACGACCGGTGGTAACAGTGACAGAACTGAGGAAGCGGGGGTTGGGGGGGAGCCAGTTTAGGGGCAGAGAGGAGGAGTGTTAGGGTGGTAACATGGTTGAACACCTACGATGCAATGCTGCCTTTTGGATACGGTAGAGCTAAACATCCTCGATTTGGAGGATTCTTGGAGATTGATGATTTGGAGGATTCTTGGAGATTGATAAGAGGGCCCCCAAACTGTAGAATATGTACCTTCAAAGGGGTCTTGGACACATGGCTTTTATGAATGGAAACCCCTGGAACATCCACCAAGTTGTTGTTGGGGACTCCTGAAGAGCTTCAGAGGCAAGCTGTTTCCAGCCTCCCTAAGACAGCTCATTCCACTCAGAGCAACTCTATGCATGAGGAGGGCCTTCCCAATACTACGCTGAAGTCTACAACTTCTACCCATTGGTTGTGGGACGAGACCGGTTGATTCTGTCTCTGCTCACCCCGGTTTGCCTTAATCTTGGCTCTAACATTTGCCTAAAGCAGAGGAGGCGGGTACTTACACAATACCATTTTTTCCCACAGGTAAGTGTTATATAATACCCCACCCAGCTAGTGTTTCTGAAACTAGGTACGTGGACACGTTCTCAGGGGTTCAGTGGTTCCACTTTGGATTTTCTTTTGATGTTATACTAAAACATTTTACAAAGCCAACCAGGGACATTGGACGACCACCATAAAACCAAGCACACCCTCCCTGTACACACTCAATTTCAGTGCCTGCTTTGCCTTTGTGTTTACCAACACACAACTATGCAAAAATTTATCACTTTAATTGTCACAGGCTAATGAGAAAGGAGCAGAGGGGGGCTTAATTTGTCAATGACGTTTCTGTGCTTATGTCTGTGGAAAAGCAAGTCTCCTGCTCTGAATAGTGCAGTGGTTCCCAAAGTGTGGTCCTCAGACCAACAGCTTCATCATCACCTGAGAACTTGTAAGAAATGCACATTCTCGGGCCACACCCCAGACCTACTGAATCAGACACTCTGGGGGTGCTGCCCCAAAATCTGTGTTTTCACAAGCCCTCCTGGTGCTTCAGATACACACTCAAGTTTGAAAGCCACTGGATGAGTGGCAAAGTGTGGAAGAGTTGAGCAATCCCAATACGGGCCTGACCAGCTCAAAGAGCCTGTGCCCAGTGGTGAGAATTCCACTCAGACTGGGTACGGAAATTCAGTTCTCACAGAACAGTAGCCACGGCGTGTAATTAAGGTTGCTAATTTGAATTTTGGGGGGGTTCTTTTAGTCTTGGTAATATTTAACTTATAAATGAGTTTTGGTTTTTTATTTGTACAGGGCCATAAAGAAAAGGAGTTTAATTTTATGTTCTTGCACATTAAGTAAAATTTAAAGAAAAATAACTTAAGTCAACACCAGGGGTACCAAGAATGTTCTTCCTCTATAAGAAGAGTGTACAATACTCAAATTTGAAGAATGCCCTATGACCTTTAATATTTCACTTTATTTTGAGAGGACAGAGTTTCTTGTCACAGGTGGGTGCATAAAATAGTGCAGAATGCTATAGGAGGTAGGACATTATGGTAACAGGAAGCGAATCCTACTGAAGGAGTTTGGCGAATGTAATATGGGACCAGAGGACCAATTCTAAAACCTTTATGAAAGCCTCTGTCTTCATGGAGTCCTTAAGACATTAAATTGCTCGTCTCCTTGTCACCAACTGGCTTCAAAAGATGACAAAAATCTCCTGCAGTCACTGCCTTTCTCTATTGTCTGGCTGAGACCACAAATAAAGTTAACAGATGCTTGTCTTAAAGATGGTGCCTTTGAACCAGCACAGAGTGGTCCGACCAGGATCGAACAAGTGGTTTTTATAATAACTGATTATTTTACCCACTGACTCCAGAATTTCATTTTTCTTGGAGGAGTTTATCATCCACAAAAACAGTCACAAATCCTGAAAGAGGACCCAGCTCTCTCATCTACAACCTGTGGGTAATAACAGTACCCACCTTTCAGGTGGTATGAAGGTCAAATGAACGAAGGCACAGAAAGGGCTGAATGCTGTGCCTGGCAGAAATTCAGTGCCTGATAAATGTGACCTATTGTTGCATCACAAAACTTTAAAAAACAGATAAAAAGCTACAATTATATTTGCATCCTACTGCCAACTAGTAATGGAAACCTATGTTAATAGTCCTGCAGTCCTAGGAGATTTTATAAGGGAAACCAGATTGAGCATCTTAATTCTCCCCCCTCAGTTTTCATACATGTTTAATATCGGGATAAATAGAAATCTAGTCCCTCTGACATTTCAGAAGTCTGAGAATGCCAAGGGAAAAATGTGGAATGCAGTTTATAAACCTCTGTAATCCCATAGAATTAGGAGGAGTTTCAAAACATGTTCAGAATTTCCTGATGTGTCTTTTGAAATATGGCCCAGAGGCTTTCTAGCTTCTTCACGGCAGACATGGGGCCCCCAAGAATCATGGATAGTTTTAAAGAAAGAGCGTGAGAGACTGGGATGAAGGAGGGCAACAAGTAAACATGATTTGGGTTTTTCCAAGCAGAAAGAAATAAGGGGGAGATATTGTTGGATGGAAGAAAACCCAAAGACACTGACCAGTGTGGAATACGCTGGTGTCAAAAGAGAATGAAAAGGTGACAATGAAGGGCAGCTCGAAGAGGAGGAGACGGAGCCCCATGAAATATAAATGTGGAATCTTTGGGATTACGTCAGGAGCCAAATGGTGGTCTTGATATTTAGTCTGATAACAAAAATATTCCCTGAAGGAAAAGCCAGGGTATCATTTGCCATCCAAGAGAGGAAAGACAGAGAGTTACACCTCCCTGGAGAAGTCGGCCAGTAACTAACAAGACACAAGGGACAAAGCCATTGACAGAGCTTTGCTGGCAGGTGGAGGGTCTGATTACTCGTTCCCAAGGCCCGGTGAGCAGGATCCTGGGAAACTGCCCAGTTTATACCGGAGTGCAGCTGACAGATCCTGCAGCTGACACACCTTGCTTCTGTGTGATTCTTCCAGAAAGAAACTGCCTCAGAAAAATTAAAAATAACTCTCCGCCTAAAAGCAATATCCTTCCATCTCTCAGTATCAACTTTCAATACAACTTCCAATTTAAGGTCTTGAAAGTAGAGTGGGAACAGATCCATCCATTTGGAAAATCTCGAACTTCACGACTGGTCCATTAAATAGTCTGTGTTCTGCAAGAAATTATCTTCTGTGGATTTAAATATTTTTTTTCTTTTTCCTTTCTTCCTTCCCTTCTTCTATTTTAAATGCACATGCTAGATACAAAAAAAGTCATAGATTTTATAATCAAAAAATATCAGAAGCTAAAGGAAGCTTCTTTCTTAAGAGTCAAAAGCTCTCAACTACCCAAGAGGAGACATAGGTCTCCTCCTTCCACCTCCTTCTCCTGCCATCCTCCATTTTGAGAGGGTCTGAATGGAGAGAAAATGCTCTCCTTCCATATTTGACCGCTGGCAGTAGCTGCTGGTGTCTGCTAGTACTTTTACAAAACAGAGTCTGAGGGCCGGAACAAATTCTCCCACTCTCCCTCCTGAATGCCTAGGTCTATGTGGGGAAAGTGGGGCTGGAAACAAGATGGCTCCCCTTGGCCAACTTATCTACCCAACCGGACAGCATTGGGGACAGAGATTTTCCCACTAAGTGAAAACAGATTCAGTGAGACTGGGATGGTGATCTGGGTGTGTTCTGCACAACTCTCTACGAGGCACCAGGTCCTCACACAAATGCTTCACCCATCCCAGGTGCCCCCCTGAGAGCAAAGAGCAGTGTTGGCTGAAAAACTGTTGCAACCTCAATCCCTCGGGGGTACAACTATCAACTTCAGCTTTCCTTACCCTTAGAGATTCACCAAAGTTCTCAAAAGAGCATTGTAATATCCTGAAAATAAAGTTAATTTTGATTCTTTTCCTTTAAAAAGTACATCTGCGTTAAATTTTTTTTAATTAGTATATATCCCACTCTGAGGAAAAGTCAGTTAGCCATAAAAAAAGGTTCACTGTAGCAGAATGAACATTTTTGTTTTTGCATCTGAAATCTCAAAGTTCATTGGAGATATATAGATATTTCATCTATCTGGATCAAAAGAAAGAAGTGAACGATTTTAAAGATATTCATATACAGTCTATGTATGAAAATAATGACCATTGAAAATAATGGTGAACTCTCAAGATGGCGTGCACCATTTTCCATTTACATCGTTAATTCCTGATTCCCTAGAGGAGGATCCTGGAGGCCCCATTTGTGGGGAAGAGTTTTCTTTCCCAATGTTTCTTTGAATGACAAACTGGTTTTTGTCATAAGTCAGTCCCAGAAGTCTCGAAAAAAGGCTCCATCTCTCCATCAAGCTCTAAAACCTCTTGAGAGGGGAATTTGTTTTTGATTTTGGAAGTGAACTCTTCATTCTGTCGTTGTTTCAGAACAATCAAAAGGGATGTTTTGTGATAACAGTGTCTGACCCAGGGAGAAAATTGGTTCCATTTTCACTCTCTTTTTAAACAGCCTTTTAAATTAAATTCTCTTTGGGTTTTCCATTTCCAATTCTGCCAGCAAAGTCGTGGGCACCAAACAGAATCCTAACCAGCATCATAGACACAACAACTCAAAGTAGGGAAAAATTTATCTCTTAAAGAAGGCTCTCAAGTTTTTCATTTTCTCCAAGATTAAGAGCCACAGTAAATCAGATCTTTCACATCTTCCGGCCTTTGCATATGCTGTTCCCTCTGCCTGGAAAGTTTCTCCTCCTCTTCTCTACTTGGGAAACTCCACCTCATCCCTCAGGAGCAGATTAAACTCTCCTCTGATACCTTCTTGAATTGACCCACCTGTGCACCCTTATTTGCTCTGTGCACTGTGCCTCCTGATGTGGTCTATTTGTTTACAGGTAACACTTGTAGGTAAGGAGGTGTCTCAGTCAGCTCGGGCTGCCGTAACAAAATACCACAGAGGGGGTGGCTTAACCAACAGACATTTATTTTCTCACAGTTCTGGAGACGGGGGTCTGAGAGCAGGGTGCCAGCATGGTGAGGCTCTGGTGACAGCTCTCTTGCTGGCTTGCAGACAGCCACCTTCTTGCTTTGTCCTCTTATGTCAGAGAGTGAGTAAGCTCTCTGTGGTCTCTTCTTAGAAGGAGACTAACCCCATCATGGAGGCTCCATCCTCATGACCTTGCAAAGAACCCACCTTCAAATAACCCCACCTTCAAATACCATCACACTGGGGGTTAGGGCTTCAACATATGAATTGGCGGGGGAACATAACTGAGTCCATAGCAGTAGATAAGTGTGTTAGACTGCAAAAAATAAAAGGCCACAGATTCCTTGCCACTCACCCATCAAGGAGTGGAATCTCTCTCTCCTCTTGACTTGACTGTGTGACCTGCCTTACCCAATGAGACATTCGCAAATGTGACACACAGGCATCTTGAAAAATGCTTTATGCACTTAGGGCTTGCCCTGTCTTACTCCAGAGGACTCTCCCACAATCATGGGAATGAAATTCTACATATTTTATGGTTTTCTTTTGTTTTTGGTTTTCATGCAGGCAATAATTTATTACCTATAGGTGACAGCAATGGCGCAGAATTTGGTTTTATGATCTGACCATTTGGAGATCTCTGTTGGGTGGCTGATGGAAGTTTACTCTCTGTTGGGTAAGGGATGACCAAGAATTCAATTGTCTATTTCACTTGTCTATTAGCGAACTTGATTCAATAAAGGAATTATTTCATGCTTACTGGGATGGAGAGTGGCTCTTGAGATCTGGAGTGGTGAGTTTTTACTCATCAGTTTACTTTTGACCTTTCTTGAGATTTCAGAGCTTAAACATCAGAAATTTATTTTCTCACAGTTCTGGAGGCTCAAAGTCCAAGATGAAGGGGTCAGCGGGTTGGTTCTTTCTGAGGCGGTGAGGGAGAATCTGTTCCATGCCTCTCTCTGAGCTTCTGAGAGAGCAGCAATCTTTGGTGTTCCTTGGCTTGTAGAAGCATCACTCTGATCTCTGCCTTCATCTTCACAATGGTGTTCTCCCTACGTCTCTCTGTGTCCAAGGCTCCCCCTTTTATAAAGACACTGGTCATATTCAATTTTATGACCTCCTTTTAACTTGATTACATCTGCAATGACCCTATTTCCAAATAAGGTCATTCTGAGGTACTGGGGGCTAGGACTCCAACATATCTTTGGGAGGGGGACACAAGTTACTCCATAACATTTTGTTACCCACCTGTTTACAATTTTCCAATGGCCTCTCAATCCCCTTAGGACAAAATCCAAACCCACACCTCCACACCCCACGGCCTTCACACATCCTGTTCCCTCTGCCTCGAGCCTTCCTCCCTGACCCCCTCTTCTTCCCTTAGCTGATTCTTTCTCGCTCTTAGGATTTGGCTTTGAGGTTTTCTCCTCAGGCGGCCACCCCCTTCCTGGTTCCCTGCATCCCGCCCACTTCCTCCACAGCAGCTACCACTCACAGTTTACAGCTTTTGTGTGTGTGTGTGAGGAAGATTAGCCCTAAGCTAACATCTGATGCCAATCCTCCTCTTTTTGCTGAGGAAGACTGGCCCTGGGCTAACATCCGTGCCCATCTTCCTCTACTTTATACAGGATGCCACCACAGCATGGCTTGATGAGCAGTGCATAGGTCTGCGCTCAGGATCCAAACCTGCGAACCCCAGGCCACCAAAGTGGAGCATGCGAACTTAACTGCTAGGCCACCGGGCCGGCCCCAGTTTATAGCTTTTTAAGAAATTGTCTGTCTGCCCCACTAGAAGTGTAAACCCCCAAGAGGAAGGGCAACAGCAGAAGCCTAGAGGGTGACAATTAAAGGGAGACCCTACAGTCAAACCACCCACATCAAACCCTGGATCTGTCACACACTCGCTGTGATATTTGAGCAACTGCCTAAGGCTGTTTGTGCCTCAGTTTCCTCATCTGTAAACTGGGATAACAGCATTCCCGTGAAGGGTGGTTAGGCAGAGGAGATGAGCTAACACATGCAAAGCCCCTGCAACACTGCTCGTCACTCAGTCAGAGGGATGTGGGGGTTAATAATGATCATTACAGGAGCAGGGACCCACTAAGGCTGCTTTACTCACCATTGTGCACACAGAACTCGGCACAGCGCCTGGCTCAACAAATATTTGCCGAATGAACAATCTCTGGTAAGCCATATGCTGCTCACATAGCTTCCTTTTGCTTTTTAAGCTTTATCAACAGCTTTCAAAAAGGGCCTAATTGATGTCATCCCGTGAATTAGGCATGGGTCATGCAGCCTCATCCCCTAGGGAATGTTCCAGAGAGTCAGCTAACACAGAGTTGCTCCAGGGAAACCTCATTTATAAAAAAGAATAAAACACGGTCCTCGTGGCTGAGCAAAGGTGAGACTCTCCACCTCAACTCCCCACCACGGGACACAGAACAGGGACTCCCGGGGCTGCAGTCAGGTCTACCCAGAGGTCCCACATGGGCCTCCCGAGCTGCGTCACAATCAATGGAAAGACCAGTGTCTATGTGGTGCATTACCACATATCAAAGCCTTTCGCATACATTACTTTATGGCACTAGGACTAAGAATGAGGCCTGAGTAGAGCTTTTCAGAAGACCTTCAGCTGCACATCACTTCTTGAAAAAAAAATGCAACAAAGTGGAGGTTAGCAAAGAAATGTCCAGCTGCCCCAGACAGCCCAACCACACCAGCGGCCAGGGTGGAGGAGGGAAGCAAGTGTCCGGGCATCCTGGTCTTGGGTCATCTCCATCCCTCCTGCAGCATCCCGTCCACCTCCCCTCCTTCTATGCCACCATGACTTCCGGTTAATGGATAGGGACACAGCAGTGGCAATGGACCAGGTCCCTTCGTTTTAATCACGGGGCCCCGAAACTGAGCAATGGAGCATCTGTGGTCACTAAACATGGATTCCTTCCCCAG
This sequence comes from Ceratotherium simum simum, assembly GCF_057802395.1. NCBI lineage: Eukaryota > Metazoa > Chordata > Mammalia > Perissodactyla > Rhinocerotidae > Ceratotherium > Ceratotherium simum. The sequence continues at coordinate 13,821,611 of NC_141926.1, forward strand.
GTCAAGGGACTTGGCAGAAGGGGCCGGAATAAAGTCTGAGCTTAAAACTGACCCTCAGATGTGCTGCCATTTGCAGCCTGTGCTTTTCCTTCCCCTTTGTATTTCCCAGACAGGATAAATGATCTGTTCTGTCTTACAGTCAGCACGTGGGGACGAGAGCTTCCCCATGCCGCTTATAAGGCCCAGAAGCTCTCCCACAGCTCTGACATCCCACAAGGCTCCTTCCTTCTGCCAGCAGTCCTAGACTTTGAGGAGATGCCTGCTTCGCCAGTCATGACTGGAAAGGTCCCTCTGTCACAGGCTGAGTCTCATCACCATGACAACTGGTGACAACACCATATCTCCAGTCCCCTCGAGAGCAGGACCTCAGGAGCACACTGTCACCTCTCTCCAACCTATCGACTTCTCCTTCCCTTTGGTCCCTACGTCTCCTACCCACTTCCCTGTCACCACAGTTACATGACACCAGGGAATCTTCTGGTCTTTCAGGCTCCTCATTCTCCACAGCCTTCTTTTTTTTTTTTTTGGACACAAATTGTCCCTTTTATGGCTTTCCGTTTAGCATAAATGGGTTCCCTAACGGTTAAGGAAAGAAGGCAATTAGAGACTCAAACATTCATATTCATCCATTAATAAATATTTATTGAGGGCAGATTATGCGTCAGACACTTATGAGAATTCTTCAGCCTTGGAAGGGACCAAGGACGGATTTCATCTCATGTATCCACTCCGATCCATTGGTAGCGGCTTCCTGGATGGCTGTGTTGAGAGGGATTCTGAGGCCCTTCTGGGCACAGTATAAAGAGTCTGTGAATCCAAAAAGGCTTATGCACCCCTATGTTCATTGCAGCATTATTCACTATAGCCAAGAAGTGGAAGCAACTCAAGTGTCCATCAACTGAGGATTGGATCAAGAAGATGTGGTATATATATACAATGGAATACTACTCAGCCATAAAGAAGACAAAATCGTCCCATTTTCAACAACATGGATGGACCTGGAGGGCATTATGTTAAGTGAAATAAGCCAGAAAGAGAAAGACAAACACTGTAGGACTTCACTCATATGTGGAATATAAACCAACACATGGACAGAGAGAACAGTTTGGTGGTTACCAGAGGGAAGGGGGTTGGGAGGTGGGCACAAGGGGTGAAGGGGCGCATTTATATGGCGACTGACAAATAATAATGTACAACTGGAATCTCACAATGTTATAAACTATTATGACATCAATAAAAAAAAATTAAAAAAAAAAAAAAGTCTGTGATTAGCAATGCCTGCCAACCCACACAGAGTACCTTGAAGAGAAGGCATCCTCTGCTGCTGCTTCCTGCTCCCATCCCCACCCACTCCAGGTGGCCCCCAGCCCACCCCAGGGAGCCATTAGCACACCACACACTCTCCGCCTGCAGCCTCGACCGCGCCTCCTCTTGAGACATAGGAAATGTAACCAGGAGCTCAGGCTTCAGTGTGAAAAGCCTTGAGTGCAGAGCGCAGCTCCACCGCTCACAGGCTGTGTGTGCCTCCAGGCCAGACTAACCACTGGGCCTCTCTCCTGTCTGTGTAAAGCGGGGTGAGAGATGCACCTCACAGGCTGTCCTGAGGATCAGAGGTGATAACTAACTCTGAGCACTCAGCCTTCCCCTCAGGAATGGAAGCTGAGTCCTGACTAACTTGTCTCACTCCCCGGCTGACCAGCCAAGCCTGGGTTCCAGGGAGAGCTGGCCCTTTCTGGAAAGTTCAGGGAATTCTGTTGCCCTCAGAATCTCATTCTGGTCTCTGGTCCCTCTCAATCTCCAACCAGAACTTCCTGAATTCCCCTCATTTCTAGACCCTTGCAGTGGGTCACATTCCTCTGCCAACTGAAGCCCCTGACCCTCTAGTTTCTGTTCACCGGGATGAAATGTCTGTCCTCACTTCCTCCCTCCTTCCTTCTTTTTCTTCCATCCTTCCTTCCGCCCTCCCTCTCTTGCCTTCCTCCCTTCCCTCCTTCCTCTCTAGCCCAGGCTCCATGCCAGGTGCTGAGGAATCCCCGAAACAAGCCAGGTGGTCCCTTCCCCTCGGCCTGCAGTCCAGGGGTTTCTGGCCAGTGAGCAATGACCGCAGGGGAGAGCCAGGGGAGCAGAGAGCAGGGACTAAGGGAGACACCAGAGGCCTCAAAGCCAGCCTGCAGGAGACAGGAGGGCTGCCCGGAGGAAGTGGCATCCAGCAAAACAAGAAGGAAAGAAAAAGGGTCCAGGACCAGGAAAAAGAATTCCCAGTGGAAGGAATTGTGCACGCAAGGGCAGGAATCCAGGGGGAGGCAGGCTGCGTTCAGGGGGCAAGAAGCAACGTGGATTTAGCTAGAGAATGGATGGGGGGAGAGGGAAAACAGCTTCCAAAGGACCAAGCAAGGGCACATACGTCATGTTCAAGAATCAGTACTTGATCCTGAGACCCTGGGAGTCGGCCTGGTTCAAATCCAGCTCCACCACTTAGTAGCTCCGTGACCTTGGGAAATTTTATTAATTTCTCTTATGATTGATTTCTTCTTCCATAAATTGAGGATAACAGAGAGTAATGGTTTCACTGGGTTACCATGACAATTAAATGACATAGAGTCTGCCATACACCAAGCATCCGGCAAACGTTACCTTTTCTCCAACCTGGACGAGGGAAGTGTAGCGAAGATGGAGAGAAGTAGGGGAATTCCAGAGATGTTTTGCATCAACACACACTCGGTTCCAATCAGCCCCTCTCACCTCTAGCTTCTATATCTTCATCAGGAGCCCGCTCTCTGTGCATCTAGAGCCCATTTCCCCATGGCAAGGAATTTGGTCCCTACCCCGGATCCAGGACTCTGCACGGCTCCCTGTACCATTCATGTAAGATAATGAGGGCCTGACTCACCAGGGGGACCAGGAGGGACCTGGGTTCAGTGACCAGGGCCCCTGCAGCCATCCATGACTCATTCTTTCAACTACTGATTGAGTTTGCCCCTCATGGTCCACGCTATGCTCGACGCTCGTGAAGCAGACCACTAAGGCCCTTACCCTCAGGCGGCATCCTTTCCGACTGGGGAGACAATAAACGGATGAACAAACGAGAAAATGACAGGCTGTGACAAGCGCTAGAGAGGAAATTAAAAGGGTGAGGAGACAGATTCATGCGGAAGCCTTCTGGCAGGGAACTCAGAGACGGCCTCTGCGGTGGAGACACTGGGTTAACACTGGAATGTGGGAATGGACAGGCCGTCGGAAGAGCTGGGAAATGGCGTTCCAGGCAAAGGAAATAGCGGGTGCAGAGCCCAGGGGTGGGAAAGACGAAGTGGAGGCTAACGTATCTGAAGAATCCTGAGCAGAGGGTGGGGTAGGAGGTGAAGAGGCAGGAGCGGTGGGCGGAAGCAAGTCTCACAAGGAGCGTGGCTGAGCTCCCAGGCTGAGTTTTATTCTGATGCTGATGGAAAGCTGCAGGAGGATTTTAAGCAGGGGAAGGACATGACTGATCCATGAAGCCAGACACGGGTCCTGTGAGTACAGGACTTTGTTTTCTTGTGTCCCAGCCCCTAAATGAATTTTGATAAAGGCTTGTCTGGCAGTTTGTGGAGAAAAGACTAGAAGAATCACTGAATGTACATCCTAGAGCCTATAACATAATACATTCTCATCAAATACTCAAACATTATTTCATAAGAAAGAGACAGCAGAGACAGCAGGAGGGAGCATTCACTTTCGTAAGCTCAATAACTCACATGGACCAGACATCGATTTTGGGGCCATATTTCTTCCTGGCAAGAAGCTCGGGTGCCGCGTAGGCAGGGCTGCCACACTGCGTGCTGAACGGGTCGGAGTGGCCCAGGATCCCCGCGCAGTTGCTCAAACCAAAGTCTGCAAAGAGGGGAGGACAAAACCGGCTCCGAATTAGAAAATTGCAGAAATGAAGAAGAAGAAAAAAAAAAAGGCAGCAGGAAAGGAAACATTCTCTCAGGCTAACACATCATTTAACGTCCAAAAGGAACACCAGCAGCTGCGAACCATAACCCCTGGATATGGGTCTCAAGACAAAAGAATGTCAGGCAGTGGTTCCTTTGCTTAACTGGAAACATTTATATCAGGCCTCACTGTAAAATCCAGCTAGAGCTAAAAGTATGTTGAACCAAAACATATTTTCATCCAATCTTGGAAATGAGTCATCCAGGAAAAAGAGAGGCTTTGCTTTCTAGGACTAAGGCAGGAAGAGAGAACATGCGGAGGGCCGTGGAGTCAGCGTTCTGGCTTCCAAGTGGCCCAGTGGGGAAAAGCCGAAGGAAGATTGATTTTCTCTGGCTGGTGTCAGCGTCACCCCAGGTGACATGCGATCTCACCATTTAGAGTTGACTTTTTCAGCTGAATGTTTTCATTTCATGCAAGTCTCTTAAAAATGCTCCCAATGCATGTGGCAACATATGGTGATTTGAAGAGGGGGAAGAAATACACCCAGTGATTTAGACAACGCTGAATGTTGGCTGGAAAAATAACGCCAGAAGGATAGCAATGAGAACTAGGCTAGGTGACCTCATAGCAAAGCTTTGTTCTTTGATGATTAAGGCAACTAGGAATAGGAAAGAAGAGGCCAGGTACCTAAAGGTATGCTGGGTCCATCATGCTTTTTGTGCTGTGTTTACTTTTGATCGTCAAGATACTGCAACTGACAGGTAATCAGAGAGCTGTTAGGGTAATATTCTCATCTGATATCTTTCCTCAATCTTTGTTGATCTCAGAATTAAGATCAGGGCTCCTCCTTTGAACTTCAATGTAAATATTATGGTTCTAGTCCCCAAACAGAAGACTCAGCCCAGAGGGCTCCATCAGAAAGGGGCTGTAGTCAGAGACTGGCTCCGCGTCTTGAACAAAACTCTCGCGCTTTCTCAACTGGCAGGATTTACATCTAATTTCATCACTGTGTTTTTTTCTAACATGTCTCCACCTGCAAAGTGCATGACTATTGTGAAAGCTGGAGGAAGGCTCAGGAAAGTAGAAACACAGAATGGAAAGAGCTGCAAGGCCATGAAGTTGCTCCATGAGTCAAGACACACCACTAAAAATCCTCCAAACAGTCGTTGGGTTAAGCTGTAAATGAAAGAGCTTTTCTAAATTGAACCCCATCCAAGCAGAGCTCTAAAAAGTCTTAAAGGCTCTGAGGATCACCCAACCCTTCAGCTTAGGCTTAGAGATGAAGGATCAGAATGTACACGAGGGACTGGCAAACCAACTGGGCACGCTGCACGTTCACACATTCAACTCTGAATTTGTTTCGTTTTAAGATTCTTTTTTTTCTCTCATAACCTACCTCCTCCTCTCTTCCTCTGCTCCCTCATTCCATCCCCGCCTTCATCTGGCCCCTTTTCCTTTCTCAGAAGAAGGCCCTTCAAGAGCCACGAGGCTCTGAGATTCCTATCTTAGGAGGCGATCTCTGTTCAGAAGGATCTGAGGGCCCCTGTTCTCAGGCCCCACCCTGGAGAATCACTGACGTGGGAGAAGGTGGATGGGGGGTGAATATTTTTATAAGATGAAAAACCACATTGAGCTTTAAATTGGATGGCCGTTTACATGCTTTCCATTTGAAAATCAACCTAAAGGAATTTTAACGAAACAACAAATGCATGAAGAGCATCCACATGGTGAAATGGAAAGAGCCCCATGGAATTAAGGTTATATTATTTGGGGCAACATTTTAAGGAAAGTTTCATAAACAGTCATGTTAGGGGCCCAACCTCCTAGGAGTCCCAGAAAACTTCTCTCTAGATTTCTGAGATTAAAACAAAAGACTCCGTTCCTAATCGCTGTGGGGTTCTGTTAACAGCCAAGGACGGCCTCATTCAGTGCACTTCCTCAGCTCCTGGATGCCGTCTATAACGAAGTGCTTAATCGAAGAGGGCAGGGCGAGGGGAGATAAGAGACCAGATCACCCCCTTTGCTCCCAGGCAAGCTTGAGAACACAGTGTCTTGCCTTGTGTTAAGCACAGTTTCAAGAAGATAAATCAGCAGAGGATCTGAGGAATGGAGGAGATAAAATCAGCCTTTTAAGTGACTTATGTTGACCTAGCCGAAAGGGTTTAATTTAAAATATACTGTAAAGAAACAACCAGTATGTGTCACATCCGAATATGTAATTATTAAAATTTCACACATAAGCCCATAATTAGGATTGTGAAACTAGAGAAAAGTTCGCCTCCCAGTCATGTCACCCAGGTCTGCCTCAATTCGATTTGGTAGACACATAAGCCAATTATCACTCAATTTTCTGCGAGCTGCAAAATGAATCTCAAAGAAGGAAGGCCCAAGTGAATGCTGCTTTGGAAAACTGAAGTGCCACACTGTTCTACGTTGCGACTCTTACATTTTAAGATTATACTAAACTAAAAGCATCAGACTGGTTTTTATTTTTTTGAAGGAAAAAAAAAAATCCTGATTAAATCAAATCTTACTTCCGGTTAATTCTAGTTAATTTGAAACATGGCTTAAGTAAGTTTATTTAAATCAAATTATTTCTAAGAAAGAGAAATGATTAAGAGGAAATGGTAATGGCTATAATCAATCTTTGAAAAACAACTAGGTAATTCCTTTAAAGAAAAGGTTCAAAGGGCTTTCAAGTTGCAAAAAGACGGTGGTAGAGACATCGGATCCAAATTGCCTAACCCAGGGGCAAGAAAACCCACAAGACACGGGGCCTACCTTCCTTCCAGCATCTTCCCTTCCCTCCTCCAGCCTACCCTGTATGAAAAAACGAGGAAATGCAGATTCTGCTCAACAAAATCCAGTTCCCAGTTGCCCTGTGGGATGGTACAAGGTCTCTTTTGATGATGAAGATGTGAGTGAGGGCTCTTTGGTTTGAGCTGGTCATGAGAGAACTGGGAGCCACATGAAAAGTTCTAACAAAGGGAAATCCAAAGATCGGCGCCTCCTTTCCTGCAGTTTTGGGAATTCTGGTTTCTGACATGGCCCCATTTTGACCCAAGGAGCTGAAAGGCTGCTCGGGTCCCAATCCAGAGGTTGCCACGCCGAGAGGCGATGATTCTGAGGCATTTGAATAAAATGGTTCCTGGCATCCAAAGAGCCACTCCCCTCACCTCAAGGGGAACCGTGGGCTCTAATTCAGGTGTATCATTTCTTCATCTGATTTGTACAGGTCTTCTCTAAGAGGGTTTATTATGCGGCCAATCTGGTGAGCTACTTATAAACGCATGCCCTGTTCACAGAGATTGGTTCTTCCAGAATGTTCTGAGCAAACTTCCCACCAATAAAAAGGCCTGGGGTTTTCAACATTGTCTATTCCACAGTCCATTTCTAGTTTTATGAATGGTTGTCTAGGGCTATCACTTGAGGAGAGAGAAGAGAAGGGAAGAAGTAGTATGGGTGATGCTGAACTGGCATATGGGAACTACCACCAGTGGACTGCACTGTGCTAGAATTACCAGCCTCAGTCTAGAGATGCACGGTGGAAGTGAACTCTTCTAACTTTTACTGTCACGTACATCCGGCCTTCACACAGCCTGTCCTCTGACTATCTCTGCAGCTGTTAGGGCAACTCTGTCCCTGTCACCTCCACGTTTTCCAAAGACAAGTGACAGGTCGGCCTGCCAGGGAATCTAAAAAACAACCTCCTTTCCTCCATTCCTCGCCCCACCAGGACGCTTCTGTGTTTGAGGCCACAGATCCCAGGAACAAGGACCGGAAAGACACCCTGCAGGCATGTCAACATCCCCCTTGTTTAACGCTGCTGTAATTGGCTCTCAGGACAACTAAGATGCAAAAGTGAAACAATTTGATAAAAAGAAAATTCTTTGAATTGTCCAAGAATCTTCTAAGAATACACTCTTTAAAATCTTTCAGAGAAAAAAATGGGTTTCGTCTTAATTGTTACTCTTCTCATAATGGGCGTATCCATCACCACCTGTCAATGGTGCTGACTCACCCAGCCAAGGGGTCTCGAGGCCCTCAGCCCCTTGCCTGTTACTGGGTTGGGAGCCGACTGTGATTACAAAGAATCTAATTGGTCATTTGAATGATATGTTTTAGTGAGTCTTGAGATGGTTTTCAGTATTTGCCAAACAAAATTTCCTTCTTAGATAGGAAAGTTAAATTCACAAAATTCTATTGATCCTTCTCTTTTCTCCTAATATAAAGTCTTTTTCAAGCCATTGAGGTGGAAGAAATTACTTGCACTTGAGGTGGGAAAAGAAAGAAAAGACAGGAGTAAAAGATGGTGCTAACATCTGGGTGTAAAAATGATGCCCTGAGATTTTGCCAAGAGCAACCACATCGACACCACATCGACAGACAAAAATTGAATTCTTCTAAAGAATGAGCCACGGAGTGAATTCACTTGTAGACCCTGAATTATGAACCAATTATGACTCATTCTATCCTGGAACTTCCCTCTGATTGGTAGAAACTTCTAAATCATCCCTCTGTGGGGATTTCTCTCTGCACAACCATCATTGCTCTACCGGGCTTGAATAAAGATTATATTAAAAAGAGAAGGTAAGATGCTTTCTTCCTACATGGCTATGCTAAGGGCAGCATTTCTGAACTAAATTATTTTCCACTACTTTTAAGATGTTTTTGGTTAATCCAGATAAAAATAATCCCTATAAAAGTTCAGCTCCATCTGAATTTTTAGAGAGGCCGAAGTTTGAATCATCTAAAGAACATGTAACCAGCAAATACTTATCTGGGGCTGTGAAATTCATTTTATGCTCACTTTACAGTATTTTTACCTTCCTAATTATGTTTAAATTATTACTAAAATTAATTTTCAGTTTCAAAACCATTGTTAAATATTGGAGGTAAACGGAGGTGATCTAGAAGTATTGCCTGGGGATTAGAAATAGACCACGGATAATTTTCAAAGCCAATAATCCAGAACTAAATAACTGAGAATTGACAACACAACACTTAAAGGATAATCTTGCTTTAAAAAAAAAAAAAAAAGTCATACCAATCAGCTTGATATTATTGTCTTCATCTAGTAGCAAATTTTCTATCTTCAAGTCTCTGAAATAAACAAAACCACACAACATTTCAGATAGGCATTTGAAATAGCGGAACAACATTTTGCTTCTGAAGGGAACCAAACCGTTTTAGAGCCACTTTGAACCAACCCATAAGGCTTTCTGCCAAAACTCAAACAATCAATAAGTAAATATTGATAAAACATGATGAAATTAATTGCCCCAGACTAAAGAAGATGAAGGATTTCAGAGAAGATGGAGAGTGATGAGGGCACAAAGTTTCCAAATCATGAGAAGTTTCTGGAAGAAGTGGGAGCAAAGCTGAAACCCGGGAGTTAATAGAACTGGGGTTTGGGGGGGCCAGCCCGGTGTCGAAAGCGGTTCAGTGCGTGCGCTCCACTGCGGCGGCCCGAGGTTCGCCAGCTCGGATCCCAGGCGCGCACCAACGCACTGCTTGTAGAGCCACGCTGTGGCGGCGTCCCATATAAAGTAGAGGAAGATGGGCACAGATGTTAGCTCAGGGCCAGTCTTCCTCAGCAAAAAAAAAAAAAAAAAAAAGAACTGGGGTTGGAAGAGAGGGGAATACATCATTCAAGACAGGAGCTGCCCAAACAGTGGGAGAAATACAAATGTGGCCATATGTTTGTGAGATAGTGAGCAACACTAGCCAGAGGAGGGAACAGATTCGGGGAAGCAGATTAAAAAAAAATTGAAAGCTGGTATAATTGATCAGTCCTACAACCTCCATGCTTGGAGCCCAAGTGTCATCCACAAATTGGCAGGTGATAATAAATTAATCTATTTAGCAAGCAGAAATTACGGTGGGCAGAAAAATAGACCCCAACAATGTCAATGTCCTAAGCCTTGATATGATGCCTGAGTATATGTTAACGTTACATGACCAAAGGGAATTAAGTTGGCAGATGGAATGAAGATTGCTAATCAGATAATGGGTGACTGATCACTGACACTGAGGTAACTGAGGAGGTGGGAGGGAGAAAAACACTTGGGCTCATGCTGAGTGTGAGGTGCCCTGTGGTGTCTGTTTTAGTCAACAGTTAGCTCCTCAAAGGCAGGAAACATGTCTGCCTTGCTTACCACTGTACCCCAGGACCTTTGCACATTCCAGGTACTCAGTAAATACCAATGAATCTACATTACCAGAGAGATCATTTTGGATTTCAGAAGAAAAAGTGTGGGCAAAAGGGTATATTTGGTCATCAAAACCATCTAGGCCCAGCTTCTATTTTCCTACTTTTGAATAGAGACATGGGCAAAAGAAATCTTTTTCTCCTCTTATCTCAACTGTAAGGAATAGAATTGCATAATCACGATAAACAAAAATGGCAACTGATAACACCAAGTTGAAGTCGTGAGACAAAAGGGAGAGTTGCGAGGACTATGGCAAACAGGAGAGCAGTGTCCCATTCAACGGGGACAGTCACTCACAGCTCGGTCCCAGCACTGCCCGCTCATCCCTTTTCCCAGAGAAGCCAGAAATCTGGATTCAATCCCAATTTTTAAACGTTGGCAACAAATTCATATTTAAAACAACAGTAACAACCACAATGCATGGGCCAGCCTTGCAGGCAAGCTATGACCTACAGGCAACCAACTATCAACCTCAATGCAGTGGCACCTGAGCCTTGAAAAGACATGAGATGGCCCAGGGAGAGGGGAGGGAATGAGGGGCATAAAGACCAAGGACGACACGCTGCCGATGGGGGACAATGACATCAGCCGACTGGGAAGGAACAGTTGGGGAAGCTGTTGTCATAGGAACGCCAAAGGGCAGCATTTCAGGATGGGAGGGAGAGTTAAGGAGTCCAGTACAGAAAAAAGGTGCCCTCTGAAAAGTGACCCATGGATTTCAAAATTGGAAGGTGAGAGGAAGAATTATACACCTTCACTTCAATTCAAATGAAACAATACAGAGTATTTAAAAACTGTGTCAGCCTTTAAAAGGTATCGCTTATGTCCAAATGCAGGGTGACCCCAAATACAAGGGGATCCTCCCCACTGTTCCAGCAGGAAGACCCTACCCCTCAGAAAAAGGTTTTTGGACACAAATATATAATTTTGGGAAATGCAATGGAATTATCAAGTGATTAGTTATACTATTGATCTAGGAAGCTGCACCATCCTATTTAAGAGCATATACTATAATGTTAATATAATTAATTTTAGAAATATTGTTCCCACACCCTCACATGTTGTGAAACAATTTTATTAAAATTTGTCACAGACAGAAGCAAGATGACAGAGTCATCGTACGGTGTTTCCAGCATAACATGATCTTTAAGTCGGCCAGATATTTGAGATAAAGCACTTTTGGCATCTGTGTTTGATGCACTTGCTGGAAATATTATCCGAAGCCATTTAAATAATAAGCACCCATTTAAAATCTCTATAAATTAGCCACTCAGTGAATTGTTTTTAGAGGGCTCTCACAAGTCCTCACAATTGTGAGCTCATATCTCTAGAAGCTATTACAAAAGCCGTGTAAAATGTCTTTGCCTCCCTTTCAATCAGTTTCCAAGAGTTCCCAAAGTCATCAGTGAGTCAGGTCAAGGTCAACGTTTCTTCTCCAACTAGTACTTTGCCGTTGAAAATAAAATAATTGAGATTGTGCCCCCATAAGAGGAGAGACTTTGCAAGGACTCTGTAAGGCACTTCCTCTTTGCCAAAAATAATTAGGATATAGTATAATCCTGAGCTTATAGTCAAGCTCATATGGTAATTTCAAAACACGTGCATAACACCCAAAACTGTGTGCCAGCAACAGCCCAAACTGTGATTCTGCGAAAACTGATTATAAAGCAGTAGCACTACTCAAATCTAAAGGAAGGCCACAGTTTGTTTCCAGCAAAATTAAATGTCTCTCCCAGGGAGGAATGGAAGCCACACTAAGGCGTTAAAGGAGAAATTCAGTTAAGAACAAATACTGTGGAGAAAAACAGCTTCCAGTGGGGAGGTCAAAGAAAGCAATTGTCAAGAATAATAGGGGCCGGCCCCGTGGCTTAGCGGTTAAGTGCGCACACTCCGCTGCTGGCGGCCCGGGTTCGGATCCCGGGCGCGCACCGAGGTACCACTTGTCCAGCAGTGCTGAGGCCATGGTCCCACATACAGCAACTAGAAAGATGTGCAGCTATGACATACAACTATCTACTGGGGCTTGGGGGGGTGGGAATTTGAAAAAAAAAAAAAAAGAATAATAAAACTAAGCTGGATAATTCTGGGGCCACAAAAGCCTACAGAACAACCACGATAATTAGACGAAAGATATAAATGGAAGACTAAAAATAAGAGAAAATGCAAAAGAAAAAAACACCCGCTTGTAAAATCGGGAAAATATCATAAAACCAGGGGAGAAAGTTTAAAAATGTAATTATTAGGCAAAATGAGAAAAATCAAATCAGTTAAAAGTCACTGTCTTTCCACCCACTGCATCCATAGACACCCACCCCAGCCCCCAGGAAAAATGATCAGAACAAACCTGGCTAACAGGGATGGTTTACAAATTTATTACCTTTTTGTTAAGGTTTCTAAAAGATTTCAGTGATAAGCAATCTTACTGCCTACAGGTTTCATGACTAGTTAATGGAAAGCTGAGCTACACTAGTCTCTGTCCAGAAGACTGTACCTAATTTACCCAAATGAAGGGAACATTCGACCTCTTTTGGCTTCATTTATGTCCACCTCCTGCTTTGTCTTTTGAGACTTAACTAGAAGGAGGAGGAAAATACTTTCTTCCGACTTCTTAGGAAAAAAGGCTCTAAAATCATATTTTTAGAAGTAGTTTTTGCCTAGGTATTTACCCAAATGAATTGAAAACTTATAGATACAAAAGTTTATAGCAGCTTTATTCATAATTGCCAACACTTGGAAGCGACCAAGATGTCCTTCAGTAGGTGAATGGATAAATAAACTGTGGTACACCCAGACAGTGGAATATTTTTCAGTGATAAGAAGAAATGAACTATCAAGTGATGAAAAGCCATGGAGGAATCTTAAATGCATGTTTCTAAATGAAAGAAGGCGGTCTGGAAAGGCAGCATACTGCATGATTCCAACTACATGACATTCTGGAAAAGGCAAAACTATAGAGACAGTAAAAAGATCAGTGGATGTCAGAGATTTTGGGAGGAAGGGGAGGATGAACAGGTGGAGCACATTTTTCTGGGGCAGTGAAACTACTCTTTACGATACTGTCATGGTGGCTACACGACATCAACAATTTGTAAGCATCTGTCAAAATCCGTAGAACTATACAACACAAAGAAGGAACCCTAACGTAGACTATGGACTTTAGTTAATAACAATGTATCAATATTGGTTCATCAATCGTAACAAATGTTCTACACTCTCACAAGATATTAATAATAGGGAAAGCAATGTGGAAGGGAGGTGAGGAAGTATGTGGAAATTCTGTAGTTTCTGGACAATTTTTCTGTAAACCTAAAACTGCTCTAAAGAATAGTCTATTGAGCCAGTCCTGATGGCCTAGTGGTTAACATACGGTCCTCTCACCGCTTCGGCAGCCCGGGTTTGCTTCCTGGTCACCGAATCACACCACCCATCTGTCAGCTGCCATGCTGTGGGGGCAGCTCACACAGAAGAACTAGAAGGACCTACAACTAGGATATATGACCATGCCCTGGGGCTTTGGGGAGAAAAAAAAAAAAAAAAAGAGGAAGATTGGCAACAGGTGTTAGCTCAGGGCAAATCTTTCCCTGCAAAAATAAAATAATAAAGTCTATTAATTTTTTTAAAGTAGCTTTTGGATATTTTTTCCTTTCCTAAGAGATGAGTATTAGTTATGGCTACAACCAAGAGCCTCACTCAGGATGTTCATTGTGGAACATCCTTACCACCACAAGTCCATTCAGCACAGTGGGCCACTCAGACCCTCTGCCCAGCTACTCAACAATGACCAAAGAGGTCACAAACGATCCCAAGAAACCACAAAATTGAGAGACACCTTCTTGAATAATAACAGAAGGATGAATTTATTCAGAAGGTTTTAGTGTTAGTGTATTACAATATATCTTTAAAAAGTATACTGGCAGGCCTCTATTATCCAGAAAACTTCCCCACGGTCCATGTGAAAAGCATGATGTTTATCCTGGTTCCATCCCCAAGAGCGAAATATTTGGCTCTAAGTGTCAGATTTGCCATCTGGGAGGGAAGGTTCTGAGAGCTGACTAGTCTGCACTTGATGATGGAGGGGATGCGCTTTCACATGAATGCTCCTTGATGGATTAACCACTTCACGGAGGGGAGAGAAGTGGGAGGCTCTTCCGTGGTCTTGGAGTGTGAGGAGTCCTCTGTGGCACGCAAACTGGAAGTTCCATGTGAACTGGTAACCGAGAACAAAAGGGAAGAAGAAGAAAATGGCCCCTGGATGGACGGGAAATAGCTTTTCCTGGGCCAAAGGGGCTTCAGAGAGGAGTCAGGACAAGCAAGAAGGGATGGGGTGTGCCCTAATTGAAGGAGGATCGGGTTACTAGGACAGTGCTCCGGGGAAACTGAGTGTCCTGGAAACAAAGGAAAGTACCCAAGAGGAGAAGCCAGCCAGTGGAGCGGCCCTTGGGCAAGGTGTAAGTCGGGGGCCCAGCCTAGAAGAGGCCACCAAGGAAGCAGGGGTAGTGGCTTCTGGACCCTTCTCTGGTGATTGGGCAGTTCCAGGGAGAAATGCCCAATGGGGCTCGTCATAGAGGCTCTCGGCAGAGCTGACATTGGGTCTCGGCCTCTACAGTGCTTTAGGGAGGATGAGGGGCCTGGCGTGGTGGGTGTTTTTTCAGAGATTGAGAGAGGGCCCAAGTGAAGAGCCCTAATCACCAGCCCTTTGTTGTAGGTTATTTCAAAAGAACAAGCTCAAACAGGCCACTACCAACATTAAAGGCTCACCCACAGGCCACCAAGTGCACCCTCCCTCCCCCCCACCCCACGCTCTCCCTGCATGTCTTCAAAGATGGTAATCTCTAAGGTTTGGAGGTTGGCCACACGAACTCCAATTACTGCCCTCGAAAGACAGAGGGGTGGAGGGGTGCAAGTCAGGGAGGACCCTGTTGCCATAACAAACATACGGGTCCTGGCTCTCCTGCTGAGCGAAGAGGCAGACAGGGCAGTACCGGAGGGTGGGGAGTGTGTGTGTGCACACTTGAATGTAGGTGTACGCATGTATGCATGGGTTTTGTGTGTGTGTGCACATGAGTGTGAACACATCCGTGTATGGGTATGAGAGTGTGCACCTGTGTAAATATGTGTGTTGTGTGCATGCCCACTTGTGTGTGAGCACAAGTGTCGGTGTGTATATGTACATGTCCATGAATGTGTGTGTACACTTAAGTCTGAGCACACATAGGTTTGTGTGTGCACATTGCGAGTGTGTGCACACATTCACGTGAGTGTGTGCATGTATGTGTGTATGCACGCATGTGGGGAAGAGCACATGTGTGAGCACATGTGTCAGTGTGTGTGCACATGCGCACGTGCACACACATACATCCAGAATATTGGGAATATTGGGACGGATGAGTCTCCCCTGGGCCTCATCAGGCCCTGACAAACCCAGCACGAAGGTCAAAGGTCAGGCCTCTAACAAACGTTAGGCCTAGACTGAGGGGCAGGAACTCAAAAGAGAGCCTGGGGGAGCCACTCCGGGTTGAGACAAAGATGGAAGTGAAGAACTGAACATCACAGAGCAGAAGCCACCAGGATTCAAGGGAGGCATGAGCAGGACAGAGTGAGATGGAGGATCCCGGTGAAGACCCGACTGGAGGGGCTGAGCAAAGACTCGGAGCCAGACAGGGCGGCCTGGGGAAGAGAGGAGAGCCAGGCCCGGGCACTGGTTCTCTCGCTCACCTGCCCTGGGCAAGTCATTTAAACTCTCAGAGCTTCTGATTCCTCTCCGAAAAATGGTGTCACATGAGGGGCTACCTACAGCCCCGTAGCAGGAGGAAATGTGAAAATGTACCTGCTGTCTTGGGGGCCCCTCCAGGCCAAACAACAGCCAGTAGATAAGAAGCGAGAGGCTGTAGGTGAGGATCATAAAGTTACAGACTCCAACACAAGTGAAGGGGAGACTCCAGAGAAGACTTAAAAGGGTGATTAATTTGGGGATAAGCAAACAGCATTGGGGTAATTAACGCTTAAGCAAACGGTCAGAGAGAAGGCGCCCCAGGGCGGAGGGAGGGGACGGGGAGGTGACCAAACTCATCCAGGATTAGGTCTGGGGGGAAAGCTTTGCCTGTGGAGATGGCCACGAGATGGATTTTAGTAATAAGCTAAGAATAAAGCGTCCAAGAAAAGAACATAACTCCCCAAGGCAATAGGCATTTTGCAGCGAACAAGAGGGGTTTTTTGGTTAGGTTTTATCTTCAAAAGCACTGTATTAAAACCAAATGATTTGTTAATCTTTATTCCAGAAAGAACATAAAACTGGCTACCAGAAAGCTTCCATCCCACTGCTAACCCTGACACTAGCCGTATTCATTCAGTTTCCCTTCCTTTATTCAACCAAGTCTTACTGTGTGCCCACGGGGCTCGGCGCTAGACTAGGTTGCAGCCTGTTTAGAAAACAGATATCAAACAAGTAAGTTATCATGTGAAAAGCATTTGAAAGCAAAGAAGAAGGTGCTGTGGGAGTCTATGATCGGGGGGCTAGCCTGGAGGGCCTCCTGGAGGAGGTGAGCCTGGAGCTGGGACCTGAAGGACGAGCAGATTCAGCCAGGCAAAGAAGGCAAGGACAGTACAAGTGGAGAACAGCTGTGGGGCCTTGAGCACACAGAACTCAGCCTCTGTGTAGAAAATGAATGAGGTGGACTCAGTAATAATTACAGCGAGCGTGGGCCCAGTACTTACTAAGTGTCTCAATGTTAGCGTGGGCCCAGTACTTACTAAGTGTCTCAATGTTAAGCACTTTACATGAATCAACTCATTTAATCCTGACAACAGCCACCAGCAATGGCTAATCCCTTATCCCTAGCGTGTAGATGTGGAGAGAGAGTCACAAAAGCCCGAGTGACTTGCCCAATGCAGCTTTTACATGGTAGAGCTGGCGTGCGGATGCGGACAGTCCAGCTTTAGAATCAACGCGGCTGACCATGGCACATCCTGATCCACAAAGTTGTTGGGCTAGAACTTTGTAAAATCTCACATTTCCACTCATACTTTTTTTTTTTTTTTTTGGTGAGGAAAATTGGCTCTGAGCTAATATCTGTTGCCAATCTTCCTCTTTCTGCTGAGGAAGATTGGCCCTGAGCTAACAGCTGTGCCTATCTTCCTCTATTTTGTATGTGGGATGCCGCCACAGCATGGCTTTGATGAGCAGTGTGTTGGTCCGAGCCCGGGATCTGAACTCGCGAACCCCGGGCCGCCGAAGCAGAGCTCAAGAACTCAATCACTATGCCACCGGGCCGGCCCCCACGCATATTTTTTTAAACCCAATTAAACACAAAACCTTTGATATATATAACCAGCACCTCCCGATATGTGCTCGCTCTCAGCAGAAGGCCCTGGGATCTCAAACAGCCCCTGCATGTGAGCAGAGTTTCTCCCTCTCATCTGCCTTCCCCTCCCTCCCCTCTCCAAGAGAAGCTCAAAGTTAAAAGAACTTCTTAATACCCCACCAGTACAGGGTGTGTCTGCTTCTTGTCAGCCCACAAGAACAAAGGAGGGTCCCCTCTCTTCCCCTGCATTCCTCCCAAGCGCAGAGGGCCCATTCCCAATATTGATGAATGAATAAGGTCGTGGCCCTGGGAGCGGCGGGCGGCTGGACACACATCCAAGCACAGGCTCGGGCTCCCTTTGATCAGCAGTCTCTCCCTCGGAGTCCGGGGCGGGGGGTGGCCCTGGCCTGCCTCTTCCTGCTCAGGGAAGGCGGTATTGTGTTACACTGCTGTGTTTTGTCTGGATAGTTTGATTGGACTTTGTTATTTTGAATAAACAGATGAATCTCACATTAGCCTCCCAGCAGAATCAGCATTCTTGATGATCGGATGTTAAGAGTCAGTGCTCCATATACAATAGGCAAATCATCAGATCTGGGCATCTTGCTGGGTGAGCACGTTTAAGGAAAAGGAAAAAAACTCAGATTTTAAATGCGGAGCATCGCAGGCAAACCTAACATGGAGTGATGAAGAAGTGAGACCATAGTTTACCTTGCACAACTTCACAACAGCCCTGTTGGAGCAACAGACACAAAGGCTATGGCAGGTCCAGGTTAAAATGAAGTTCTCTGCCCGCTAAGAGCATCTGTTTTCTAGAGGTTTAGTTTTCACTTTTTCTTTCCACTTGTAATATTTACATGATCTTTAAAGATTTGCTTCCTTTAAATGATATTTAAATAGTTCTGAGTAGATAATTAAATGCTTAGATTTAATACCACAGGAAATGAGGGCTCTGCCAAGCATTAAGTTGATGACAACACAACATTATAGTTTCTGCCTAATCAGGAATTGTGCTTTTAAAGCATCCTCCAACACAGAACCAAAAGCCCTTTAAATCATTGTATATCTGTAGCCACCAAAATTCGTCCTAAATCCTTTTGGATGATCTAATCTGTTTGCTCAGAAATCTTCCCACGAGGGACTCCAGGGTGTCTCTGAAATCTATACTCTCTTATTCATCTGAAAAAATCTAACCTCAAAATAATTTAAGAAATTCATTCCACCTTTGGAGCATAAAAGAGAAAATTCTCCACCATGGAAAGGGGCTACAGTAAAATGTATACCAGCAGTGAGCCAGATTACGGATGCTAAAAACGAGTGGTAGAGAATCTTTGAAAGTCAAGACACGAGTTCAAGCCACCCAAGAATATATTCTAAACAAACATTTTCATATGATGTCTTAATCACCTGTCCCCATGCACTGACACTCATTAACACGATTTCTAGAGAGAGAAACAAAGACGCCCTCCTAACTCGTATTACCTATCTTCCCAATCTTCCCTAACTTTAGAAGATCCGAGCCTTTGTCATTATTGGCTTATGAATATATTTCCAAGGAGCGACGAAGGAGATGCTGGGGATCAGAGGAAGAAAAAGCACACCGTCTTTGCTATCAAAACATTATTAAATTCATTCCTTTGACATTCTGACAGTAATTGCACTGAGAGGGATTGGATTTTGTTAAAATTGCTTTAAAAGGGTTGTTGAGAATTTCCTGCGGGAGAGACCAGTGAGTGATGCACAGCTCTCACTCATTTTCCCTTTGTTGTCCTCAAAATCCCGCGAAGCTCGGCGCACATCTGATTTTTGACAGCACGAAGCCCTTGTCATAACACCCTGGGTCCCTCAGAAAGCTCTGCCCCCTGGTTCTATTTTCCACTGTGACCAGCAGAGTCGGTAACCCAAGCTGATTCACTCTCGAGGTTTCTGCCTTTGTCACCTTGATAAACAAAGACAGAACCAGGGACACTTACAGCATCATTTTCCTAATAATGGCAGAGCTGTGACACAGCAGGCTACACAAGGGTATTGTAGGAAAGAGCCAAAAATAGTGTTCTTCGCTGAAAACTTCTGAATGTTCCCTTCCTTGCTGATCAAAACTCAAAGAGTTCTGATGAAGCATGATTTCATGACAACGTGCATGACTAAAAACATGTCCATGAAGAGGCTGTCTACCTCAGCAAGTAAATGACCCACCTGGGTGGTGCCTGGCCGAGGCTGGCGCTGAGAAAGCCCTGGGCCAGGGGACGTCCCCTGAAGAGTCCCTAGGTTTGGGCATGACAGGGAAGGGCATTCCAACACCAATCCCATTAGGAAGGACATGGCACTTGTCACCTCGAAAGCCCACAAGTTTTATTAATTAAAGGCCTAGCCGCTTTCTTCACTGATCAGAATATGAATGGTTTTCAAACTGACAAAAGGTACCATTAGAAGTTGAATTTTTGTTAAACACAGAATTGTCATATGACTGAGCAAATCCACTCCTAAGAGTAGAATTCTCCAGAAGTAAAAACATATGTTCACACGATAACTTGTCTATGAATGTTCGTAGCAGCATTATTCACAATAGCCAAAAGGTGGAAACAACCCACATGTCCATCAGTGGATGAATGGATAAACAAAATGTGGTCTATCCATACAATGGAATATTACTCAGTCATAAAAAGGAAAAAAGTACTGATAGATGCTAGAACAGGGATGAATCTTGAAAACATTATGCTAAGTAAAAGAAGCCAATCATAAAAGATCACATATTGTTTGTTTCCATTTATAGGAAATGTCCAGAACAGGCAAATCCACAGAGACAGAAAGTAGATTAGTGGTTGCCAGGGGCTGTTGGGAGGGGAGAATGAGGAGTGACTGCTAATGGGTACAGAGTTTCTTTTTTGGAGTGATAAAAATATTCTAAAATTACATAGTGGTGACAGTTGCACAACTCTGTGAATATACTAAAGCAACTGAATTGTACACTTTAAATTGGCGAATTTTATGGTACGTGAATTTTATCTCAATAAAAAAATTTAAACATGTGTGTGTATATCTGTATATATACCCACATATTTTGTGCTTTGATCTTGCTTTTTAAAATGAGAATCAATTAAACATGAGCCCTAAATTTTCTCAACAACCCAGAATAATTATTGATTGTAATTCCATGAAAGAAAAACTATGCATTTATTAGTGAAGTCGACAATTTCTTGGGGGGAAAAGAGAGCTTTTATTTTATTGTATTGTGTTTATTTTATTTTAGTATAGCACTAAAAGTAGGCACCCACCACCGATGGCGACATTGCTAAGAATGCTATTTCCATTCACTTTCCTCGTAGAGCTCCTCCACAGGAGGGAACAGGCTGTTAAAAAGAAAAGCTTGATTTTCATAATTATTTGCAAGGTTGGTTTGGCTTGTGGGGAACACCCCTCAGTTTCAAGGGTAAGTGCACAATGTGAATGGTGATCCAATTCAGTCGAATAAAACAGCTATTGAACAACTACCACACGTGAAGCAAACACAATGAGAGCGCCATCGCTAGCGCCAGCTGAAAACCAGTCTCGTGCCATCTTAACACTGATGTTTCTTTCAGAGACCTGAACAACTGGTCTCATTACTATGCAAACAAGAAGAGCAGCCACACTTATATGGCCCTTGCTCTACACCAAACACTGTTCCAAGCTCTTTCCATATGTTTAGCTCCTTCACCCTGACACCAACCTCGAGTTGAGTATCATTATTATTCCCGTTTTACAGAAGAGACTGAGGTTCAGAGTGGTTAAGTAACTTGCCCAGGGTCACACAACTATTAAAGGACAGAGCCAGGATGCAAAGCCAGGCACTCTGGCTTCAGACACGGCCTTCGGAACCCCACACTGGCATTAACCCAACTCACAAAACATTCCACGGAACAAAAAGGTAGAATTGTAAAACACGCTGCAATGACTCGGCCTCGCTTGGGGTGCGCTGAAGCACCGTGTCGGCGACCATCAGCGGGGCATGGCCCTTACCTGTGGACCACCCCGGCCCGGTGCAGATGCTCCACCGCAGAGATCAGCTGCCTGATGTATCGGCGGGCTTCAGGTTCCTCCAGCCGCTTCTTCTCGTAGATCTTGTGCATGAGGTTGCCCCCGGGACACAGCTCCATGACCAGATAGTAACTGTTCTCCGTCTCTAAGATATCGAGGAGCTGGGTGATGTTGGGGTGGCGGATCATCTGCTGGATCTGCCCCTCTCGCCGAAGGTTCTTGGTGACATACGTGTCTTTTTTGGCTCTCTTCTTGTCGATGACTTTTATGGCCACCTAACGAGACACCAAGAACACGCCTGTCGTCAGACGCTGCAGGCAAAGGTCACTCCCTGACTATTCACAAGAACTCTAGGGAAATATATAGCTACTTCTCTGCACAAGGAGAAAAACCTTATCTAAAAGAGCATCAAGGGAAAAAAAAGGAGAATGTAACATCAGCAAAGATCAAAAGATTCAATTATTAAGGAAGAGAAAGAAATTTACTTAAGCAAACTTGAATGGCCGACTGGAAGGCTCAGTGAAGGGTCAATGTCAAACATGGTTCTCCAAAGGGTGAAATGATGCCCAGTGATGGGGCACCCCCGTCCTTCCTCCACGCCCCTTCTCTGCCCTGCCCCAGGCCCTCAGGCCAGGCTGCCTCTGGCCTCCACTGTTGACCTCTTTCCCTTGGTGAATTACCATGAAGGTTACCTCTTGGCCCTATGTCAGGACCCAACCTGTTGCTGCTCCAGGGTCACGTCTCAAATACCCACAGGATGCTCCTCCTGGGTCATTTCCCCCATAGTCAACATGTCACAGCTTTGCATGAAGGTAGGGTGAGAGGGAGGAAGGGAGAGAGAGAAGAAAAAGGGAAGGACAGAAGGATGGAGGGAAAGGGAAGAATGTCTTTTCCCAATCTGCACCCCTTTCCAACTCTCCCCTTTCCTTTGGTGGCAGTCACCTCTCCACTCACCAGGCCCTAAAACACCCCACTGCTTTTGCCCTCTTCTTTTCTTACATCTTCACTCCTCTCTCTAATGTGACCAGCCATTGACATCATGTCGATTCCTTCTACTAACTGCCTCTCTCATCTTTCCCTCCTCTCTGTTCACAACGCCACCAGTGGGGTTCATTTAGGACCTTGCCTCCTAGTGACCAGACGTGCTGTCTCTAAGTGAGACTCGAGCAACCCAAGGGACATCCTCATCCAAGGCTACCGAGCCACCTGGGTGCAGGACGAAAACAGCGGACCTTCCATTTCTATTTATTTCCTTCTTTTGTACCTATATTTTGTAACTGTTTCATAATGCACTCAATATATTAATACAGAGGTGTGATAAAGAGCAATAAATAAATGATTGATAGAAGACAGTTGATGGACAGATAGATGTTTGCAATGAGAGGCTCAAATGTTATTTTCTTGACATAGAGTTTGTGATTAAAAAAAATCTGGCCACCGCTAGCCTGGACTATGACATCAATGTCCTACCTGTTTTCTCTCATGCTCATCCTGGCCCCTTGAAGTCACTCTATGGTCTGCCTCAAAATCAAGGGGTCTGGAACTCTGATTTCTTGCTTAAAGCTCTTCAGGGACTCCCACTGCCCACAGGGCAAGGTCCAGACTCCTGGCCCAGCACTCGAGCTTCAGACGATAACTCAAGTCTCATCTCCCTTCTAGAGAGTGCCTTTAACTTTCCTTCCTTGGGCTTCCACCACACTTATCATCTGTGACACCACTGAGAGCACCTATCCCTTAACACAGGGACTGTGCCCTTCTTCACCACACATAGTATTGTATAAACAATAAGTGACCAATAGGTTACTAACTGAGCAAATCATTGAACCTATTTTTTTTTTTTTACCATTGAAGTAAAAATAGCTATAAACAGCTTAATCTATTATCTCTTCTGGAGAACAGTCTCTTTTTATTTAATTTTAATTTTTTACTTGAGATATAATTGACATGCAACCTTGTACTAGTTTTAGGTGTACAACAGAATGATTTGATATATGTGTATATTGTGAAATGATTATCACAATAAGTTTAGTTACCATCCAACACCACAGATAGTTACAAATTTGAGTGTGATGAGAACTTTTAAGATTTTCTGTCTTAGCAACTTGCAAATATATCATACAGTGTTGTTAACTGTAGTCACCGTGTTGTACATTACATCCCCAGGACTTATTTATCTTATAACTGGAAGTTTGTACCTTTTGACCCCCTTCACCCTTTTTTATGGGGATCTTCAGACCCTTAATCCAAAGATATGACTAAGAGGAGACAACTAGCCAACAGGAGCAGACAAGCTGGGGGCCTGTCAACCTGAGACTGATGCTGTCTGCCCACAGAAGTGAACGTTACACTCTGTGGTTTGGCCCCAACTAGTTCAGTAGTGCTAGACTAAAAGCTTTAAAAACTGTACTCCTTCATGACAAAAGAAAAAATATGTATATAATATACATATTATATTCACATATATACAATATACATGTACATACATATATCTGTCCATCATCTGTGGGGGAGGGGAGAAAGAGGGATGCTGAAAAGTACAATTAGATTGTCTTTGCTTGAGTCTGTGTTGCAATATTTTAAAAATTACACTCTTTGGCAGTGAAATTCTTAAAAGTAGCATGAATAAACAACAGTTGAAAAGCCCAACAGTAATACGGTCTGCCTTTTTGAACAGAGCACACAGTTATCATCAGGATAATTTATTTAGTGCTTTAATTGCCTGTGGTAAGTTATATAATGGCCACCTAAAGACATTACATCCTAATCCTTGGAACGTGTGAATGAGACCATATTTGGAAATGTGAAGGATTTTAAGATGAGAGTAATCTGCATTATCCAGATGAACCCTAAATGTAATCATGTGTCCTTATAAAACAGAGGCAGTGGGAGATTTCACACAAATACACAGAGGAGGAGGCCGTGAGAAGAAGGAGGTGGGGGAGAGGGCAGTGATGGGCCCCAAACCAAGGAACTCCACAGCCACCAGAAGCTGGAAGAGGCAAAGGATGGAGTCCCCTTAGAGACTTTGGAGGGAACACAGCTCTGTCAACACCTTTATTTTGGTCCAATGAAATTGATTGGCACTTACGGCCTCTAGAACTGTGAGAGAATAAATTTCTGTTGTTTTAAGCCACCAAGTTTGTGGTAATTCATTACAGCAGCCACAGGAAACTAACACACCAGGTGCATGCCCCACCATCACTTGGTATCTTGGTTCCCACGTGCTACTGGTTCTGAGAGGCCCTCTGTGAAAACCCTGAAACCTTAAGGTACCTCACCAGGAGAAGGTTCCTGTTAAGCCCCCTCTCCATTTCCAAATACCAGCCAGTCACCAGGCTTGTTGTTTTCATTCACCCCTACACTTATAAGCTCTGCATTGATAATATTGAAAATGGAATGCCATTCTTGATTACCCAAAACCATTGAATCAACTTCATCTGTAACAACTGAAATGGGAAAAACTGAATGGGAAATTAAGGAAAAAGCAATCAATGATCAGCAAAGGGAGACATTTAATTTAATTTGACGGTAATCAGAGATTTGCAGGCAGAGTAGCTCTAACACTGATTCTACTGGGGTGAAGCCCAGCACAATGATGGGTCTCTAGCTGAAATGATAAACTGCTTTGGCCAGGACAGTTTTAAAAGTAAAATTAAATCTGCACAGATTCACTGTGGACCGGGTCCAAGGACCAGATTGGAACTCCCACCAATCCGGTCCTCGAGTGTGTTTTGGAAAAGAGGGGGTCACAGGGGAGTGTCTAAGCCTAGATGTCATCCTGAGCACATCAAGAAAAATAGTTTTCTTGAAAAAGGTCAATAAAATGAAGACGCAGCTCTTCAACAGGTCCAAGTTGCAAAGCCTCCCAAAATTTTACAAAGGAATCCATTTTCAAAGACTGCTTCATATTTCCAAGAGAAGTAGCAAAGTCTTGTGGTGGTGGGAAATTAGAGAGAGAATAACACAGCTCCAGTGTACCACAGCACAGCTGAAACAAATTATTCCTCAACTTCTCTCGTTAATTAAGAAACTGCATTTCTCGAAATACAGCAACTCCCACCCTCCTCCCCACTCCACGCCACTCCCGCCAAAAATAATGCCTATCGATGATGGATAAAATCAGCAAACTAATTTTTAAATAGCTAAGCTCATAAGAAAGAAAAGAAAATTCCCCAAGGCCAAAAAACAAGTAGAAGTAAGATGATTAAATGGCAGCTATAGGGGTGGAAGAATAGAAGATACAGGAAAGAAGAGGTGACTCCAGGCGAGGAGACCCCGAGGAAGGGGAAGGAAGAGGTGGAGGAGGCTGCTCTGCCCTCCAACATGGGAAAGGAGGAGAACGGAAGCCCGTGGATCCCAGTTCATCCGGAGTGGGGCCAGCTGCAGAAAGGAAGTCACGCTTAATGGCCCCTGTTATGTATCAGAAGAAAAACATCCAACACAGAATTTCACTTAGAATGAGAGATGCACAAAAGCATATGGTCCCCGTCATGCTACACACTTCCATAAACAACTGGTACCTAAGATAACGTACATAAAGCACTTAGTACGACGTCTGGCGCATGGTAAGTACTCCTTAAATTGACGCTCTCATCATCAACATTTTACTTTACTGAAGCGACTTGTAAAGAGGGTGAAAAAGCATTCAAGCTTAATTCAGCTAATTATTCAGCTTAATTCAGAAAAAATGTGCATTTCCTTGACCCACAGTTCTAGCATATTAAAAAAGAAGCCTGAACCACATTTCAGTGTTTCGAACTCTCTGGGATAGAGCTGCTTTTAAATCCCAAGTCAGTGGTTTAATATCAGCCTAGTCTCTCATCTTCTTTAAATATTGACTTAGTTGAGACTGTCTACACAGGATCAGAGTTAACAGGATTTAAAATTCATCCCTTCATCCTCGATCACCCTTCACTGCCTTTATTATTCGTTACTCTGAAACACATCAAGAATTTGTTGATGTATCCAATCTCTGAAATGAAAAGGCAGCTGTAAAACAGATCTTCCATATGACTGAGAGGAAGAAAAAACCACTGATCAAAGAGACTACTCTAATATCACAGAAACATACATATATGGTTTACCCATTATACAATGTATGCTGTGCTTTCAAAAGCTCATAGTCTTTCTTTAATCAAAGGGCTTTCAGACCACAATGTTTTAAAGAATCAGAATGCACAGGGAATAAGAGGCCCTGATCAACTGAATTTTCTTTTTACATGGAAATTAGCCAAAAAAGAGCTTTCTTTCCAAAAGACTTTGGTTTCTTAATAAATACTGTACGTTAAACTCAAATGAATCTTTTTTTCTTCTTGAAGCATTTGAGCACCTAAAACATACTCAACACTATTCTACATGCCAAGTGTACACTATGAAAGAGACACAGATCTTCAGGCCCATTTGTGGGGATAACTGAGATTCTTTATAGTGGTTCACGATTACTATCCATTATGGACTGAACTGTATCCCCCACAAATTCATGTGTTGAAGCCCTAACCCCCAGTGTGCCTGTATTTGGTCATGGGGAGCTTGCTATGTCCTCACATAGGCTTCCCTCTGTACATGTGGAGAGAGAGATCACTGGTGTCTCTTCCTCTTCTTATGTGGACACCAATCATATCAGATTAGGTCCCACCTTCATGATCTCATTTAACCTTAATTATCTCCTAAAGGTCTGAAGATCCATGTCTCTTTCATAGTGTACACTTGGCATGTAGAACAGTGTTGAGTATATTTTAGGCGCTTAAACGTTTGCTGAAGGAGAAAATATTCATTTGAGTTTAACAGACAGTATTTATTAAGAAACCAAAGTGTTCTGGAAAGAAAGCTCTTTTTTGGCTAATTTCCATGTAAAAAGAAAATTCAATTGATCATGGCCTCCTATTCCCTGTGCATTCTGATTATTTAAAAAATTACGGTCTAAAAGCCCAGTGTCAGGAACAGAGAAGAAGCTCAACAAACATGTACTGGACTAATGACACAGCCAATGCACGTGCAAGTTCAGGACGGAAGAAGGAAGAGAGAGAGGGAGGATCGATGGACGGCTGCAGCCCTCCCCAACTACGTATGTCTTGTGGATTCCGCTTTGGACTGGATAGAGGCCGGACAATGTACACTAAATGCTCATACTAGAATATAGATACAAGGACCTGAACAAAGTGTATCCCTGATGACTCTCTCTGGGAGAGTCAGAGCAGAGAGAGGAATTTAAGATCAATGCCAAGCTAAAGGTGGTATAGACGATCGTCCACAGTCACCACGTGTGGACTGGAACCCTCCAGCCAGCCTGCTGCAGAAAGCAGCTTCTCGCCCTAAGCGTCTGGCTGCGAGTTGGGAGAAGCCACTAGGGAGAAGGGGTGCTGGAGAGAACATGACCATGATCATGACCAGGACCAGCGACACAGCATGTTGTCTGGGGACCCTGGCGTTCCATCACAGAAGAACCCGCATTCTTCATCAGCCACCTCCTCGTGCCCCCCTAGTCCCTCTCACCCCAAAGTCCAATTCTGGGCTGTGCCCCTGCTGGGCACCCTTTCTCCCTCCCAAACTTGTCTGAACCACCTGTTACCTTCTCCAGAGCTGCTAATCTATGGGGACAGGAAAGTTCGTCAAAAGCGAGAACCAACCAAACGCACCCAGAATCCCCGTTTCTCCCAGAGGAAGGCGGAAGTCCTGACGATGCCTGCAGACCCCATCATGCAGCCAGCTCCCCTCATCTCCTTCTGGTCTCCCTCTCCTTCCTTCCGCTCACCCGCTGGCCTCCTCGAAGCTCCTCAGTGTGACAGGTGTATTCCCACCTGGGGGCCTTGGCTCACTCCCTCCCTTTCAAGACTTTGCTGAAATGTCACCTCTCAGAGAAGCTTCCCTGACCCACCTACTCACAGCTACACGCACCCGGCACTCACAACCCCCTTTCTCCAGTCTATTTTTCCCCCTAGTGTTTATCACCTCTTAAATCCTACAGAACTCATCAACTGAGTGTGGAATCTGTCTGACCCACGGAAGCTCCAGAAGGGAAGGGATGTTCTTCTGTCTCCTTCACTGTCATACTCTCAGTGTCCAGAAGAGCCTCTGGCATATAGACAGCACTCAATAAATATTTCTCAAATGAATAAATGAATGAATGAATGCAAGTACAGTTGGGAGAAAAAGATTCTAACTCTATCAGAACCTGAGATGGACTGAATTGTGTCCCCTCCCAAATTCATATGCTAAAGCCCTAATCCACAATGTGACTATTTGGAGACAGGGCCTTGCAAGAGGTGATTAAGGTTAAATGAGGTCATAAGGGTGTGGCCCTAATCCACTAGGGCTGGTGTCCTTATAAGAAGAGGAAGAGACACCAGGGATCCGCTCACACAGAGAAAAGGCCACGTGAGGACACAGGAAGAAGATGGCCATCTGCAAGCCAGGGAGAGAGGCCTCAGGAGACACCAAACCTGCCGACACCTTGATCTTGGACTTTCAGCCTCCAGAACGGTGGGACAATAAATTTCTACTGTTTAAGGCCCCCCACCCTCCCATCTGTGGTATTTTGTTATGGCAGCCCTAGCAAACTAATACAGAACCTTTATGAAAGTTATTAGTAATGACAGAATGGCTCGCTTTGTAAATCTCATTATAAAATAAAACCTGGGTGACAATGCTGGATGAAATGAAGGGAGCAGGGGTGAGCTGGGGGGCACGACCCAAAACCCAGGAAGAAAATGACAAGGGGCCGAGGGCTCTGAGGCCCCAGGCTCCAGCCCGAGCCTGAATTCAGTGTAACAGAGCTGAAAACTGTGGTGATTAGCAGGACCAGTGGGAAGTTTTGAAAATAAATTGGTTTCACGCCTTCTTCCCAAGAAACGATATGTGTAAATGCATCCGGGTGGAACGTGCTCCTGTGTGGAGGATATGTATTTAACAGAAAGCAGAAAATATCTTTTGCAGGCTTTATAATTAATTTCAGGGTTGCTCTGATTCACAGAGAGACGAGGCTAGACGGCAAACACACATCGCTGTCTTTTACAGGGCCCATTAATTGCTGCTATTTATGTAGCAGAGCGAAACAGCTCGTGACCCCTGGCTCCCCGCCGGCCACACTCCCGCTGCTGCCCGCGAAAATCTGTCTTTTTGTAAATGAGGGGAAAAAGTCTCCTTCCCCAGTTTAAACAACAGAGCTTATTAGGACTGATCCTGGCGAGGATAACAGAACCCAGTGCGGAGTAAAGGCAAAGAGTTCAGCTCTAGTTGAAGAAAACATGAGGTCAGCTGACAATGCTGGGCTGGGAGACCCTCCCATGCCCACCCCATGGAGCTCTGAGACCCCCCTCACAGGGCTTCTCTGAGCCCTGACTCAGCTCCGACTCAGAAAGCAAATCATGTCCTAACACCCTGGAAACATCCCGCTGGTGGGAAATCAGACACTGGTTCCTGCGAAGGAGGAAAAATGCAGAGAATTGTGGGAGAGCAAGGTAGAACGGCCGGGCTGCACATAAAGGGCAGCGGTGTGCAATTGTTGGAATTCTTATCAAAAGCCCGTCTACTTAGTTAAAATATGCATGCTTCCTTTATCATCAAAATGCATTTATTATCCACAAGGATAAAAGTAACCCCAAATTCCCTGCCCAGTCGAAATTCATCCAAACTCAGGAATCTCAAGGGGAGATGAGGTGCAAGTTAAAACGGGTAATGCTAAAATCATTTCTCTTTGGTTTTGGAAAAGAGTCAAAAAGGCCCAGCTCGGTAACAGATGACAAGTTTTTTGAGACCGTGGGTAATTCATCTTGGTGTTCCCCACAATGCTCGGCTTCTGAAGCGCCAAATAAATTGAATTGATAAATACATTGGTTAAAAAACTCAACACCCAATTGTCTCAAACACTCTTCAACTCCGATCTCCCAGCAGCTCCTTACTGCTCCATTCTCTTCCAGTTTGGCCCTATTTTTAAGTACCCAGAATGTAACCTGGTGACAATACAGAGGAAGTCTCAAATGACATCTCTAAAAGCACATAGAGCCATGGAATCCTAAAGATAATGGGTTGGTTAGGCATGACTACCCCTGGCCAGCCATCACTGTCAACTCACTGAGAACAGCAGCTCCCCACTGCCCATTGGACACCCCATGTGGACAGCCTCTGCCCCAGCCCTCCCAACCCAGCCTCTCCATGATCATATTTGTCACGTTCCCCCCCCCAAGAAAATCGGTCTCTGTGCTCCTGTCATGGAGGCCATCACCATCCCCACCTGTTGCCTGAGCAGTTGCTCCCTTCCCTCTTCCTCTCTGGGCAACCAGTCACCAAGGTTCTTCCGGAAGGTTCCTTCCTTGCCACCGCCATTGCTGCTGGCCAGTCTCCTAAGCACTTCCCAGCACTCCCTCAAGTCTCCCTCCTTCTCCCTCTCGACACTGAGGCATCACAGTTTTCATTCTAAGGATGATTATGATCATCCTCTGCACTCAGAAACCTTTAAAAGAAACTCAATTCCTTGATGAGGAATTAAAAATCCTTAGTGATCTGGCACCAGCCTCCTTTATCTCCCCTCTGCTTTATTTTCTTTTTAAACAAAATTTTCCTTCGACTAGCTTACATTCTATCAACTTTCATTTAGCCCAATTGCTTTTAGGCAAATAAAGTTTTCATTCTTTTTTTTTTTTTCTTTTGGTGAGGAAGATTGGCCCTGAGCTAACATCTATGCCAACCCTCCTCTATTTTGTATGTGGGACGCCACCACAGCAGGGCTTGACAAGCGGTGTGTAGGTCCGCACCCAGGATCCAAACCCGTGAACGCTGGGCCGCTGAAGCAGAGTATGTGAACTTCACCACTCAGCTGCCCAGCCGGCCCCAAAGCTTTCATTCCTTTAATGCTTTTTCCTAATATTCATAGTGAGACTTATAATCCTTAAGCTTTTGTTTGTCTTTTCAAAAAATTTTTTCATTGTGGTAGAAGACACCTACCATAAAATGTACCATCTGAACCATTATCAAGCGCACAGTTCAGTAGTGTTAAGTATATTCACTTTGTGGTGATCCCCTTCCACTTTTTTTTTGCAGGGGAAGATTCCCCCTGAGCTAACATCTGTTGCCAATCTTCCCCCTATTTTTTTCTCCCCAAAGCCCCAGTACATGGTCGTATATCCTAGTTGTAAGTCCTTCTAGTTCTTCTATGTGAGCCGCCCCCACAGCATGGCTACTGATAGATGGTGGTGTGGTTCTGCGACCGGGAAACAAACCTGGGCCACCGAAGCAGTGCGAGTGCCAAACTTGAACCACTAGACCATCAGGGCTGGCTCGATCCCCTTCCACTTTTAACGTGCCCTCCAGGTACCTACGTGCTGCCTTCCCCAGTCTCCACCTGTCCAGGCTTCTCTTTTCAGCCCACCAAAATATCCCCCCATATAAGGGGCCTCACTGGGCCTTTTCACGACATCCTTCCCCAAGTGATGTTCACTGTCTTGTCACCAGTGCCGGGACCTGTCCCATCACACCCACCCCTGGAGGAATCATGGGGACCCCATCCCACTCTGTGCCCATCTCCAGACACTCACATGTGTGCGTGTGTGTGTCCATTGCTATGTCATGAAACTGTGCAAACGAGTGAACGGCCATCGAGGCCACAGTTATACAACTTTCAGTGTGTGCCATGACAGTGTCACTGCTTTTTAAACTCGATAACTTTTTATTTTAATAAAATGCACCAAGAGTCCCTGAGACTCCCATTGGACTTGCAGAGGTTTTATTTTTTTGGCCTTAGAATCTCCAGAGTTGAGGAGGCACCGACCCCAGCGCAGTAGCCCTGGCCCTGGATTGCATTTGCCTTAGCAGATATGTTTATACAGATGAACATAAAAAGGTCCTTTTCTTTGGGTGTATTGCTTTTATTTTTTTCCTCCCTTCTGACCCACAAAGAAAGAAAAAAAAAGCTACTTCTTCATTTGGTGGTATGACTTGTTTTTTAATCTAAAACAAGATAAAATTAAAAAAAAAAAAATATCCCCATATGGACAGAATCAGCTACTGGTCAGAAGGAATCACTGGCACCGCTGAGCAACCAGACCCTCCTCTGGACTTTAAGGGCTCCTTCCTCGGAGTGATATGAGATACAAGGCAGAGGGTGCAGCAATGACAGGGGAAACCCTGGCTCAGCCACGTGTTGGCCCCGTGCTGTTCAACGGAAGTATGGGAGCACACATGTGATTTTAAATGTTCTAACAGCCACAAAAAAAAAGTAAGAAGAAACAGGGGAAGTTAATTAAGAATATATTTTCTACAACCCAATATATCTAAAATATTATCATTTCAGTAAGTAATCAATACTTTAAAATTCTTTTTGTTTTCAGAGGAGTTATTTTTTTTCCAATTTTTTTATTGTGGTAAATTACACAGGCCATAAAATTTGCCATCTTAAGTACCATTTTTAAGTTCAGTGGTATTAAGCACATTCACACAGTTGTACTACTGTGTACCACACCACCATCCGTCTTCAGGACTCTTTTCATCTTGCAAAACTGAAGCTCTGTACTCATTAAATAATACCTCTCCCTTCCCCCCTACCTCCAGCCCCTGGCCACCACCATTCTACTTTCGGGGTTTTTTTTTTTTTTTTTGATATCCCCTTATCCCTCACACTCCAGCCTCCGGTAACTACCTTTCTACTCTCTGTTATTACAAGTTTGGCTTTTTTTTCTTTTTTTTGGTGAGGAAGATTAGCCCTGAGCTAACATCTGTTGTCGATCCTCCTCTTTTTGCTGTGGCAGATTGGCCCTGGGCTAACATCCGTGCCCATCCTCCTCTACTTTATATGAGATGCCGCCACAGCATGGCTTGACAAGCAGTGCATCGGTCCACGCTCAGGATCCAAACCTGCAAACTCCAGGCTACCAAAGCGTAGCGCGCGAACTTAACCACTGCGCCACTGGGCTGGCCTCGGCTTTCTTTTTTTTTTTTTTTTTAAGATTTCACATATAAAGGAGATCACGCAATATTTGTCTCTCTATATCTGGCTTATTTCACTTAGCATAATGTCCTCCAGGTTCATCCACATTGTCACAAATGGCAGCATTTCCTTCTTTATGGCTGAGTAATATTCTATTATACATATATATATGTATATACACATGCCCATGTATATGTATATATACCACATCTTCTTTATCCATTCATCCATCGATGGACATTTAGGTTGTTTCTACATCGTGGCTATTGTGAATAATTCTTAACAAGATATTTTACATTCTTTTTTCATACTACATCTCTGAAGTCTGATGTGCATTTCACGCTCACAGCACATCTCAGTTTGGATCAGGCACATTTCCAGTGTTCAACAGCCACACGTGGCAAGTGGCCACTGTGCTGGACAGCACAGTCCTGGCTCCATGGCTTTGGCCAAATCACCCTCTGAGCCCAGGATCCAACACAGTGACCACCTGAGATGGAGCACTCAACAAAAAACTCGAGTGAATGAATGAATGAAGAAATGCTCCATTGTCTCATCCGCAAACTGTGTAGGATAATGATCACACACACTTGTAGTGAGAATGAAATCACACCTTTTGGGACCAAACCAAGGTCAGAGCCCCAGAACTGAGAAATCCCTGGCAAGAAACTTAACCTCAGTAAAACTCAGATTGATCGTTCATCAGTAAACCGGGGACAATAATGGTGGCCACGCTATGTCACGTCAAGTGCATGGCACCCAGTGACCGTTCATTAGTTGTAGTTAAAACTGAGCCAACAATAGTGACAACACAGTGGGATAAGGATATAACTGATCTATGCAGATAGTGCTACTGGGGACAAAAGAAACACAGAAAGTCAGTACTTCAGGGGGAGAGGGAGGTGTCTCCTGGAAAGCCTCGCAGAGGAGGGATGTGCTGCTCAAGGGTGGAGAAGAGTTCACCAGCTCCGCCCCCCAAGTGGGGAGGGCACAGGCCTGGGGGAGGGAGAGATGTGGTGGTTCCAGGAGTTGAAATAACAGTTGTGCGCCAACAGAGCACAGGAATCCTTGTCCTCCCTCCCATCTCCAGCCCCCGGGACTGTTGGTGACCCTTTCACACGGGGTCCTCAATAAACGTCTGCTGATGGCGTCCCCATGCCACGTGCACACAAGGCTTCCTTCCTCTCGTCTTAAATCACACGCTAGATATCAGGGCTGGCCCCGGTGCCTGCGTGCATCGGAAAGGGAAAGCTAGATCCTTTTCCCCCTCTGCTCTGATTTATACATGTACGTTTATGGTGTCAGTCTGTACGAAAGCAGAATTTGTGTCCCTGCAATGACGCCATAAATCCTCCCGGCCCCCCTTCTACTCGCTGGGAATACGGAATGCTCCACTTACACTGACAGCAGATAATGGCTCTTAGGAAGGGCAAGGAGTTCACAAGCAGATAACAAGGGAACTCAGTGGGAGGTGTGTGCACGGGGTGGGGGCTGCATGGAGAATGTCTGGATGAAGGCATAACTCTGGAACACTTGATTCTTCTTTTTTTTTTTAATACAGGTTGTCGTTCCCATCATTTTAATT
Organism: Ceratotherium simum simum; assembly: GCF_057802395.1. Lineage (NCBI taxonomy): Eukaryota > Metazoa > Chordata > Mammalia > Perissodactyla > Rhinocerotidae > Ceratotherium > Ceratotherium simum. The sequence continues at coordinate 13,856,555 of NC_141926.1, forward strand.
AATATCTCGCAGTTTATTAGTTTGCTCAGGCTGCCATAACAAACTACTAGACTGGGTGGCTTAAACCACAGAAATTTATCTTCTCACAGTCCTGGAGGCTAAAGTCTGAGATCAAGGTGTTGACAGGGTTGGTTTCTCCTGAGGCCTCTCTCCTTGGCTTGTAGACGGCTGTCTTCTACCTGCGTCTTCACACGGTCTTCCCTCTGTGTGTCTGTCCTAATTTCCTCTTCTTATAAGGACACCAGTCAGATTGGATTAGGGCCCATCCTAGTGACCTCATTTAAACTTAATGGCCTCTTTGAAGGCCCTGTCTCCTAATATGGTCATATTCTGACCTAGCGGGGGCTAGGACTTCAACATAAGAATTTTGGGGGGAAACACATCTCAGTCCTTATCACCCACTAAAACTTCTCACGAATTTTAGTAACAAGAAAGGAAGCAATGAATCTGAAGGAGAGGAGACACAGCAACACTCCAGAGTGGAGGCGACGCGACTTGAGTAAACTCAATTCCAATAATCACCATGCTTTGAGTCTCTTTTTATCTCTGTCACCTGTTTTCCCTGCTTATGCATTTCAATATGCTTCCTCGTTTAAGTTATTAACTTTTCTACAAACAAGCTTATCTTTTGCATCTTAATTTTGGACATCTACTTGCCGCTTATCTTTAGAAAAGGAGGTCGCTATCTTCCTATTTGCATTTGTCACCTTGAGTTTCCTTTTTTTTTTTCAGCTGCTGTTAGTGATGCACAAAGTTTAGGAAGCGTCGGATAAATGCGCTTTCTACTCTTTACCATTTGTTCAACCATTTAAAGTTTAGCAAAAAGTAAAGACAGACAGAAAGGGGCTGCAGGAATAGACCCAAAGAGATTTCCTGAGGCAAATCTATGTCGAAAATCCGCCAGGATTTCAATATTTGAACATAAAACACCAGTCCTTTGTGGTGAATCGTCATGATTTGTATACTGGACAGAGAGCTGTGACTGACTGACTGGCTAATAGGAAAAGAGGGTCTTGAGATGGTTCCAGGAAGAAACAGAATTGGTTTTGGGCACCATTCTCCTTAAAGAGGTCTTTAAAACTCTTATAATAACTACAACTATCAGAGGAGAAATTCACACCCACCCCCAAACAGGCTATTTTTTTTGTTGATATCGTTTAGTTTTCTTAAATGGTATCGTGGCTTAAGAGTAACATTATCTAAATCAGCTATCAAAAAAAAGGAAACTAATCATTTTTAATCAATATTGTTCATCCCATTAGACTCAATCTGAGTATGTTTTAGAAAGACTTAAAACATTTCCCTTGTTTTCTCTAAAATCTTTCTCATCTTGTGCAAGTGCATTTTTCGTAGCACTATGCCTCTGAATATGTGACCATTTAAGAAAGGATTGGGAGTTTAGTTTTGTTTCCATTAATGGGAGTAGGTAAACTGTATTTAATAGACATTTTGGGAATTGTCCAGGGTGACCCAGACAACGAGACAATCCCCAGGCTGGAACACAATGATTCTGATTCTATCCAGGGCACTAATGTTCAGAATTCTTTTCAAATATAGACTTCTCATTTAGCATTTAGTCAACTGCTTGCCTTAAAGGTAATTTTTTGGGAAGAATAAGTTCATCTGTTTGGCCAAGAATTAAAATCATTTTCAACTCAACAGTATTTTCAGTATCTAGCAAACATTTTTTACTATTCAAATGGCAAAAAAGTAACCAATGAAACAATATGAAATATACACATACAACAACATAAATATTTATATAGTCAAGTCCAATAGAAGAATCATTTCAAGAGAGCAGACGATCATAGACTTCAAAAGGATGTTTCCCACTTAAAAGGAGGTGATCACTAACTGTGAAAATACATTTTAAATTCTGAGGTATCTTTTTTATTTTTGGTGAAGGAGTATCTGTGATTGGCGTTATTATTCTCAGTTTATGATTTCCTATCCTACTGGGTCCCTACTGTGAATTTGGGTCAAGGGGCAGTTATCTTTTTGTCCATCAAAATTAATGGAGCTTTGTTATGTCAAAATCAGAAAGATTTTAATAGTGTCTTTCACAGGAGACAAGATTTACTGGTTGCAAACCCCACCTCTCCCCCTCCATCAAAAAAAAAATTAGACACTGTGATTATTATCATAGTTTTTTAAGTAGATCAGTAGTGATAATCTCATTATATGGAACACATTTTTATCATTACATAAAGAAAAGATTAACTAATAGTATCAATAGCATTAAAAATTCATGTTGCAATCAGGCATGGGTCTCCATGGTCCAGATTTATCAACCACTCAGTCAATGTAGACAACTGTCCAAAAAACTCAAACTCTATAATTATTCAAACTGTCTGGGGATCCATTTAGCGATCTAGATGTTCTAGCTTAGCCATCTATAAGCATAAAATTAATGAGCTATTTGGACAAAATTGCCATTTCTTGGTTAACTGCATAGCGTGAAAACAAATAAAAAGGCACATGTGTGGACCACAGTCACCAAGCCATGTAAATCTCAAATTGGGACGAGTCCCGTTTATTAAGCACTTGACAAGCAAGACTCTGCAAGGTGTGCTGTCTCATGTAATTCCCACACCCCTATGGAGAAGATCCTCTTACTGTCTCGTTTCATGAGAGGGGAACCTCTTGGTTTACTGGTTGAGAAACCTGCCCATAGGCGGCCCAGCTGGGACATGGTACAGCCCAGATTTGACTCAACCCACAGCTAAGCTGCTTCTTGCCACGTAGAAAGGCCATTTAATCTGGGTTGGGGCCCAAGCTGGGGTACCCAGCAGGTTATCTGATCACTGTAAACAGCTAAATCAAGTAACTCAGTGTAACCAAGAAAAACAAAAACGACTTATCTTACTCCCCACACTGGTCACTTTAAAAGCATAATTTCCAAATCTCTACATCATTCCACTGCCTAATGAGCCATCCCGTGCTACCTGTCCTGGCACAGAGGAAGTAGTCCAACCACACCGATTATCAGAACTTGGTCAACAGAGGAAGAAACAGCACAGGTGGGGACATCGCAAACAGAACAGGGCAAGTCACTAGTTTAAACATTAGCTAAACACAGATGTGACTGATGCTAGGTCCTTAACTCTGAGATCTCAAAAGCTCCCTCCAAGAGGGCCTACCAATCCCTGCTGCCCAGATGAGCAGGGCTGACCACTGCCGGCATCCCCAGACCAGGCTGGTCACTCTTGCCGCCAGCCTGAGGTCTCTGCATCAGAGAATTGCTGCCAATGTATCAACAGTCAAGTAGACAGACCCGGAGTTGTTTTCCCAGAGACTAGAGGGGACCGGTACAGATGGAGATGGTCTCCCTCTTCTCCTCTGAAGGAGCATCCCTCCTACCTGGCAAACTTCAGTGCTTCACCCAAGCCAACCCAATAGACACACCCCTACAGGAAAGCCTGAGCTTAGTGCCTGTTATGGCATGAATTGTGTCCTCCAAAAATGCATGTTGAAGTCCTAACCCCAGTAGCTCAAAATGTGACCTTCTTTGGAAATAAAATCATTGCAGATGTAATTAGTTAAGATGAGGTCACCAGGGTGTGCCCTAATCCAATATGACTGACGTCCTTATAAAAAGGGGAAATTTGGACACAGACATGCACGGGAAGAAGGCCATGAGAAGATCAGAGTTACGCTGCCACAAGCCAAGAAACTACCAGAAGCTATAGGAGAAACCTGGAACAGATCCTTCTCTAGAGCCTTCGGAGGGAGCATGGCCCTGTGGACACCTTGATTTTGGACTTTTGGCCTCCAGGGCTGTGAGGCAATACATTTCTGTTGTTCTAAACCACCCAGGTTGTGGTACTTTGTTACAACAGCCCAGGAAACTAATACACTAGTCTAGGGTTACCAGCATCCCATCCATCCTGAAACCTCTGGGAAAACCTTTCCAACGACTTCACATCCAGTCCATTAGGAAGTTAAATATAAACCACAATAAACTGGTGGCTGACTTTGGATAAAGGCTAATTTCCAGAGTACTGATTAACTTAGGTATCACGCAGGGCTCAGTAGAGTGATGTTGTCAAGAGAGCTAGACTCAAAGAGGAAATCTTTGGACCATGACACATCCTTAGAAGTGCAGCCAGAGCCTCCACAGGAAGACCTTCGTTCTACTGAGCTGACCATGTACCACCATTTGTGAAACATCACGATGGGCACAGATGAGTATTTTTTTTAAATGACTAAAACCTAGTTCTACTCTAAATAATCCTACAGATTGATGAAGAAGCTAACATACACTCGCTAATGCTTAAAATGTCATGTGGAGTGTGAGAGGTGACATAGAGGGGGCAGGACAAAGAGGCGGGAGAAATTGCTTCAGGCCAGGAGGATCAGGGCAGGCTCCAGGGAAGAACGGGGCATTTCAGTGGGGCTAGAAGGGTGGGCCTGCGAGAGGCACCAGCAGGGAGCAGAGGCAGCCAGAAGCCCCCCCAGAGGACAGAGGACACTCAGATGACAGAGGAGCCATCATGCCTGGGCCAACACAGACGGTGGTGGGAGAGAAACTAGAACACAGCACAGGGACTGATCACAGAGAGCCCCGAATGCGGGGGTGGAATCTGCAATTCACCTGAGGGTGATAAGGCAACCAATGAAGGCTTTTTTTTAGGAGGGCTGTAGCACAATTAGAGTTCGTTTCTAGAAGGTTAGGATGGATTACGGCCATGAGGAACTGGGGAGGGGGAGGATTAAGGAGGACTAAACCTGAATGTGGCAAAAATCCTGGTCAGCAGCAGATAAAATCAGAAAGCCACACGGAGATGGAACTCACGGGAGCTGCAGATAACCCGACAAGGGCTGAGGAAGATGGAGGAAAGGAGACGACGCCAAGGCTTCGTCCCAACAGGACAAAGAGGGAAATCGGGAGGTGCAGTGGTTAGTGGCGGGAGACAATGAATGAGGTTTGCAATGTGTTAGGAGTTGAATTGTGTACCCTCAAAAAGACAGGTTGAAGTCCTCTCAGTACCTCAGAATGGGAGCTTACTTGGAAATAGGGTCATTCATTGCAGATGTAATTAGCTAGGGCTAGATGAGGTCGTACAGGAGTAGGAAGCATCCCTAGTCCAAGGGGGCTGGTGTCCTTGTAAGAGGAGGAGAGGCACAGGAAGGATGCCTTGTGTAAATGGAAGGAGAGAATGAGTGATGCAACTACAAGCCAAGAAAGACCAAAGATAGCTGGCGACCACCAGAAGCTAGGAGAGGGGCCAGGAAGGAGTCCCCTACAGGTTTCAGAGGGATCCTGGCCCTGCTCACATCGCGATTTCAGATTTCTAGTCTCCAGAACCGTGAGACAATGAATCTCTGTTGTTTTATGTGGTACTTTGTTACGGCAGCCCCAGGAAAGGAATACAGAACGTAAAAACAGAAAGTCTAAGGAAGGTGAGTTCAGCGGGAAATCGTTGCCGGCTTTAAAATCATTTCCTCCATAGCACGAAGTGAGAATAAGCTTTTCCCTGTTATATACCTATCGAGAACAGTGGAGGAGGGTGATAACTCCAGAGCAACTTATAATCATGGAAACCGTCTCCACTATAACATACAGTATAAATGTTCATAACATTAAGCCATGAAAGAGAATACGTTCACAAATGGTATTCCTCAAGAGGCTCCCAACACACTATTTAGGCATATTGATTGGATGCTTTGTGGATATTAAAGGCTTCGCTTTCAAATCAATCTCTTTTAGTATCAACAGAAACTGCCCACTCTCTCAAACTTCCCAATCTCGTTGCTTCACACAAGGCTAGTCTGACATTAATCAGCCTCTCTTCACACTTCCAGAAGCCTCTACCCTACTCATGCCCTGTCCCATCCCACCCCACCCCACAACAAGTTCAATGCTGGCCTCTCCATAGGGGCGACCAGGAGACAGAGGGCAGGCCTCCAGAGTCTGGCCTCCAGAGTCTAGAAGAAAAGAGAGCTTGAAAAATGCAATTCAATACACTTACTTTTGCCCTAATAAAACCACAAAATACAAAGCTTGTCCTGACGACAACCACGAAACATAAAATGGTTTTGCCAGGTGGGGATTCACCACGGGGCATGTGGATGAACAATAAAGCTGAGCAATATTGCCCTGTGTTGTTCACCTCTATGCCTTCCCATGGAAGCCAGCCCACCTGGGGGGCTCAGAGCTCAAGTCCGTGTCCAGGGTCCGGTGTCTTCTCTGACGCAACATCAGTGTAACCATCTGCGTTTCTACAACACGCCTCTACTCCACCTGCCCTCCCTCATTTCTCTCCCCAAGTTAACTGTCACTCCACGATGAGCTCCAAGCGCCCTTAACAGTGACTAGCACCCCAGGGGGAGTGGAGCAGGTTGAGTGCCCCCAAAAGCTAGGACACGGAGGACAGAGGAGATGAAGCTCCATGGAAGGTCCAGGCAGCGCTCTCCCCCCACAGCCCAAGGAACACCAACGCCCGGGCGGTATATATTTTGGCTCTGATCATTCCACCACCGCCACTGTCCCCTTAACCTTGCCTGTCTCTTGCTCTCTGCTTTGAGAGTCCAAAGGCCTTTTTGGGGCTAATGAGGCAATGAGACAGGATAAGGATGAGAGAAATCCTAACATGATGTTATGAGCTGAAATGTGTCCCCCCAAAAAGATGCTGTAGCGCTCACCCCCAGGACCTCTGAATGTGACCTTCTTTGGAAACAGGGTCTTTGCAGATGATCCAGTTAAGATGAGATCATTAGGGTGAGCCCTAATCTAATATGACTGTGTCCCTATAAAAAGGGGGACATTTGGACACAGAGACAGATGAACACAGAGGGAAGATGACATAAAGATGCAAGAACACCATCTACAAGCCAAGGAACACCAGAGGCCACCAGAAGCTGGGAGAGAGGCCTGGGACAGATTCTCCCTCACAGCCTCAGAAGGAACCAGCCCTGCCGACACCTTGATCTTGGACTTCCAGCCTCCAGACTGTGAGACAATGAATTTCTTTTGTTTAACACACCCAGTCTGTGGTACTTTGTTACAGCAGCCCTAGGAAACTAATACACATGACAAAATGCCATTAGCAATAACAACATTTTCAATGTAAACATTTTAAGAGGTGCACAGAAGAGCCTTTTGGGTTCACACAAATCATATGCAAATTATTCATAAGCCACATATCAATACCACATAAACAAACAAAATATAAGTACCTTTGTGGACTGTCTTCATGATTTCATATACCTAAATGTGTCCCATAAGAAATTCTAGTAGAAATGTAAAACACTTTATTCTCCTGAAGGCTGTAGGAATAAATATGTCAGGGAAATAGAAACCATGATTGAGACTAAATATTTTCAGAGGGATTATTTACTTATTTTGTTACACCTATACGGAATCAGACAGCACGCAGCACCATACAACAAAACAAATCAGGGGGAGGAGGCTGTTTCCAGGTATTGGAATATCTGGACATAATGCAATTCACTACCGAGTGGAATTCAGTGAGGCGAGGGGTGTGGGCGAGAAAAATCCCAGGTTCCTTCCAAGGGGAAAAAGTGACTGAGGAATCAAGAGGATTCCATCAGAAAGTGCTCTCAGTAATCCAGTGAGTTTCCCGGCCTGATTCCTGAGGCTGGCCCGAGCTTTCAGGAGGCCCAGCGAATTTGGATATATAAACATTACGTTGGTTTGCCAGGGCTGCCGTAACAAAATTCCACAGACTGGGCGGCTTAAACCTCAGAATTTATTTTCTCACAGTTCTGGAGGCTGGAAGTCCAAAATCAAGGTGTCAGCAGGTCTGGTTTCTCCTAAGGTCTCTCTCCTTGGCTTGTAGTCTTCTCGATGGGTCCTCACATGGTGTTCCCTGTGTGTGTCTGTGCCAATCTCTTCTTCTTATAGGGACACCAGTTGTATTGGATTAGGGCCCACACACATGACCTCATTTTACCGTAATTACTTCTTTAAAGGCCCTATCTCCAAATATAGTCACATTCTGAGCTACTAGGGGTTAGGACTCCAGTATAGGAATTTGGTGGGGGGACACAATTCAGCTTAACAGATGCAAGACTTAGGCCTCCATACGAGGATGCTCAGGATGACAGCAGCTCGACAACCCCTACAAAACAACAAGCACCAGCTTACAAGCCCTTTCGGAGGCAGAAGCCACGCTGAGCATCCATATTTAAAAGGTTGCTTATGCCTGGATACCAATGAGGCATGGCCCACCCAGCTGTTTGTGATAAATCAGAAATTACTTCCCTAATGCTGAAATATTCCTCTGTCACACTGAGATGGATTAGCCTCTCAGATTACACACAGAGAAACCCAAAACCATCACGTTCCTCTCCCAGAAAAAAAGAAAACTCTGTTCAAAGGATCTTGCTTTTCGTTCTCTCCACTTGTAATTGTCACAGGTCCCTTATTAAATTGTCACACTATTTACCCATCCAAGGAAGGAACTGTGCTGGGGGGGTTGATGAGCAATCAGCACTTTGCGGAGGATTTCTCTCTTCCAACTTGTAGGATCTGTCGGAGCCCAGCTGAACAGTTGCTGCAGCTGCTAACACACAGGAAGCCTGAGCCCCAGGCCCCTCCATCAGGTTGAATGATGACTCAGGAGACAGAGGGTCACAGGTCTTGAGGCTCCAGTGAAGGGCATTTCCCCAAGATCCTAACTGTTACAGACGCCGGAGTATGTCTTGTGTCTCCCAGGCAGTGAGTGACACAAAGACAGCAGAATTTATTTCTCACTCGGAGTCTTCGTCTTGTTTGTCTTTCTCTTCTAGAACAAAGCAACCAAGTGGACTTTTCCAGAGAGGAACTAGGACTGATTCTGCAGAATTTTACTTGAGATTCCCCAAAACCCTAGCACACTGCATCTGTCTCTCTTTCAGGAAACATTTTCACTGTATTTTCACTGTATTTTCACTGAGTTCTGTGTTTGTGGTTCACGGCTCGGTTCCCACGCTAGAACCCAGGTTTCTCTGAAGGCAGACCAGATTCTTGGGTCTGTTCACAGTGCATTTGGTGCCTTACACAAAAAATATCCATTGGAGGGGGTCATTTGGGACAGAAACCCAGATCCCATTTGGCTTGCTAATCTGTGTGCCCTGGAGGAAAGGATGTATTTTTTCCGCTTGCCACACTATGCACCGTGGAGCTGCCGCCACTCAGAGGGGCACCTTTTCCCAACCAGTCTACCCAGAGAGGATGCCTTTGTCTAACTGGTCTGCCTACGCATATCTTTTTCTAATTTGTACAAAAGCCTATACAGGTTACCAGCAGCAGAGCATAAAGAAGACAACCAATAAATTTTTTTTTTTTTTTTGGTGAGGAAGACCGGCCCTGAGCTAACATCTATTGCCAATCCTCCTCCTTTTTTTCCCGCTTTTCTCCCCAAAGCCCCAGTCATATGTCATAGTTGCACATGCTGCTAGTTGCTGTATGTGGGACACCGCCTCAGCATGGCCAGACAAGCGGTGCGACGGTGCACGCCCGGGATCTGAACCCGGGCCACCAGTAGCGGAGCGCGTGCACTTAACCGCTAAGCCACAGGGCCAGTCTCAAATGTTTGAATGTAAGAACACATGATCCTCTCCAAGTAAAAATAATGCTTTTTTTTTTAAACTGGTTACAACTGGGAAATTTCTCCAGCAATGAGCATTCCAACCTCACGGTATACCTAGCAAATGGCTTTAGATTAAGAAATAAGTCTAAAAAGCAACATTATGAAAATGGGAAGAGTTTTCCCTGAATGTGGAGGGAATGATTTAGAAGAGAAGTATTCAGCTATTTTCTCTTTTCCCTTTTCTTTCTTCCTTTCCCTTCCCCTCGACTTCGGATGACCTTCCCTTCTATAACAAAGAGATCTTAGACACGCTTTCTTCAAAATCTGACTTTAAACTTCAAAATTAGCTCTATTTCAAGAAGTTTTCCTGTCCCACAGGCAACAGGAAACAATCAATATTCTATGCTCACATCACAGGACGACTGGCAGCCAAATGTAGCTGAAAAGGTAGAAAAATAAAGCAGCCTTCAAGGGCCGGGGGTACTGTAGGAACTGGAAACCCAGAAATTTTGGCAATAATAACCCAAGACAAAATTCTCAACCCAGTCCTGGAATCAAAAGAGATCTTAGATCACATTGGAAATAATAGGGGCTTCTAGAAGGGCCAATTAACAAATGTGGCCCCACACCCCAAAACCACAAAATGCAGAGGACATCATAACCCCCAAAGACAGTAAAATGTTTTGTGGAATGTTGAGAACAGAGCTGGCTACCAAATCAAAAACATGGGGAATTAAGTTGTCCAATAAATTTCTCCACACCATACCAATCTGGGCACTCATGGGGAATCACTTATAGATTGACTCTTTCTTCCACTGTTAAGATGATTTTCTACTGTTAAAGGATGCTCAGTGCTGAGAAGGTAAGGCCAGTAAGGATTCAGTGATCATACCTTCCTAGCACTAAGTCACCAGTCCAAGAAATGTAAGGGAACCCAATAAAACTTAGAGCAGAAAGTAAAACCAGGAGGCAGAGAAGCCAGCAGTGGGGAGAAGGTGTCAGGCAGAGGGGAGGGCAGACAAGAATATTCCCTAAGAGCCACGGAAGCTGCTGGAAGCTCCTGGCAGAGGCAGAGAGGAGGAAGTGGAATTCGAGGAATGCAGACCTCTAGGCCCCCTGGGGCGTCCCAAGTGGCCTTCCAGTCCTCAGGGAGGTGTTAACTGCAGAGGTGAGAGGTGCAGCCAGAATCTTTTTCCTCACCTCCCCTTTATCCTTAAAATAAAACTCCATCTTCCATGATACACAGAGGGGTATCCGTGTCTCACTATCTGAAAGAGCCTAATTAACACACAACTTTAAAGGTTAAATATAAACACAAAAGTCTAACAGAAGAGAATAACCGAAGGTCATTTGTTCACTAACACAATATTGAATATATTTTCAAGCTAACTATGTGCTCTACACATGTATTTGTTGTTCGTGACACGGAGTGGATCCCAACTCCCAGCAACCCTGTGGACAGCAGAGCAGAACCCTGCCCCGTCTTCTTGCGCCACCCTCTCGCCTTCTGGTGCTGTATCAGACAACGCTCCGCCGCTATTCACAGGGTTTTCACGGCCAATGTTTTTGGAAGTGGGTGGCCAGGTCCGTCTTCCTAGTCTGTCTTAGTCTGGAAGCTCCGCTGAAACCTGTCCACCATGGGTGACCCTGCTGGTATTTGACACCAAGGTGACATAGCTTTCAGCATCACAGCAACACGCAGCCACCACAGGTTGACAACTGACAGATGGGTGGTGCGGTTCCCTGACCAGGAAATGACCCTGGGCCACCACAGTGACGGTGCTGAATCTTAACCACTAGACCAGCAGGGATGGCTTTACACATATATATGTCTACATGTAATATATTTTTTTTACACACACACATATATAGTTAATCAAATTCCCACTGAATATCTGTGACGTATTATTATCATCATTTTACAGATATGGAAACTGAAGTTTAGAGGGTTTGAATCTTGCCCAAGATCACACAGCTACTAAGCAGCAGAAAGGTGATAGGAACCCAAGGCTGTCAGCCCCTAAAGGCTGTGCTTTAGTACATGACACCATTAGGTTAAATCATTATGCAACGGGTTAGAAAATATAGCCAAAAATCCCTACCCAACACAAAGATTTTTCTGCACACAACAATGAAACACTGGCAAGACTCACTGATAATTTATAAAGCAAAACCAATAGCAAACCCTCTAGTTTACTTAAGCATGAAATATAAGAGAAAAACTAAAGAAAAGACTAATTGGTTTGACTAGACAAAATATAAAATTTCTATGTGCCTCCTCCCCCCCAAAAAGGAGACACAAAATGAATCAAAAGACAAACAATCAACTGGGAGAAAATACTTGCAACATAACAAAGATAAAAAGCTAATATCCTTAATATGTAAATAGTCTGTACAAATCAATAAGACAAACATAAGAAAAATGGGGAAAAGTCATTAACAAAGCTAATAAAAGGAGAAATACAAATTGCCAATCAAATACAAAAATTATGATTAACCTTACTAATTATCAAAATGAACTTTTTTTTTTTTTTGTGAGGAAGATTAGCCCTGAGCTAACATCCATTGTCAATCCTCCTTTTTTGCTGAGGAATATTGGCCCTGGGCTAACATTCGTGCCCATCTTCCTCAACTTTATACAGGACGCTGCCACAGCATGGCTTGATAAGTGGTGCGTCGGTCCGCACTTGGGATCTGAACTTGCAAACTCCGGGCCACCAACGTGGAGCACGCTAACTTAACCGCTACACCACCGGGCCGGCCCCTCAAAACTAACTTTTAAAAAGTCACTTCCATACATTCTTGTGTCATTTGGCATAATCTTTCTAAATTGCAATTTGGCAATATATCAATTGCCTTCTAAGCATTTACCCTAAGGAATGGCTCAGCGATGTTCATACAAGGATAGTAATAGCAGTATTATTTATGTAGGGAAAATCTTGAAATAACCTCAATGGCCAACAGTAGGGAACTAGTTTTTAAAATTACGGTAACTCCAAATAACCGAACGCTATTTATCACCAAAAATCAACTTTTAAAAGAATATTTAACAACATAGGAAAGTGTTCTCTATATAGTATGATGGAAAAAAAAGTGAGGTTATAATGTGAACATGCTAATCTCAATTTTGTAACATATGGCTTCAAAGGGGAAAAAATCAACTCTACGTATACATAGATTGTATGTATATGTATATATACATCTGTATCACATGTACCCAGCCCAAGGATCATATATTCACAGTGATCATTGCCAGATTTTGTTATTACAGGTGATTTTTATATTTTCTTCTTTGTGTTTCTGTTTATTTTCCACAAGGAACCAAGACTAAAAAGTCATGTTTAATTAATAAGAAAAAAAAGGATAATTTTTTTAAAGTATCTAAAACAGAAGGGGAGTAGATAATGAAATGTAATAAGTAAAATGTGGTAGCAAATGGCAGAGATAATAACAAAAAGACTATATGTAAATGGCTATGCAAGAAAAAATATATGACAATTAACAAATATTAGCCCAGGATTTATTTTGATTGATTAATAACCTCAAATATTCTAGAATGTATCTGAGACTGGAGTGGTTTAAAGAATTTTAAAATACTTGGTCAAAAATACTTTAAAAAATTATTTAAAAAATATTTATAATTGATCACAGGAAAAACATTGATTTATATTAGAGGATTTGTATCTATTTTTGAATAAATATGCCCCTCTAAAATCTGGAAGACATTATTCTAAGTCTGATTATTGGAGAGAAACTATGAATTACTCTACACACTCTCAGGTGCTTTAATTTAATGGCGCTCTATGATAAAAAGCTCATTCTTGACCTAGAAAAAAGCATCTCAGAGCAAGGAATTAAGTGGGAGGACAATAGCCACGTAGTGCACTTCCTCCAGAGGGAAATTCAAGTTTCATTATGTCAAATTGGGCTTGAAATCGCAACTACTGCTCACGAACGTTAGTTTTTAATAGAATAACACGTCACCCTGTGAGAATGACACTTCACAAACCCGGAGAAGTGTTTTCAAAAGAAGTTTTTTTTACTATTATTACTACATGTCAATGTTCAACTGAGAACTGAGTCACAGACCAGTTTCTCTAATTCAATTTTTAACCTGGGATAAAGAACGCACTTAGAAAGCCAGACTTCCACATCAGAGCAGCAGTCATTCCAACTAAAAACCAGATTACAGAAGTGATAACACTTATCTTGATCCATTTGGTTTCACCAAGGGAGGGCTCAGACACTATGTGAGAATATTCTAATCCTGGACTCCACAGCCAACGTGCCCTGAAGCCTCATCTCCATCTGGGCACTTCCTCATTCCATTTGCCTCTGATGTCCCCTCTCAGCCCAACCGGGGCTTTTCCCCAGTCTAACTCCAGAAAGTCTACACAATAAGCAAAGCAAAGGCACCAGGTGTTCTGTTTGGTTTTCAATAAGTAATCTGTGTTGGTTCTTGTAGGAGGGTCGTCTAACACGGAGACCCTCAGGGACCGTTCAGTGTGCTGCATAAGACACGCACTTGCAGCTTCACCATGTGATTCAAAATCCTCTCTCTCCCCCAGAGATTTTTCTCCCTCCAGTGAAAAGGAAGGGACTAAAACTAAGACCGAAAGCTAAGCAGAGTTATTCAAAGGGGCTTCCAGTCTCCACTGCTTCCTTCCTGGAGGAAGTCTGCTACCGAAAAGTTATATGTTCATATTTATATTTAGCATAGTACTATATGATTTATATTTAATAGTACGTATACACATAAATACATTTGTGTATATGTATATACATATATATTCATATATACATTTATGTGTGTATGGTATACACACACACACACACAGCTCAAGCTCTTCATCTCATAGTGAACTCATAAAAGATGGCGCACCAGTACCGCTGACCACACTTTGAGACTCTGAGTGCACCACGAACCTAGCATATTGGAGCAAAGCACCCTTCACCATCCAGGACCATACATGGAGGTCATCATCCACAAGAAGGATGCCAGTGACGCCCAGGGTTCTGGGCTTCAGTTTACTCAGCACCGACTCATGACCTGATTAGCTGCTCATTAATATTTTTATTTGAAAACCTTCAGTGGGATTCCAAACACTCTGATGAAATGTTTTCTTGGGTGAATCTGGTTTTGCCATTATCTGAGGAGTTTCCCAAAATGCAGGACTTTCAGTGCTAAACTCAACAGAGTCCTGGGCACAGGGGACAGCTGGTCACCCTAATCCGCAAAATCGAGGCAACAGTACCTACCACAAAAGGCACTGCAAGGAATAAATTATGTTACGCGGCAATTATCTAGGAATAGCAGATGGTATGAGATCCATAAATGGTAATTATTATTATCTTTATCCGTATTACATCCTCGTGGTCAAAGCAAAGAGCAAGCATCTTCCTGTAGGTTTTTGGTAATGCCGGAGGTCATGAGATCCCTGTTCTGCTCCAGGTAGACAAAGGGAGTCTGAATTTCATCCTATCAACACTAAACAGAGAGAGCCAACTCCTTGAGGGCAGCTGCTATAGGTTCTGCTGCCTCCCTCCCTCAGAGCCATGCTCTGCGCTCAGTGGGCGCCCATCACTGCTGTCTACCCTCTTGTGTGTCCTGCACAGAGCTCTGGCAAACAGCAGGCAGTGACCGAGAGAGGCGCTTCATGGAACAAAAGTGTCTGAACAGAAGCAGAACGATGGCCAGACATCTCACCAAAAAGCCATGGGGCAGGGTGCAAGACAAGAACTCAAGCATGGGGTAAATAGACAGAAGTAATGCAAAGAGGGAGATGAGAATAAATCAAATGGCTCAGAGAACGGACAAGAGAAGCAAGCAGGACTGCTAAATATTTTGGCAGCAATCTGCCTTAGCAGACTGATACACTTATAAAAAAAATTATAGTCTAGGAGATAGATCCAAACCTCCATACATCTCCATGGGAAACATCCAAAAAAATGTATGTTTGCAAATAGCAACTTTGCCCATCTGCTGCAGTGTTGGTATATTTTCTCAGGAAAGAGCTGAGGGTCCATTAACAGTTCCAAGACATTGCAAAATATTTGACTGCTTCTGGCTGGTCACCTGTCACTGATACCTAGGTGCCTTTCCTAACAAATCAGTGCAGAAGGCACAGCTGTTCCGGGGTTGGGATTTTTCCCAAAGAGTGCCAGCTGGACAACCTGTTCACTCTACTCATCACTCACACAGGCGTGCCCAGGAGTTGCAAGGAGGAAGAGAGACAGTGTTTTCAGAACCAATCCCTGCCAACTTGGACACTGTCATCCAGAAGGCTGTCCTCACGTCCTGGGAAGATCAGAGTATTCTTTGACCCATTCAAAAAATATTTACTGAACACATTCCCTGTACCAGGTACTATTCTAGGCATCAGGAATAGAGCAGTGGTCCCTTCTTCAAGAGGCTTACAGTCTAGTGGGGAGATGAAAAATAAACACATCAGGGCCAGCCCTAATGGGCTAGTGGTTAAGTTCGGCGCACTCCACTTCAGCGGCCTGAGTTTGGTTCCTGGGCGCAGCCCTACACCACTCATCTGTCAGTGGCCATGCTCTGGTGGCAGCTCACATACAAAAAGAGAAAGATTGGAAACAGATGTTAGCTCAGGGCGAATCTTCCCCAGCAAAAAAAACACATCAACACATGGGGTCACATGATGTTATGAGTTGAATTGTGTCCCCCCAAATTTATTATGTTTAAGTCCCTTTGGGCTGCTGTAACAAAATACCATAGACTGGGCAGCTTGTAAACAGCAGAAATTTATTTCTCACAGTTCTGGAGGCTGGAAGTCCAAGATCAAGGCGCCAGCACATTTGGTGTCTGGTGAGAGTTCTCTTCCTGGTTCATAGACGCCATCCTCTTGCTGTGTCCTCACATGGCGGAAGAATCAAGGGAGGCTTCTGGGGTCTCTTTTATGAGACCACTAATCCCATTCATGAGGGCTCTGCGCTCCTGCCTAATCACCTCCCAAAGCCCCCACCTCCAAATACCATCACACTGGGGATGAGGTTTCAACATATGAACTTTGAGGTGACATAAACATTCAGACTATAGCAAGTCCTAACCCGCGGAACCTCAGAACGTGAGTGTATTTGGGGATATGGCCTTTCCAGAAGTTATCAAGTTAAAGTGAGGCCGGTAGGGCGGGCCCGAATCCAATAAGTCCTGGTATCCTCAAAAAAAGGAGAGATGCAGATACGGAGACAGACACACAGAGGGAAGACGATGTGAGGAGACGCAGGGAGAAGATGGCCATCTACAAGCCAAGGAGACAGGCCTGGAACAGGCCCTTCCGTAACAGCCCTCGGAAAGAACCAACCTGCCGACACCGTGATTTTGGACTCTGGCCTCCAGAACTGCATGACAGTAAAACTCTGCTGTTTAAGCCACTCAGTTTGTGTTTCTTTGTGACGGCAGCCCCAGTAAACTAATACGAGTGGTGAAGGGTGCTTTGAGGAAAGACAAAGCAGGGTAAGGGGACAGAGGGTGACAGGGCAGGAGCATTTTAGAGAGGGTCATCAGAGTGAGGCCATGCTGACCGCGATGACTCCCAACAGCAGGGCCCAGTTGTTCGCTCCACCAGCACATCCCCGAGGGCTTCTTGGGTAGATGAAATATCCCAGAGGGTCCCAAGGCATAGTTTTACACATGAGCTTACACTTGACAGCACACTTTATGTCCAAGTTAAGTGGCAGCTATTGCTCCTTAAAATCTTATTTCCCTTGATATTCCCCTTTCTCTTTCTTCTCAGCCACCCTCCATAAATTGTATCTATTGCCTTTCCCATGAAGACATGATGGAACATGGATCCAGAGTTACCCCAGCAAAGAGTCAAGGTTCTCCAAAGATCTGTCTCCACTCCATCATGCCCCTCCCCTGTGACCCTCCTGACACGGCAGGGGCAGAGGAACAGAAATCCGGCATGCCTAGCCCAAGGTCATGGTTGTAGAACCAGCCTGCCGAGCCTGAGTGCACTCTGCAACTTTTGCCCAATTAGCACAGGTGCTAACAAACCAAGGTGACCCAAATCCTCATCCCAATAATGCACACACCTCCATTCAGACAGCAGAGGGGTGGGCAATGAAGCAGTGGCTCTTAACATTTTGGGAGTAAATAACTCCTTTTAGAATCTGATGAAAGTCATGGACATTTTCTCCAGGAATATAATTATAATTATAGTTTAGTAGAATCCAAGGAAATAACCACTGCAATGGCAAGAACCACCACGAAACAAAGACAAAGAATAAACAGGGAGCAAAGGAAGATGAAGGAGGTTGCAAAACACACCACTGAAAGAGGACTAATGTCCTTAATATATAAAAAGTGCCTACAAATCAATAAGAAAAAGACCAAAAACCCAAGAGAAAAATGGGGAATGGACATGAGAAATTAACAGAAATGAAATGCAAATTGTTGTTGGACACAAGAAAATATGCTCAACTCACTTGTAATAAACTATAAATAAAACAAGACACCATGTTTAATCAAAGATCAAAAAGTTTGAGACTACCTTGTATTGACAAAGACGTGGAAAGATACCCACACACCAGGCTGATGTGAGTATAAACTGGGACAACCAATTTGAAGGCAATCTGGCAATATTTATCAACAGTTAAAACAATCATGCTCTTTCACCTAAGACTATGAATTTATCCCTCATATATACTTGAAACACTTACAAAATGACAACTGGGCACAGATATCTACTGCAGCGTAGTTTGGGAATAACAAAAAATTGTATGCAACCTAAACGTCCATTCTTTAATTGTCCTTCATTCCTTAGGTAATGTCCATTGACTTAACCAACAAGGAATGATTAAGTAAATATGGTACCTCCATACAATGAATACTATGCAGTAATTAAAAAGAATGGGGCGATTCTGTAGTAGTTTTGGGGAAGGATGTTCAAGACATATTGCTAAGTAAAAAAAGCAAGATACTGAACAGCATGTACAGTGTAAAAATATACCTTCCTATACCTATACATTTACAAATGTGTGCCTATAGAGCATCAGATGTATGTACACTCGTACGCATATAGAGTCGCTCTGGAAGATACACAGAAAACCAGAAGCAGAGGTCGCCAGAGAGGAAGCAGTTGCTGAGACACACAGGTGAGAGGCAGAATTATCTCTTGCTATGGACCCTCTTGAAATCTTTGAATTTTAGGCCAAGTGTCTACATTACCTGTTCCAAAACTTAACCAAATGAATCTTAACACACACAAAAATGATTAAAGACCAAAAAGAGCACAGTAACTAGAAATCACATAGCTAGGTAGGGCAGAGCCAACAAGGTGGAGGTGGGAAGAGGATGTTAAGAGATGGCTCTGAGGGGCTGGCCCCATGGCGTAGTGGTTAAATTCAGTGTGCTCCACTTTGGCGGCCTGGGTGCGCGGGTTCGGTTCCTGGGCCTGGACCTACACCATGCTGTGGTGGCACCTACATACAAAATAGAGGAAGACTGGCACAGATGTTAGCTCAGGGCTAATCTTCCTCAAGCAAAAAAAGGAAGATTGCCAACAGATGTTAGCTCAGAGTGAATCTTCCTCAGCAAAAAAAAAGAGAGAGAGTGCGATAGCTCTGACCCGAGCCATCTTCTTGTCCACCTGAAGGTCCCGAATCGTTGCTCTATTGACAATAATGCAATTTCCCACAAGTCCTTCAGCAACTTTTCCCACAACTCAGGAGTGAGGGGGGAGGGAAGGTGTCTCCCAGGAAAGCACCACTGTCTTTGAATTAGGCACAAGGGTCGACAAGTTAGCCAAACTATGCTAACACAAAGTTCTCAAGAGAAAACACAGAGAACACATAAAATATACAGAACACATAAAAGTACCTTAAAAGTACCCACAAACACAACAGAGAGCCCCGAGAATTCTAACTGAAGAGAAACGTGAGACCAGAATATTTCCCAGCATGCTAAGAGTGTTCGGAATGGAGACTCCACTGGCTGCTCCCTCATCTCAGGCTGGGAGGGACCACGACTGGGTCAGTAAGGTGAGGCAGGAAAGCTGCCCACTTTCTTTACAGAACTGGCCTGGACTCGGGTTAAGACCCCCTGGGCGCTGGCACTATCTCTCCCAGTAAGCAGTGGACACTGCGCCCCAGTGTCCAGATTCCACTTCAGGACTGAAGAACTTCCTCCCCGCTCTGCTGCTGCTGCTGGCTCTCAGCTGTGAGCTCGCCCCAGGAACTGTACTCAGCAAGAGTCCAAAGCCATGTCCCCTTCCCAGGGCAGCCCCATCCAAGGACAGGTCCACGCAGAGGTAGAAAAGCCCAGTCCCCTCGCCTCAATTTGGACACCTCTGAAGGGCCATCTCAGCTCAGAGCCCACCATGGCATGGGCAATGCATTGGTTGAGACTGCACTAGAACCCAACTTCTCCCTCTGCCCCATGCTGCTCTGCTCCACCCCTCCTCTCCCCTGCCCTTCCCTTCCCTTCCCTCCCCTCAAAGGTTTTGGTCCAGAGTATACTCCCTAAGACCACATTCGCCTCCTGCTCTATGCCTGCTTCCCAGGAAATCACCTTCAACACAATCCTAACAGTCTAGGAAGGTGTTGTGGGGTGAACTGTGTCCCACCAAAAGATACGTTCAAGTCCTAACCCCTGGTACCTGTGAACGTCACCTTACTGGAAACGGGGTCTTTGCAGATGTAATCAAGTTAAGATGAGGTCCTACTGGATTAGGGTCGACCCTAAATCCAATGACCGGTGTCTTCAAAAGGAGAGGTAGATTTGGAGCCAGAGGCGACACACAGAGGGATGACGGCCATGTGTAGATGAGGCAGAGACCAGAGTGCTGCAGCTATAAGCCAGGGAACACCAAGGATTGCCGACAACCACCAGAAGCTGGAAGAGGCAGGAAGGATTCCCCCCTAGAGCCTTCAGAGGGAGCATGGCCCTGCTAAGAGCTTGACTTCTGGCCTTCAGAGCTATGAGAGAATAAATTGCTGTTGATGTAAGCCACCCTATTTGTGGTTATTTGCCCTAACAATGGAGAAGAGAAGGTCAGAGGGCAAATGTACTCAAGGCATTCCTCCACTTAGTCAATGCAGGTGAGTATTTGGTTCTTACCTGGCCAGGGTCGTTGTGAGCATCTAATGAGAAAATGCATGGAAGACCCTGAATAAACCACAAAACACTATACCACTGAGCTGATATTTATGATAAGGGGAAGCAAGGGCTCTCTCAAGTTGTAAAGGTATCGGCCTACTCGGGTACTATTCAGGGCCCATGGTTCCCCTCTTTCCTGCTGGTCATCTTACCAGCCAGCATCAGAGAGCGTGAAATGCAATTCAGGTCAGCACTTGGAAGTGGCCAGAGCCCAGGGTGAGCCGAGGAAGAGGTTTCACCAGTTTGCTAAAATAAGGTTGGCGTTATCTATGGGTTTCAATTAGCCAAGAGAGCAGGTCACTCAGTTACCATGAATAATCGAGAGGGGGTGTAGAGCCCAAGGTCAATGATACTTTGTGCCCAAACTACTTTCCCACGGAGGACACCCAGCCTGCCCATTGCTTCGGGGAGACACAGCCGCCACTCCCTACACCTCCTGGAAAGATCATCACCAGGGTGAACGTCTGCCACGCTGCACTGAAACAGCCACGGCGTGCGGCACGCTCTCATTGAACCCAGCCTGTGCTGGTGACTCACCACCTGCAGAGAAAATTTAGGGTTGTATCCTCTTCGTGGGCACCGTTCAGCACTGCTGTGCCGACTCAACGCACCCTTTGAAGTCTGTGGGACCTTCGAATCAGTGAACCCTAAGAACCCAGCCCTAGGTGCCAATTTCCATCACTCACAAGTGCTTCAAAAAGACGAGGCTGCGAAGGAAGTTCAAAAAGATCGTGCCCACAACTGCAGCGTGCAATCTCAGAAATTACAGGTGCTGCCTTGTCACACACAATACACTTAGCAGGTGCTTCTGCCAGACGCCTCCTTCTCGCCAAGAAATCCCTGCTGAGGATTAATGGGAATTTCCAGTTCTCTGAGCATCTCTTGCTCCTCAGAGCTATTACCCCCAAATTTCTTAGCACTTAAAAAAAAATACAGGATTTAGCACCTGTTTGTTTCAGCAATCCTTGCTAAAAACAGATCTGCCAAAAGACCACCTCTAAAATTAGTCATATTTCCTGCTCCAAAAAACATAGTAAATGGTATTTTTAGTAACTCCTTTACTCCACGTATCTGGCACTGTCGTGCTCAAAGTCTAATTACCGGCAACTTACTAAGCAGGCAACTCTGATTTTTAGCCCAAAAATAGCTCCAACGAAAGCAATTATCAGGGTTTTTTTTCTTTTTAACCAAGGGTTAGAACAAGATATTTAAACATGTTAACCAATCATTTCATGCACCCAACTCTGTATCTTAGGGAGACTTAATCACAAAAGAAGGGAATTGAGGCATCAACTCTTTTCCCTTTTGCAGATTGTCTGCCTATGAAACCAGCTCTATTCCTGAGATATACCTGTTTTCTCTCTATGCCTTCCCAACTATATTTTATCAATTTTTTAAAAAATATAATAAAAACCTATTACGTGCCAAAGACTCTGCACTTCATAGGTACCAGGGGCAGCAAGCGCAACCTCTCCAGGTCTTTCAAAGTCATTACTCGATACTCCTGCTCAGCCACTCTGCTTTGTCTCAAAGCCACAGAGCATGATACTTTTCCAAATCTGATTCTGTGATTATTTTTCCTTGTCCAATCATCAACTCACCTTTAGTTAGACACTCTGCCCAACTGAGAACGTACCAATTAAGAATTTCACAGGACCAAGTGAACAAGTTATTTTTAAAGCCACATTAACAGAGATTGCATCCACTCCCAGCTAAGGGAGGACAAAATTAGGTCTTGCCCAAAGCCATTCTGTCTTTTCAAGCAGTAAAAGGGCCATCTAGATTCAAATGACTTTCAAACAAACAGCTTCAGAGGAAAGGCAGGCAAAACACCGTCCTGCTGGCAGTGGTGGGAAGAGAAGCTTCTTGATAAGATAGGATTGAAGCCTGAAACGAAAGACAAGAAAAAGTGGCTCCTTTTGTCATCTGGACTCAGACAGTGATTCCCGACAAGCCATGGAGGATTTCGCCCAAATCTTTTTGGAAAGATGCACCAAGTCAAAACACAACACACACACACACACACACACACACACACCCCAAGTGTCCTTAACCAGCAATACTCTGGATCTTGGCATAAATCACCCAAAACAAAGTGCGTAGTTTGCAACTGCAACAGTGAAGCAGGCCAAATGTGTTACCCCTCTTCTCCCCTTTCTCCAACCCCCTTTCAACTTTTTCATGAACCGACTGCCGACCACAAGCTGCCCCAGATCCTTCCAGGCAGGGGGTGATGTGGGGGCATACATCTCTTTCTTGCTACAGTATTCATGACTTAATTCCCCTCCTGCTATGGTCTGTGTCCTTTAAAAAATAAAAGAAATGAGAAAAGTGAAGTGCTTTACTAAAAAGTACGCACCCCCCAAAAGGGGGAAGTATTTGGCTGGGAGGCCTCCCCGGGGCCACTCACATCCCCCACTATGGGGGACAATTCATTTCCCTTTTGCTCTGTCACCTCAAGGTCTCCCTTGCTCGGCTCACATGAGTAACCCCTCTCCAGGGGAAAATCCTCTTAACAGCTCACCTTTCAAAGAGACCACAATGCTGCAAACAGCGGGAGGTTGACCTGACCTTTGTTTTGGCCTTAGTAAGACAATTTCCAGAACTTGAATGGGATGGGGACTTACGAACTCAGCAATTGTTCCCAGGCAGAGTCATCATGCATACACAAACACACACACACATTTTAATCCCTACATCTGCCAAAACCCAAAACTATTAGTTAAGCATTAAAGGTACTGGCTTTGGGAGATAAAAGCTATGAACGACACCCATTGTTGCTTCAAAGCTGGCAATCAGGTGAACTAAGATCCAGATTTCTCACGATGCTGACAGTCACCGGTCACTAGCTGGAGAAGAGCACACCAGAAAAATCTCCGGACCTCCTCTTCCACCCCGAGAACGACCGTCCTTAACTAGTGCCGATCAATTAATCCAGCGCAATAATTTTACATGCAATTAATAGTTGCTCCCATTGCTAAGATGAACTGCGAGTTATCACTGAAGAAAGATAAGATGGGAGGGAAAGGGGTGTGAGCATCTAGGGGTGCAGGGGGCTCCTCATCTGGACCTCATTTGGGCAGGAACTCCCTCATTCCAGTAAGCCCTGTGGGCCCAGCACAGAGCTCCAGAACGCAGGCACCCGGCTAGGGACTGAGCTCTGAGTGCGTCCTGCGGCAGTCAGCCAAGGCTAACAGCCTTATGTTACGGGGCAAAAACGCACCGGCGACGGGCAGAGTCACAACCCGGCACGGGAACGTGGAGGGAAGCCAGACGCCGGCGAGCGTCAGGGCCAGGGAGACGAATGTGCTCCTAATGTTGGCCATCATGCTGTCAGCATAAAGCCTCGTCCCTTTTTGCTGACTCTCAAGACGGAACACACACAACCAGATTGGATCCTACATATTTCGAATGAAAATCAAGTTATGCCATACGTGCCAAGGGGAACTGACACAGGCACACGGGAGCGAGCGCGCCGTAATTAGCGCCCAGACCCGACGCGTAAGTGGGACAGCCCTCTGCGAACCGAGGAGTCAAGTGTGCCGTGCTCCCTCTGGACTAGAACGAGATTGGAGGGTTTTTTCCTTCTTCTCTGAAGAGTTACTCAATTCAGTGAGTTCATCCCGAACACTCCCTTTTTGCATGAAAATGTTCAAGCAAGAGACACTTTTAAAACTACTCACTCTACCTCCACTTACCCAAAACAAAGGGGCACCCCACCCAGAGCGGCTGTAGGAATACAGGACAAATGACAGAGGGGTGGAGACCTGCACTCAAATGCACGGGGCTCCAGGACACAGTGGGGACCGAGGAGAGAGACTAAAGCTAGGTGAGGCTGAGGATGGGCGGGCAGGGCAAACTGCCCTGTAATCAGAGGGCCCCCAGCAGAGCATTCCCGGGAACTCCCACGCTGGGCGGAGGACCCCAGCTCAGTGGGTGGCAGGCGAGGCAGGAAGCCCTGTCCCTCTCATATTGATGGTGCTCCCTTGGTCAGTGGGCCATAAAAAGGGGCTACCACCCCGCCTGTGCTGAGCTACCCCCAGCCGGGGTGGGGGGGGGCGGGGGGGGGGCCTTGTGTCTGAGATGACCGTGAGCCTGGGGCGGCCCCAGTCTGAAGTAGCTCCAGGCTCCACAGCCCGACCGCCTGGGGTGACCCATTTCTTCTCACAGATCTAAGTTACAACTTAGATCTTCCTGGGCCTCCCCTGGCAAAACTTCACGATCATCTAACTTCTCACAAGGCTGGAGAGGGTGCCCCTCCAGGTCTCTGGGGGTCTTCCTTTCCTTTCCCCTCCTCTACAAAAATTAAGAAGGCATCTCCCAACCTCTGAAGTCGGGGGGGTACCTGCCACAGCAGGGTGATTACTGCAGCTTCCACCCAGGACATGGAGGGGGGGATGGAGGGAAGGGGGAAAGGGGGGAGGATGAAAAAACCCTCCTCGGGCATGAAAACCTTTCCTAGCTACCCCAGTCCACAGGTGGAGACGAAAGTTCCTGGGGTCTCAGCCTTCCTCCACCTCCTCCCCAGAGCCCAGGAGTGGGGTCAGACTCTAAGCTCCCCCAAGGGCTGGCTAATACGCTCTCGCACCCTTAAGGGCCCACGCACTCCAGCGCGGGTTCCTGCCTCTCCACTCATCTGCGGCCCCCACCCTCTGCGAGAGCAAAGCCCCCCACCCCACCCCGCGCTGGTGTCCGCCAGGCGGCGCCCTTCCAAAAGCATACAGGCTGCGGGCGGCTTCGCGGGTAAACTAGCCGCCCCCCGGGGAAACTGACCCCAGACCGCCCCTCGGGAAAGGCCGAGAACCCGGCTGCGAGGGCCTGGGCGCGCGCTGGGCTCGACTCCTCTTTCAACCCGAAAGGAAAGGCAGGCGGAGCGGGGTGGGGGGGGGCTCCCGGCCAGGACGATGCAGCCGGACTCCCAGTGCAGTGCTCTCCGGAGGGTCCCCGCTAACCCTTCCCGCCCGGATCTCCCGACCCCAGCCCGGGGGCCGGCGCCCGGCGGCTCACCTTCTCTCCGGTCAGCACGTGCAGCCCCTCGCGCACCTTGGCGAAGGAGCCCTCGCCCAGCTTCCTGCTGCCGATGAGGTAGTTGCCCACGCGCTTGTGGTGCTGGAAGTCTCGGAGCCGCTCGCGGGGCACGCCGCTCACCCAGGCCGGCAGGAAACTTCCCTCGCAGGCCGCCGCCGGCCTGGCCGCGTCCTCGGCGCCGCCGCCGCCCCCGGGCGCCACCGGCTCGCCCAGGAGCCCGTCCCCCGCCGCCGCCGGCATCGCGCTCGCCCGCCGCTCCGGCCCGGCTCCCGCGCTCGCGGCTCCTCCTCCGGCTCCCCGGCGCCCCCGGCTCCTCCCGCTGCCGCCCTGGGCCCGGCCCCGCCCGGCCCGCGCGCCTCCCGCGCCCCGGGCCGCCGCCAAGCGCCGCGCGCAGACAATAGCGGCCGCCCAGGCGACGGGATGCCGGGGACCGGCCCCCAAGAAGTTCTTCTTCAGAGGGTCGCCTGGGCCCCTTTCAGGACACCGGGACTCCGCCCCGGGTCCCGTCAGGCCGGCTGATGACAGTCGCCCCGCTCGGGTGTGCAGGGAGCCGCGCTGGCCGGAGAGGGGCGGCGGGGGCGCGGCCCGGTGCCTGGGTGCCGGAGCCCGGGCGCCTCCGCAGCCTCCGCCCTCGCCGCCGCCGGCTGGCCCGCCCGGGCTCGGGTCCGGCTCGCTCGCTCCTAGCTGTGCGCCCGGCGGCCGCTCCCGCCCGAGAGCAGCGCGCGGCGGGCTGCAGGCGCCCTCTGGAAGGCAGCAGAAGAAAGCCCCATTCAGTTTGAATTTGCAGAAATTTAATCCGGTCGCGGGCGGCGGGAACAGATGCGAGCTCCACTCCGCAGCCTGTGCACTTTCAAATCCCTCGTAGCCCCTCCTTCCCCGCGCGCAACAGCCAAACTCGACCCTCGCTGGAGAGGGGAGGGTCCGGGGAGGGGAGCGGCGGAGTAGGCGGCGGAGCCACCTGAGCGCCAGACAGGGGGACCCCGCGCGGCCTCGGAGACGCGCGCTCCCGGGCCGCCCAAGTCGGGCCGCCTCCAGCTGAGCCTCTCGCCTGGATTCCGGGCTTGGGCTTTCTGGACCTTTCGGCGGTGAAATCGCTCACCAGCCGCACCCACCCGGGGCAGGAGGAAGGGAGGCGCTCCTGAACCCTGGATCGTGGGTTAGGTGCCCGGTGTCCAGCCCAGGGTCTGACCCACCGTAGGGCCCTCTAGACCCTGGATGGACGGATAGATGGAGGGGTGGAAGGAAAGATGGGGAGGTGGTGGGGCGTCTGCCCGGGCTCGCACGCAGACCGGATTGCTGTGTTGGAGGAGGAGCAGCCGCAACAATAATAGTAGCAGCAGCAACGTAGGAACCAGGGCGTTTGCTGCCTCTGCCTGAATGTTTACACCTTCTTTGCTTCCCATTGAAATGATGCTGGTGATTGCTGGATGAGGTGGACCAGTGCTCCCTGCTCCTGGAGGCTTTTGTTCTGTGCGCGCCCCGTGCTCATCCCTCATAAACAAGAGGAGCTGTCCTGCCGACTCTGATCTTCTCCAGGATCCCCAACGTCTTCTCAAACCCAAAATCAGGAATCTCGTGAGGCAGAAGCTGGGGGGTAGGTAGATAGGGGGAGGCATTTACAAAATGCTACCTGTTGAGCAGCGAGAGAAAAGGCGCCAGCGTTTAACGCACCCTTAACCCCTGATATTACAACGTCAGAGTTGAAAGGGAGGATTAGGTCCTCACCAAGTTCCTTTCATTATTGACTCCTCGGTAAACAAGTATGGCATGATCCACATCCATGCTCTGAGATGGGGGCGGGGAGAGGGCCTGTCATCAATCCAGTATTGGAGGCTCTCTGACCATCTGAAAAGTGACCCAGAGAAACGCCTATGTTAAATAGATCTCATTTTATATATGCTATAATCACCTACTCACATGTTACAAGTCACCAACCTTGTTATGACTGAGCCTATGTTTTCTATCAGCCTTCTCATTGTTCCCATTTTCCAACATTAAAGATTTGCTTTCAAATATTTTTCTTGCTGTGCAAAGGGACTTCTTGCTGCCACTCCACCCCCACAATTTCTGCAAGACCAATCCAGTCTCTTTAGTGTCTGTGCTTCAATAATCAAATTTTAGGACAGTAACATGGGGGAGAGGGGGGCTGAATGCCCAGCACAGGGCCTGCAGGGTAAATGTTCAACAAATGTCTAATGAATGGGGAAGATGGAGCTCACTTTGGGGTCAAAACCATTCTAAACCTTCTTTCAGAAAAGGTTTTGGATTTTCCCAATGTTGTATTCACAGAGTACAACTTTTTAAAAATTCTAGGATACCAGCTGTCTATGAAAATTTAGAGGTCCCTTTATTATGATGTAAGGCAAATTTCAGAGACTGTTTGTCAAACTATCTTTATGGCCTTAAAAAAAAAGTTAGCTTCAGGCACAAAAATGGTGGAAGACATTTACAATGAAACAGAGATTTTCTTTCCTTTTAATTATCCTCTCGTGGTGGAGGTCAGGAAAAGGGTGAAGAAGAGAGAAAATCCAGCCCCATTAAATCTTTTCCAAGCCTGATGCCTGGGTCTGATTCAAGTTCACTACTAATTCCATCAGCTGGGATGGATGCCAAAGAGAAGTCCAAATCCTAGACTGGCCTGGGCTTAGCAACTGGTTTTTGAACTACAGGTCCTGTCTCTGAAATGACCTTGTTTAATAAGGAATAACCTCAGAAATTCCTTTATGGAAGACAAATTCGTACTCAAAACAACGTATTGGCCTCATATTAGAGATGCAGAAAACATCTGGTTGAAAAGCAGTGGTCCAGCATTGAAGATTCTCTACTAATTCTCCTAAACTACATTTCCGCTCCTCCTGTGGGGTCTCCCTGGGCACTAAATTTCATCTGTCTTCATCCAAGAAAGGGCTTCCTCACCTCTGCACCTCTGCCTATGGCCCCCCACCCCCAATCTGCTGCCTCTGACCCATTTCTACCTAGTACAGATATTCTCTTTCCCATGAAGCCCTGCTTGATCAATGAGCTACAAGAGGCTGATCACTTGACCACTCTTCTCTACTATATATCACTCATTTCATTTTATGTCCTGTATTACTTCCCACAAATGTCTTTCTTTTCTTTTAAACTCATTGAGAATAGGAGCTGTGTCTTATTTTATATTTTATTTGCCTTGGAGCACTAGCACAGTGCCTGAGACATGGTCATTGTTCAATAAATGTTCGTCAAATAAATGAATGAAAGTATATGATTCTCCCGTGGGTGGAGTTTCATTGCTCCTGACAGCAAGACCCCATCTGTTCTGCAGCAGGACATTTCCAATAACTTTCTAAAGGTGTTTGCAGTTATATTGTCAGTTGCCTTTAGAGGTCAACAAATATAATTGTTTGTCTTGTCAAAATGGGCCATTCTCTAACTAGGATGAGTTAACTCTTTAAAAAACATTACCAATCACAGTGGGCTGGAAAGCTGCGAAAAGCTTTCTCGGTTGACTCGTACCAGCTGCTTCCTTCCTCCCCATCTCCTTCCCCATCTCCTGCCTCCATATGGCTGGGAGAGTGTCTGTGTGCTCCCACAGAATGCCAGCGAGGAGACTCAGCTGGAAGCAGTCAAAGACAATTAGAAATAATCAGGCTGGCATGGCCAGGAAATGAAAGCTGGCTAGAGGGGGTTAGGCTGGCAGAAGCTGGCTGGGGACTGGAGAAGGAACAGATAGCAAAGCAAACACAGCAGGCATGAATAAACTTTGCTGGAAGACATTCTGTGAACTCTACTCATTAATTCTCCCCAGACAAAGCTTCCAATAAATGAAAGGGGCAGGACTTAAATCCATGTCCCCAGAGTTCATGTCCGCCGTTATTCTCTTCACAACACCCAGCTGTTGAGTGTGTGCCATGCCGAGGCTGAGGAAGGAGGGCCTCCTCAGTCATAATGACTGGTGTGTGAGGGCAGCCCAGCATGGTGCTGGAGAACAGGCTGTCTGCAACACCCTGCAATGTAGCATTTCCCTAAAAATGAATTGTGACGCATTATCTCTCTGTGCCTCAGTTTCCCGCATCTGTAAAACTGGGATATCAAAAAAGGGTGAGGACTAAATGAGATTATGCACATAAAGCTCTCAGCCAGTGCCTGCCACTTTGTAAGCACTTGGTGAATTTTAGCTCTCACTCCATCAATACTGCCATCGTGATGACACTGAGAGAAGTCACTCAAGACTGCCACCAAATCCACAAACACAACTGTCCCTGTTAGTGAGGTTCCCTGATCGCCATCCTCTACCCCCACACCCTGCTCCATATTTCCCCATGCCATTCATCGGGAGCTGACAGAGAGTGCACATTGGTTTATTGGGTTTGCTGTCTCTCTCTCCCTCTAGAATTTAACATCCATGAAGCAGGGACTTTGTCTGTATCCCAACTCCCGTGCACACCTGGTATATTACATTGTAGGTGCTCAGCCACACCTGGGGAACCTCATCTCAGCTCCCAATCTGCCGTGTGTGAGAGGAAAGAGGCTCTGGGCTTCGTGTGGCGTGGCTCCTGGAGTGTGATGGAGTGTGGATGGCAGTACCAAGCCTGCCCGCCTGCGACCGCTTCCCAGCAGCACCGACCTGATGTTCAGGAAGAGAGAGGTGCATTCTTCAAACAAGATATTGATGGCTGCCCTCCAGGAGAGGGGGACTCTTATCATGGGTGTACCTCCATCAGTCCCCAAGAGCCAAATGTCATGGCTATTTCAGTAAGAAAAATGTATCCCCCACCCCTCAGCCACAGGGGAGCCCAGGGCTTTCAGAATCCACATCTTGAAGCTTGGCCCCTTCCTCTAAATTCCAGATAGAGGCTATTGAGAAGGAATGCAAGTTAGAATATTATATAGGAAGAGGCCATCGCACATACTCCTCTGGACCATTTCTCCTTGCATGCATTTCTCACTTGGAGTGGCTGTTCCCTCTTAAGTCAACACCAACCTCATCACCATGGCCTATGAGGCATCCCAACCTATGAGGGACCCACAGCCCCCCCCTTGTCCCTTCATTTCTCTGAGCTCAACTCCCCCTGTTCACTCCACCAGGCCACGCTGGCCTGCATGCTGCTCCCCACACATACATTATCACTTCCCGGAAATATGGTTCTCCCAAAAATCTGCAGAGCTGGCTCCCTCACCATCTTTGGGTCTTCTCTCAAATGTCACCCTCTCTGTGAGCCTGTCCGACCTCTTCATTTACGATACAAACTCCCCCCAGATGACCACCCCCCGGAACTCGCTATTCCCTTTCTCTGCTTTATTTTTCTTCATGGCATTTAAAGCCATGACACAAATTGTATATTTTCCTTATTTATTTTGTTTACTGTCTGTCTCCCTCCCTAGAATGGAGGCTCTATGAGGGCTGGGATTTTTTTTCAGTGCTCTACTCATGGTGCCCAGCACCTAGGAGGTACTCGATACAAATTTGTTGTGATTGAATGAATTTGTAATTCACAGGATCTCCCGTTGCAGAAGTGGGGACCATGATGAATGAGAAAAAAGAAACACAGCAAAACTGAGTCCTGCTGGAGACAGCATGCATCATACAGGCATATTTGAAAAAAAAATCAATATTCATGCCACAAAGATAAACCTCCATGACAAGCTCCACATTTGTATTACGGCAAGAAGGGAAAGGTTATTATTAGCACTAAGGCTTGAAATTTATGGCCTCCATTCACGGGTGCTAATGCCTGTCCATTTTTGCTAGGGACTGGGCAGAACCGGGCAGCATCAAGGGGTCTGCAGTGGGACCTGGAGAGTGAGCACACACAGTGGGGTAACTCAAAAATGTGACCCGTAAAAGGAAGAGCATTCTGGAACCGAGCCACTCGCCAGTCACAGGTTCAAGCGCTCAAGCAGGCAGATCGCAGAAGCCTGCTCTGGACAGTCAAGTGGCCAGACGCAGAGGAGAAGAGGCTGGCGCCCCCTGCTGGTTGACTTGGCTCTGCTTTCCCTCCATAGCCCTAGAGGAGGCCAAGGAACCACACAGAACAGAAACCAGAACCTCCCTCACCAGCTGGCTCTGTGATCCTGAGCAGGGCACTCATCATCTCTGAACATCAGTTCTCTCCATCTGTAAAGGAAATAATTTCTGTCTGTCATTCCTAGGTCCCAGTACTGTTGCTAGGATAAAAGGAAGCAAATGTAACATGAATGTGTCACAAAAATACAAACTATCTTGGTTGTCTTAAGTCAATATGGAAAGTGTCTGGGACATAAATTAGAAAATGATGAATTTAAAATAAAAATGAAAAGTGAATGGTTGACAAGATGCGGTTGTTCAGAGCCTCTTCCTTTCAAGGCGGTGGCTTTCTGCTGAGCATTGACATGGGTATAAATATCATCACACTCTGTACCCACTGCCATAGGTCCCTCACATGCCCCTATCTCAGACTTCCTTAATCCTGATCTTCCATTTCTTCTCCCTCCAGGCCCTGATCAACTGACCAAGCCATTTGTTACTGCCAATGAGCCTCTGTGGGTGTAGGTAGATAGAGAGATAGATAATCGATATTCTGCATCTGGACTCTGTGGAGGACCAGGTGCACCTCTGAAGCTCCACCGTTAGAAAGATTTCCCCTCACTGTTGTCTTTAAAGCCAATCCTGTGAACAGCTATAGTAGAGTCACTGTCTATTTTTGGCTTGTATCCACATACACCATCCAAGAACCAAGCTCAAGCATTTTCCTCCTCCCTCAGTGTGTTGTAAGAGATCCCCTTTCCAAATGTGCCATAGATGTGAGCTGATGGAGAGTGGCTGGTGCAACACTAGAGGAGGTTATGGAGGTCTCGTTCACCTGCTTGTATAGCTTGCTTGGGCCCTCAGGTCCTGCTCATGTTCAGTCTCAGAGGCAGTACTTCTATCCGGCGGTGGATGCTCTGAGCCCACTGAGTTTTGTAACCTGATGAGTCTGACAGAATCCAGCCTATGATGAGGAGTTCTGGAGGTATGGTCACTTGGTGTCCCATGTCCAGATGCTCTATCTCTATCAGGGTCCAGCAGCAATGCACCAGAAGCTCTTTTCTAAAGAATGTAAAATTCTCCACTGCAGATGGCATGGCCTTGCTCCAGAACCCTAGGGGACTGTTTTATGATTCTCCCGTTAGGATTTACTATAAATTGCACATGGTGGTCATTTCCTACCACTGATATCCATAGTAACCTAAGGTCTGCTGACTCATACAGGCTAAGCAGCAGGGACACTGGTACTGCAGCCTGGGTCTCTTCCAGAGCCTTCCCTCTGGGCCTTACTTACAGTTGGCAGCCTATCGTGTAACCCAGGTATGGAATATGCTACCTCCAGAAACTATAGGACCTACCAGCATTGTGCTTCCTTCTTTATGGTGGGAGATGCGAGATGTAATAACTGGTCCTTTACTTTGGAGGGCGTGCTCCAGCATGCCTCAGACCACTAGACTCCCACCACTGATGTGGCAGGCCTCTGGAACGTGGAGTTTATCTCCCATGATCTGGAGCCCATGTGTCTTACCAACACCTCCAGTACACTGGCTGCTTCTTGTTCATCCATTTGATTGGCACGAGGCATTGATATAGTGGGACGGGGGATGTTTGGCAGGATGTCCAGCTGGTCCAGTTCTCTTCGAACTACATATGACAGAGGGCGGGAGAGTTAACATAGCCCCAGGGAAAACTGCAAATATTTACTGTTGTCTGTTCTACGTGAATACAAATTGTTTCTTCTCCTTTCTTATAGTGATGGAAAAGAATGCATTCACCAGATCAAGGGTGTACAAGTAGCACAAGGCATACCATGCACTAAAGGCTGCATTTATCTCTTTCAGTAAAATTCCACATTGAAGACAATGGCACCGATTTGTGCTACATCGGTTGACTTCGCAGTGATCCATTTTCATTGTCCAGGATCCAGTGGTTTTCACAGGGGCCAGGCTGGTGAATTAAATGGAGATATGTTTGGGACTACCATATTTGCATCATTTAAATCCTTAAGGGGTGGAACCAATCTTTAGTATTCTTCTTGGGATGGGCAATTGTCTTTCAATTTTAGGGTCTTCCACTTGGCCGTCTCCACTACAGTATCTCTTACTCCACAGGCCAGATAATCAATGCAGTGGTTGTAGCAGGTACTAATACGTCCATTCCAATTATACATTTGAAAACTGTAGAAACACCAATACCTGAGTCCATGGACATGGTAGACCCACTGTGAGCTTGACCTAGGCCAAGACTCCATTTATTGTCTTGGCCCCAAGGCCCGTATTCTAACAGGAGGCCCATGATGAGGCTTTTGGTTTCTGGATATTAATTCAGACCTAAACAGTCATCGAAGTGTTTGGGTATTTCCCTATATTAATTATCTATTACTGTGTAACAAATTACCCTAAAACTTAGTGGCTTAAATCAGCAATAAATGTTCATTATCTTACAGAGTTTCTGTGGATCAAGAATTTGGGAGTGACTTACCTGGGACATTCTGGCTCACAGTTTCTCATAACGTTGCAGTCAAGATGTGGGCTGAGGCTACAGTCAACTGAATGCTTGACTCAGCTTCAAGATCCAATTTCAAGATACATGACTGGGAAGTTCATGCTGGCTGTTGTCAGGAGGCCTCAGTTCCTTGCCTCCTGGACCTCTCGAAAGGTGGTTTGAGTATCCTCATGACAAGACAGTTGGCTTCCCCCAAATGCAGTGATTTTCCAGGCACGTGAAAAGATGTTCAACATCATTAACTATCAGGGAAATGCAAATCAAAACTACAATGAGATATCACCTCACGCCCGTCAGAATGGTTATAATTAACAAGACAGGAAACAACATGTGTTGGAGAGGATGCGGAGAGAAAGGACCTCTCATACACTGCTGGTGGGAGTGCAGACTGGTGCAGCCACTGTGGAAAACAGTATGGAGATTCCTCAAAAAATCAAGGATAGAACTACCATATGATCCAGCTTTTCCACTGCTGGGTATTTATCCGAAGAACTTGAAAACACCAATGCATAAAGATACATGCATCCCTGTGTTCATTGCAGCGTTATTCACAATAGCCAAGACTTGGAGGCAACCTAAGTGCCCATCAAGGGATGAATGGATAAAGAAGATGTGGTATATATACACAATGGAATACTACTCAGCCATAAGAAACGATGAAATCCAGCCATTTGTGACAACATGGATGGACATTGAGGGTATTATGCAAAGTGAAATAAGTCAGAGGGAGAAGGTCAAATACCGTATGATCTCCCTCATTAAGTAGTAGATAATAACAACAATAAACAAACACATAGAGACAGAGATTGGATTGGTGGTTACCAGAGGGGAAGGGGGAGGGAGGAGGGCGAAAGGGATAATTCAGCACATGTGTGTGGTGATGGGTTGTAATTAGTATGTGGGTGGTGAACATGATGTAATCTATGCAGAAATAGAAGTATAATGATGTACACCTGAAATTTATACAATGTTATAAACCAATGTTACTGCAATAAACAAAAAATTAAAAAAATAATAATAATGATAAACCAAATGCAGTGATTTTTAAGAGAGGGCAAGGCAGAAGCCTCAATATCTTTTTCCCCCCAATTTTATTGAGTTTTAATTGACAATTAAAAATTGTATATATTTAAGGGATATAAATTGATGATTTGATATATGTGTACATTGTAAAATATTCACCACAATCAAGTTAATTAACATGTCCATCACCTCACATAGTTACCTTTTGTGTGTGTGGTTAACACATAAGATCTACCTTTTTAGCATATTTGAAGTATACAATACAATATTGTTAACTATAGTCACATTGTTGTACATTAGATCACCAGAACTTATTTATCTTGTATAACTGAAACTTTGTGACCCTTGACCAACATCTCCCCATATCCCCATCCCCTCAGTCTCAGGTAACCACCATTCTACTCTCTGTTTCTATGAGTTTGACAATTTTGCATTCCACATATAAATAAGAACATGCAGTATTTGTCTTTTTGCATTTGGCTTATTTCACTTAGCATAATTTCTTTGACGTTCATCCGTGTTGTCACAAATGGCCATATTTCTTTCTTGTTTACGGCTGAATAATAGTCCATTGTATATATACACCACATTTTCTTTATCTATTCATCCATGGACAGACATTTAGGTTGTTTCCATATCTTAGCTATGTGAATACTGCTGAAATGAACATAGGGGTGCAAATATCTCTTCAAGATACTGATTTCATTTCCTTTAGATATATATCCAGGAAGGAATTGCTGGATCATATGGTAGTTCTATGTTTAATTTTTTGAGGAACCTCCATACTGTTTTCCACAGTGCCTATGCCAATTTACATTCCTACCAATACTGCACAAGAGTTCCCTTTTCCCCACATCTTGGCCAAGGCTGTTATCTTTTTCTTTCTGATAATAGTCATTCTAACAGGTGTGAGGTGATATCTCATTGTGGTTTTGCTATGCAGGTCGCTGATGATTACTGAAGTTAAACACCTTTTCATGCACCTATTGGCCATTTGCATATCTTCTTTTGAGAAATGTCTATTCAGGTCCTTTGCCCATTTTTTAATCAGGTTATCTGGTCATATGGTCACGTCGCTCCCTTATTCAGACCAGCACTTCACCAGCTGTGGATGTTGTGACTTAACCCTAGCTCTTGGTCCCTTGGCCAGAAGGGGAGGTTGGACCAAGGTCTCTGCATCATCCCCCAGCAAGAGGGAGGTGCCAGGCCTCACCAGTGAGACGAGACTACAATAGCAAAGATAAGTGAGTCATCCAGTGTCAAGATGGACATGAAAAGGAAGAGAAATGTGAAAACTAATTGCTCCTTTTAGACCGAAAGCATTAAATTCAAAATACAAACCAATCTCAAAAGAGAATCGATAAGAATATGCACATTTAAGTTTATACAAACAAACCTAAACGCACAATAGCAAATTCAGAGTCCAGACTTGTACCAAAAATGTAATAAAAGATTTCAATAAGGTATACCTTAATTGAAGTCAAAATTATAACTCTTCGGTGATACAGTACACAATAAAAAGAAAATAGGCATAAAATAAAGCTTTGGTGACTGATCGATGGTGTGCATTCACCTCCAAGAGAATGCAGACGACTGCCAAGAAAGAAAAACCCAGGCACCAAGATAAGAACAAAAACCTGATGGAAATACGCTAAGGGGAACCACAGGAATCTTTTTTTTTTTTTTTTTTTTTTTGCCATTTAATTCTCTGGAAAAAAGAAACTGAGGAGAAGATGTCGTTCAAAAGTTGAGATAGTGGAGTATTTCTATTTCAATTTATTTAAAAATAATTGTCCATGAGTTTCCATGCTTTCTGGATTTTTAATTAAGAATAAAGATATCTTATAAATATTTTTCACAATTTCTGCAAACTCTAAATAGGATCAGACAACTCTGATGTGGACCTGGGACTGTGTGCAGACTATGGAAACGTCTGGAATTCTTCTCAGGTGGCAGGAGACAGACTGAGTGGCAGGGTTTCATGGCATCATGAGTTATGAATATAAGTCATCATCAGCAAGGTACACTTTTTTCCCAAGGGTCTTCTGGACCCCCTAAAAATGAGAGGAAATAATACAAACACTCCTAAGTGTCCACTGTTATCCCTCAGAGCCCAGATGTCCCAGGAAACCTGCTGACCTCACCTCGCCAGGACATCTTGTTACAGATGCATAATCCTTGAATAATTCACCTCCCAAAGTCCAAACTGATACAAAGTACAAACACCTTGGTACAACAGAAATTTGCCTGGTCTAAAGAAAGGAAAAAGTTGCCTGAACTGTTGATGAACTTACGTGAGCTCATTTCACATCTGGAAAATTTTGTTTCTTTAAAAAAAAGATCTTAAATAATGACTTATTTCATCTTTTAAACTCAATTTATACTCGCTTCATGTGCAAGTATTCATCTTCTGCCCAGAGCCCAGAGAAGGAGCTAGGAGAAAGTGCCAGTATCCCTAAGGTACTGGGGGGGAAATGAGGAAGCAAGGTTTGAGCCCAGAGTCACATACTCAAGACTTTAAAGCTGTGGCGAAACCAAGACGCAAACTATTTCCAGGAATTCCTCAGGATGCTAGAGGTCACTTAACTGACACAGAGAGAGGACACGTTAAGAGGCAAGAACTCAGAGAGACAGAGTCAGAAATCCCTACCGAACAGAGACCTCGATCCTGTTCATTAGGGGCTGGCATCAGTAACAGTGACAGTGTCGCTGAAAATGAACCCTGCTACGGGAGAGTAATCTGCTGCTGCTATAACACGGCCAAAGAAAATTACCGTAGGGGTCAGCCCAGTGGCGCAAGTGGTTAAGTGCGCGCGCTCCACTGCGGCCGCCCGGGGTTCGCCAGTTCGGATCCTGGGCACGCACCGACGCACCACTTGGCAAGCCATGCTGTGGCGGCGTCCCATATAAAGTGGAGGAAGATGGGCACGGATGTTAGCCCAGGGCCAGTCTTCCTCAGCAAAAAAAGAGGAGGATTGGCAGATGTTAGGGCTGATCTTCCTCACACCCACAAAAAAAAACTACCATAGATCACCGCAATAGATGCAGAAAAAGCATTTGACGAAAATCCACATCCATTCATGACAAAAACTCTCAACAAATGGGGTACAGAGGGAAAGCACCTCAACAAGGTAATGGGCGTAGATGACAAGCCCGCAGCTGACGTCATACTCAACGCTGGAAACCTGAAAGCCTTTCCTCTAAGATCAGGAACAAGACAAGGAGCCCTACTCTCAACACTTTTATTAAACATAATGCTGGGGGACATAGTAGTAGCCAGAACAATAAGCAAGGAAAAGAAATGAAAGGCAGAAAACTTATACAGGAAGAAGTACACTGTGTCTACTTGCAGATGACATGAGACTATATACAGAAAACCCTACAGACACCACCAAAAAACTGTTAGAACGAATAAACACATTCTGTAAATTTGCAGGATACAAAATCAATACACAAAAATCTGACACTACCAACAAACTATCCGAGAGAGACATTAAGAAAACAATCGCATTTATAATTGCATCAAAAAAAAATGAAATACTTAGGAGTAAGTTTAACCAAGGAGGTGAAAGATTTGTACAGTTGTCCCCTCTTTTCTGTGGGAAATACATTCCAAGACCCCCACTGGATGCCTGAAACTGTGGATAGTATTGAATCTTATATCCATATAACCTTATATATACTACTGTCTTTTCCTACACAGACATACCTGGGATAAAGTTTAATGTATAAATTACGCACAGTAAGAGATTAAGAAAAATAACTAATAATGAAATAGAACAATTATAACAATACAGGCAACTTTCCTTTATTGCGCTTCACAGATATTGTGTTTTTTACAAATTGAAGGTTTCTGGTAGCCCTGATGGGCCAAGTCTATCAGTGCCATTTTTCCAAAAGCATTTACTCATTTTATGTCTCTGTGTCACATTTTGGTAATTCTCACAATATTTCAAAATTTTCATTGTTATTGTATTTGCTATGGTGATCTGCGATCAGTGACCTTTGATGTTACTGTTATAATTGTTTGCGGCACCACAAACTGCACCCCTGTAAGACGAGAAACTTAATGGATAACTGTTGTGTGTGTTCTGACTGCTCCACCAACCAGCCGTTCCCCGTGTCTCTCCTACTCCTCGGATGCCCTGCTCCCTCAGACACAACATTATTGAAATTAGGCCAATTAATAACCTTACAATGGCCTCTAAGTGTTCAAGTGAAAGGAAGAGTCTCACATCTCTCAATTCAAATCAAAACCCAGAAAAGATTAAGCTTAGTGAGGAAGGCATGTCGAAAGCCGAGATAGGCTGAAAGCGAGGCCTTTTGTGCCAAACAGTTAGCCAGGTTGTGAATGCAGAGGACAAGCTCTTGAAGGAAATTAAAAGTGTGATTCCAGTGAACACACGAAGGATAAGAAACCAAAACAGCTTCATGCTGATATGGAGAAAGTTTTAGCGGTCTGGATAGAAGATCAAACCAGCCACAACATTCCCTTAAGCCAAAGCCAGGCCCTAACTCTCTTCAATTCTATGAAGGCCGGGAGAGGTGAGGAAGCTGGAGGAGAAAAGTTGGAAGCTAGCAGAAGTTACTTCATGAGGTTTAAGGAGAGAAGCCGTCTCCATAATATAAAAGCACAAAGTGAAGCAGCAAGTGCTGATGAAGAAGCTACAGCAAGTTGTCCAGAAGATCCAGCTAAGATAATTAACGAAGGTGGCGACACTAAACAGCAGATTTTCAGTGTAGACAAGACAGACTTCTATTGGAAGGAGATACCATCTAGGACTTTCATAGCTAGAGAGGAGGAGTCAATGCCTGGCTTCAAGGTTTCAGAGGACAGGCTGACTCTCTTATTAGGGGCTAATGCAGCTGGTGACTTGAAGTTGAAGCCAATGTTTATTTATGATTCCGAAAATACTAGGACCCTTAAGAGTTATGCTAAATCTGCCCTGACTGTGGTCTATGAATGGAACAACAAAGCCTGGATGATAGCACATCTGTTTACAACATGGCTTACTGAATATTTTAAACCCACTGTTGAGATCTACTGCTCAGAAAAAAGATTCCTTTCAAACTATTACTGCTCATTGACAATGCACCTGGTCACCCAAGAGCTCTGATGGAGATGTACAACAAGATGAATGTCGTTTTCATGCCTGCTAACACAACACCCATTCTGCAGCCCATGGATCAAGGAGTCAGTTTGACTTTCAAGTCTTATTACTTAAGAAATACGTTTCATAAGACTATAGCTGCCATAGATAGTGATTCCTCTGATTGATCTGGGCAACGTCATTTAAAAATCTTTTGGAAAGGATTCTCCATTCTAGATATCATTAAGAACATTCATGATTCATGGGAAGAAGTCAAAATACCAACATTAACAGGAGGTTGGAAGAAGTTGAGTCCAACTCTCATAGATGACCTTGAGGGGTTCAGGGTTCAGTGGAGGAAGTACCTACAGATGTGGTGGAAATAGCAAGAGAACTAGAATTAGAAGTGGAGCCTGACGATGTGACTGAATTGCTGCAATCTCATGATCAAACATTAACAGATGAGGAGTTGCTTCTTATGGATGAGCAAAGAAAGTGGTTTCGTGAGATGGAATCTACTCCTGGTGAAGATGCTGTGAAGATTGTTGAAATGACAACAAAGGACATAGAATATGACATAAACTTAGTTGATAAAGCAGTGGCAGGGCTTAAGAGGACTGACTCCAATTTTGAAAGAAGTTCTACAGTGGGTAAAATGCTATCAAACAGCATTGCGTGCTACAGAGAAATTGTTCATGAAAGGAAGAGTCAATCAATGTGGCAAATTTCATTGTTGTCTTATTTTTAAACATTGCCACAGCCACCCCAACCTTCAGCAACCACCACCCTGACCAGTCAACAGCCATCAACATTAAGGCAAGATTCTCCACCAGCAAAATGATTGCAACTTGCTGAAGGCTCAGATGGTGGTTAGCATTTTTTAGCAATAAAATATTCTTTAATTAAGGCATGTACATTGTTTTTTAGACACACTGCTATTGCACACTTAATAGACTACAGTATAGTGTAAACATAACTTATATATGCACTGAGAAACCAAAAAACACATGTGACTCGCTGTTACAATAGTCACTTTATGGAGGTGGTCTGGAACTGACCCACAGTCCCTCTGAGGTGTGCCTGTACATGGATTAACCGACAGAGACTGTCAGAGTGAATCAAAAAACAACACCCCAGCGTCCGGCCTGGTGGCGCAAGCGGTTAAGTTCGTGCGCTCATCTGCGGTGGCCCAGGGTTCGCCGGTTCAGATCCCAGGCGCACAGCGACGCACCACTTGGCAAGCCATGCTGTGGCAGCATCCCATATAAAGTGGAGGAAGAAGGGCACAGATGTTAGCCCAGGGCCAGTCTTCCTCAGCAAAAAAAGAGGAGGATTGGCAGATGTTAGCACAGGGCTAATCTTCCTCATAAAAAGAAAAAAAACACCACACTCTATGCTGCCTATCACAAACCTACTTTAAAGACAGGATTAGATGAAAAGTAAAGAGATGGAGAAAGACATAACATGCTAACAGTAACTGATAGAAAGTGAGAGTAGCTATATTGAAATCAGACAAAGCCGACTTCAGAACAAGGAGAAGCATCGGTGGTTTCCAGCAGCTCCAGAGGAGAGAGGCAGGGATGACTGGTGGGCACAGGGCATTTTAGGGCTGGGACACTGTTCTGTACGATACTGCAGTGGCGGGGACAGGACACGTGCATTTGTCAAAGCTCACAGACCTCTGCAACACAGGGAGTGAGCCCTCACGTAAACGCTGGGCTTTGGTTGATGACAGTGGATCAGGGTTGGTTCACCCACTGTAACAAGTGCCCCACACTAACGCAGGATGTTAGGAGGAGGGGACACTTCATGCGGGAGACAAAGGCGTATATGTGAACTCTCTGCGCTCTCTGCTCAATTCTTCTTTAAACCTAAAACTGCTCTTAAAAAACAGTCAGATTAAAAAGCAAAGGGGCTGGCCCAGTGGTGCGGTTAAGTTCGTGCACTCCGCTTCGGTGGCCCTGTGTTCACAGGTTCGGATCCCGGGCGCTGAACGATGTGCCGCTTGGTAAGCAACTCTGTGGCAGGCGTCTCACATATGAAGTAGAGGAAGATGGGCACGGATGCTAGCCCAGGGCTGATCTCCCTCACACACACACACAAAAAAGCAACAAGAAACAACTCTCGCTGCGGGCATTTGGCCACCTCCTCCGCTCACCACCAGGCCTGGTCAGAGCCTCTGTTCTCTCCACCCCTGGAGCCCCTGTGGCCTGAGCCCTGGCACCCTCAGGACCCCAGACTGGCCTCGGCTGATGGTTCTCTTGTTTCCCTCTCAGCTAAAGGGACGGGGGACAAGCTGCTCGTGAGGGAGTCCTGGGGATGGACAAGGAGGCTCTGAGCCCGGGTCTGCCAGAGAGCTACTCGGAGAGCGGGGTGTGGGTTAATCAAATCAAGGTGGGCAATTGAGCCAGAGCAAGGACCTGCCCCCTCCCCAGAGGCCCACTTCTGGAGATGACTCAGTGGACTGGAGACCCTCCCTGGGGCCACCTTGGGAGGCATGGGCTGAAGATGGAGGGCCATGTGAGGGAAGGAGCCCGGGTCACTGTGTCACCCGTGGAGCAGAGTCACTCCCTTCCAGGAACACTTGGATTGAACAGGGACAATCT
The DNA here is from genome assembly GCF_057802395.1 of Ceratotherium simum simum. NCBI lineage: Eukaryota > Metazoa > Chordata > Mammalia > Perissodactyla > Rhinocerotidae > Ceratotherium > Ceratotherium simum. Next base: position 13,899,451 of record NC_141926.1, read on the forward strand.
GGCTCCACAGAAAATCCATGAAATTGTAAGATTCTGCCAGTTCCAATAGATTTCTCCTGAGTTGTTAGGATTAGAAGCCTGGTCTCTTAGTTAATATTTTTTTTCTTTTTCCTTCTTTCTTTCTTTTTTTTTTTTTTTTTTTTGGTGAGGACGATTAGCCCTGGGCAAACATCTGTGCCAGTCTTCCTCTACTTTATATGTGGGTTGCCCCCACAGCGTGGCTGACAATTAGTGTAGGTCCGTGTCCGGCATCTAAACCCACAAACCCAGGCCACTGAAGCAGAACACGCCGAAATTAACCTCTAAAGCTTGGGGCCAGCCGTCCTTAGTTAACACTTTCGACGACACCCTTCAGTCCTGGGGCCCTGCTTGCCCACAGTGACCAAACACAAAGGAGAGAGGGAGCCTCAGAGGAGCCAGAGCCCTGGGATCTTTGTGGGCAGCATCAGGCACCCTTGCACAGCAGGAAACTGTAAATCAGGAGAAGGGACCTCTCCTGCGGATGGGGCCCCACCATTGCCCTGACTTGCTCTTGTGCAAAGAAAGGGACGTGGCCTGGCCCTGCTGTGACCCCCTAGGTCTGCTGAAGGGCCAGGTGGGCCTAGAGTGGCTGAGCTCAGGCTGCGATCAGCCCTTTCCACCTCCCCCAGTGTCTGGAGAAGTGACATCACTTTCTACTTTAGAGCAAAGTTAGGGAGAACTGTTTTCTAGAACCTGCTGGCCTCCCCCTCCCCCAGCTCAACTGACCAGCCCTGGTTGCCGGGCATCTGTGTACCTTAGAGACGGGTCATTCCACAGGGTTCTGAGAGATCAGTTGTGACCCACAGGACACTGGCACTCGGAGGCAGAGCAGTGGAGCCCTCCACAGCCATGGAGGGCCTGCTGCCTGCCGCGGGATCCGCCGTCCAGCTGGTCCTGGAGCACCTGTGGGGGGCTCTGCTGGTGATTTCCGAAAGCTTGAGACACGTCTCAGCTCTCCCTGCGTTTGTCTGGGAGATCCTGATATATTCTGTGGTGCTGGTTCTGCTAGTAAAGAGACAACACGCTTTAAGAAGTGTGAATGTGCGAGGCAAAAGGTGTTCTGCCCACGACGAAGTCTCTGGAAAAGGCAGTGAGAATACTGGACCAATGACAGAAGCCGATGACACCATCAGGCCGCCTGGGGTGGAGGCCAGTCCTCCCATGTTACAAATCTTGTGCTTGTCGGCAATAAATACAGACCCGAGCAGGTCGGCGCTTCAGGCCGCTGTCCACCTTCGGCACCTTCGGGAAGAGGTACGGAAGAGCCGGCCTTCTAAACTTTCCCAAGGGACTGATGAAAAGCCCATCTCAAAAGCTTCAGCGAAGGTGGGAGGACAACTTCAGAAGAAAACAATGGATGATTTGAATGGAAACAATCATTTTCCAGAAAGCGTAGAACGGCTTAAACAAAAAATTGCGAGATGGAAGCAGCGAGTCCAGGAAAAGGAGGAGGAGAAAGAAAGGCTGGAAAAGTCCAACCCACGAAGGAAGCAGGTCCTGAAAGATCGACTCAGACAATTAAAAGCCATGGCTGAACGGCTGCTGCAGACCATCCTCTCGCCTGAGCTCCCGGGAGATGGTGTGGACGGTGGGCACCCGGCCGGCCAGCAGGAGAGGGACGCACAACCCGGCCATCAGTCCAGCCCTCCGTCAGTAGTTGACCTGAATGCTGTCACTGAGGATGCTGACTTCAGTGTGTCCCCTCAGAGTCCTGAAGAGGAACGTCAGGAAATAACCAGACAACTCTGGGCAGAAGAGCAAGTGAATGAAGAGCTTGTAGAACGAATAAGGAGTCTTGAAACCGAGGAGGCATCCTTGCTGCAGGAAAATGCAGGGCTCGAAAGTGAGATTCAGCAGCTGAAGCTGCAGCTTCAAATCCTGCCCGAATCCCATGAAGATGATTTAAGGCAACTTCAGGAAACATTGCTTGAGGAGGAAAGGCGCTGCTTGGAAATCGAGCAGAAACTTCCCATCGTGTATAGAAACATGAGCTCCACCTGTGAGACTCGCCACCTCTACAAGAAGATGGCTGAAGACATGCGCAGAGAAGTGGAGAGAACCGCTTCCTACACTCGCAGGAAGATCCTCTTCCACGCGGCAAGGGCTCGAGAAAGCTGGAAGGCAGCTGAGTTGACCGAGAGGAAGCTCGAGGAGCTGAGAAGAGAAAATGAGCGCAGCAGGCAAATGCTGGCCGCGGTCGAGTCCACGGCCCAGCCTCTCCCAAGAGGCCCTTTTGCTCCAGCGGATCCTCCCGCAGCCCCCAGAGGCCCAGACATGGGGGGGGCTCCCCAGGGTCACCAGGACCCCCAGCAAGGAGGAGGGTCCCGCCCTGAGTGCTCAGGGCTCTGGGGTCACCTGCAGGTTTGACTCAGGTCAGGGCAGCTGGGTCCTGGACCCCCACAACCACGCAGAACACCTGAGGGGTTTTCTTTCTCAAGCAACTGATCTCTTTTTAGTTTAGCTTCTGTTCTTTAATTGATGCTGTGATTGCTCTATGCAAGTAGACAGAGCATGATAATTTTAAGATGGTATTTTAAATAAAGATTCATTTAATATAACTCTTATGAATCCATTATTTTCCCATCATTGCCCCCTCTTGACTTAGGTAATATAAGTGTTGTGTTGTGACTGAGATAACAGATGTGCTGTTACTTTGGCCGTCATTGAAGTTTGACATGGGTGTGGACAGTAAAACGATACAGACCATTTTTTATGCCATGAGCTGTTATTAGAAGCCTTACAAGTTATTTAATATTTACCTGATTTAATTTTGAGTGGTTTTTTAAAAACAATTGGAAAAAACTCGAAACACTCACAACACCCCATTCAAACTTCATAATATTTTTGTTAAATTAGCTCTGAATTCATAGAATGTTTTAAGGGCGTTGAAATTTTGCAACCATTTTTTTCTCATTTTGTAATTTTTAAAACGTTTTCATTTTGTTTGGGATATTGTTTCTTCTTTAGATGGTTCTAAATTTTATAGTTAAATTAAAAGATTTCCCTTGATGGCAAACACAAACACACAGACACAGACACACACAAAACCACAGTGCAGACACAAGGCACACTTAGTTGGTATGTCAGGAACAGAGGATAATGTAAAACAAGAAGAGAACCGCAAAATTTTTTTAAAAATTTATTTTTTTTTTTTTTTTAAAGATTTTATTTATTTTATTTTTTCCCCCCAAAGCCCCAGTGGATAGTTGTATGTCGTAGCTGCACATCCTTCTAGTTGCTGTATGCGGGACTCGGCCTCAGGATGAACGGAGAAGTGGTGCCTCGATGCGCACCCGGGATCCGAACCCGGGCCACCAGCATCGCAGCGCGCGCACTTAACCACCAAGCCACAGGGCCGGCCCTAAAAATTTAAAGACAGAAAGAAATACCATGCTCACACAGTTTGTGTACACACAAAAGATCCCCGACTCATAGAGACGCAGGAGGAGAGTTACCTGACGTGTCAGACAGGATTCCAACAAGAAACACTTGTGGAATCATCAAACGTCCAAATGGTGCAGATGAGGAGAGTGAGAGGAAGGCTCAGTGTCCCCAGCTGTGCCAGGACTAGGGAAGGACCAAGGATGGGGGCTCCCAAGTGCTAACAGTAGGGGGAGCTGTTCCCAGCCCTGGGCTGGAGGGAGGAGGGGGAAGTGGTGTCATCTGCGCCCAGTGGGGGGTTCTCGTGGGAATGAAGAAAACTGCCCCCACCCTCTGTCCTTCTGTCCTCCCATTTCTTTTTTTTTTTTTTTAATTTTATTTATTTTTTTCCCCCAAAGCCCCAGTAGATAGTTGTACGTCATAGCTGCACATCCTTCTAGTTGCTGTATGTGGGACGCGGCCTCAGCATGGCCGGAGAAGCGGTGCGTCGGTGCACGCCCGGAATCCGAACCCGGGCCGCCAGCAGCGGAGCGCACGCACTTAACCGCCAAGCCACAGGGCCGGCCCTGTCCTCCCATTTCTTGCAGGAGCAAGGGGCAGCCCCCCAGAGGCCTGGGCAGTGCAGGCGGGAGAGTCAGCCCTGAGCACAGAACAGGCAGGAAAAGGGCCCAGAGGAATGAGGAGAAGGACCAGCAGACTTCAGTCTGTTTGATCCAAAGTGTGTGAGTTTCCTCGTCTTCATTCACATCCATTTACTCAGTGAATCTCTGTGGAGCTTCTGCTGTGTCTTCAGCAGTATTCTAGGTGATTTGGATGCAGCAATGGAAAAAGACACCTGATGAGGCCCGTTAACCCCAGAGCTTACATTTCAGTGAGGGGCAAGTTCAGATGATAAAAGAAAAAACAAAAAAAAGTAATATCTGCTCTGCAGACAGTTCTCATAGGGTGATGGGGGATTGGGGTGACAGGGTAACACCCAGGTGTCATTTATGCCAAGATTAACGGTAAGAGGAGTTAGCCTGGGAGGTCAGGGGCAGAATGTTCCAGGCAAAGTGAACAGGAAGTATAAAGGCCTGAGACCGGGGCTCTGGGGCAGGGGAAGCGGAGCCAAGAAGACAGGGAGTGGGGGTGGCGGGGGCAGGGCCCACAGCACAGGCATCTCTCTGGCCCAGTGTGGTGACGCTGGGGGAGGGTGCAGGCCTGGAGGGGAGGGGTGGCACCTGGGGATGTGGTGTGATGTGTAATCTACACACACTCTGTGGCTGTGGAGAGAGTGGAACGTGGGGTGGAGGAGGAGGGGCGGGATTTGGTGAGGAGTCTCACGGAGGTCTGCATGGAGCACTGGGGGCTGGCACTGGGGTTGTCATCACAGAGATGGAGGAGGAGGACAGATGGGGCTCTGTTGGGTGGTTGGAGGGTCAGAGAAGAGGAATGAAGATCGACTCTGACCTTTTCTAATAACCTGTGTATAGTTTGCACCACTTTAAGTAAACCGTATTAAAATCTCTGCAGGAGAACCCAAAAAACATCAGCGAGGCGTAGATGTGTTACGTCCAGTGAAAGCCTGCTTTGCTAAGGAGTAGAGTGTGGAGTAGGCTTGTTCATGTGAACTTCCATGAGGTTTCTGCCACACCTGAAGACCCTCGTGACTGGGTGGTCTCACCTCTCAGGTGCTCAGAGACTCCAAGGGCAGGTCCAGGAGGGGCCCAAGGGCAGAGTGCGAGTTTGCAAGTGCGGTGCATTCACTCCCTGAGTTGAGCCGATACAATGCTACTCCCGGAGACACCAAGATGAACAACAGGTTGACTCCAGCAGAGTGCACAGCCAGGGGAAGAGAAAGACCCGTGGACAAGTAGCGCTCGTGAATGTGGCGTGTGCACTCATTGCTGGCACTAGGCCCGCTCTCTAATTCTCCCTATAGCAGGCTGAGGGAAGGGATGGGAGGTCAGGGAGGGCTCTCTGGAAGAGGTGGTCCCTGAGCTGAATACTGAAGGGGAGGTAGGAGTTACCTGCAGTGCTTTCACACTTAAGGGGCTCATGAATCACTTGGAGATCTTGTTACAAAGCAGATCCTGCTTCCTCAGGTCCTGGGTGGCCTGAGACCCTGCACCGCCCCCAGGTGACATCCACACTGGGACCAGAAGTGGAATAGCATCTGTAGATGATGATGGGGAAGGAGTGTGGGAAAGATAAAGGGAGCAGGGGCATTTCTGTCCAGGGTTCACCCAGGCAGAGACATGAAGGCACAAACAGCCCGGCTGAGCTGATGCAGAACTTGTGCAGGGACCTGCTCCTTATTATCCTCTCAAATGCTCCTGTCGACCACGGATGGATCTTGTCCTCAGCACAAGGCCCGCTTCAGAGGAGCACGATGAACCACAGATTTGTGGTTGCCCTTGGGGAGGCCAGCCAGGGAGGACCCACTTTACCTCCAGAGTCCCCTTGTCATTCAGTAGTCCCACATCCCCTTCCTTTCTCAGTCCAGACACCTGGGAACCCTTCTGAGCCGTCCTTGTCCTCATCCTCTACACCCAATCTATCACCCCGTCCACAGATTATTCCTTCAAACTCCCCCTGTTCTCTTCTCTCTGTCTCAGCCACCACCCTCCAGTGCCAGCCACCACTCTCACTTCCTTGGGTCACTGTCACTCTAGTGACCATGCTGGTCTCTCCAGCTGAGCCCACCTCACCAGGCTTCCTCCCATCGACCTCCTCCCAGAGCCAGAGGGGACTCTTCACCCCATGACCTGAGCACGGCCAGAATGAAGCTGGACCTTGAGAACAGTGCCATGAAGGTGCAGCCCACCCCTGCCCTCGGTCTCCTGTCTCCTGACTCTGGGTCAGGAAGGCAAGGGTGAGCACCCATCCCCGTGTGCCCTGGACAGCTCTGCTGCTGCTTGGTTTGTGCCTGCACATTACTGATGGCTCCCCTCTCTCTCTCTTAAAATGGCTCCAGGTATGACAATAAATTAAGTGGTCACAAAATGAATGGCTTGCTTGAGTTCAGTTTCTCCAAAAACAATTGCAATTTTTTTTTCCTGTGAGGAAGATTAGCCCTGAGCTAACATCTACCACCAATCCTCCTCTTTCTTCTGAGGAAGATTGGCCTTGGGCCAGCATTTGTGCCCATCTTCCTCTACTTCATGTGTGGGGTGCCTGCCACAGCATGGCTTGCTAAGCAGTGTGTATGTCCGTGCCTGGGGTCCGAACCTGAGAACCCTGGGCCACCAAAGTGGAGCACGCAAACTCAACCACTATGCCACCGGGCCAGCCTGCAATTACAATATTTCTAAAAAACATATAAGCTTGTGAGAAATATGGACAACAGGATTTCAATCTAAATCTAAATGCAGCCATGAACAGTCAAAGAAACACCACCGTTTTGCCATGTGAACCAATGTGGGGACACACATTTTTGGTTGAGATGATTCTACACTCAGAATCTACATTCTATACGTTCAGAATACACTCTGAGTTCCTAGTATAAGCCAGCTTAGTTGTGAGAAAGTCCCAATAAAAACCTAACAACATGTGGAATAAAGATAATAGCAAGTGTGGTTGGATTAAACTTAAGGCCCCTCCAGTTTACTGTGGAACCTGAAGACACTGTACTTGAAAATCTTCCCACAAGAGCCCATCTGTTACTGAGCAAGGGCCGGCTGCCTGACACACATAGAAGCCAATACTGTGGCCCCAGCTTTTGAGAAAGGAAAAGGCTTTATTGTGAGGTGGACCAGCAAGGAGACAGGAGGCAAGGCTCTCAAATCTTTCTCCCCAATCCAAGGTTTGGGGTGAAATTTAAGGAGTTAGGGGCAGAAGCTGATCGTCTAGTCTCGAATCAGTCCATAATCAAGCTGCTGGAAGGCAGATTTTCCTCATTGAAGGACTTCTTGCTTTGTAAAGGGCTCAGGTGGCAACGCATCTGAAGATTCTTGGTTCTGGGGACATCATGTGGCTATGGGTTCCCGCCTGGCACATGCACAGTGCTGTCTCTGTTTTTGAGCTAGGTTTGCTTAATCAATATGTTTTAAAGAAGCAAAACTATTTAAGCTGGTCAATGTTTTGTGTGCTGTTTCAATTCTAATGCCAAGTTCATGTGATGCAGGGTTCACGTGAATTGTAGACAAAGGATTCACTTCTTTGACTGTTTCTGTTGTTCACCAGACTGTTTCTGGTGAAGGAAGACACTGAGTCCCAACATATGATGTAAAGACATGAAGTTGCTGAGCCCGGAATAGGCTCCTAGGAAGACAGTGCAGTAGTCAACGCCCCTTCTGGGCCCCGCCCTCCAGGCTCTGATTCACTTGCTCTTGGGTGGGTCCTGGACACCTGTACTGTTTCCTCTCATGATTCTGGTGCACATCAAAGATGAGGAACCACTTCAATTGGGTAGAAACTCTAGCTCTGTGTTTAAAGGATGTGCGTCCTTCTCTGATCCAGCACACGGGAACCTCACTTCTCACAGCTCATGACCCCTTCCATTATGATTTTTTTTAATTAGTAAATCTTATTTTTTAGAGCACTTTTGGGTACACAGCAAAATTGAGTGGAAAGTACAGAAAGTCCCCATAAATCCCCTGTCCCTACACACTCAAAACCTCCCTATCAACATCCCCCACCAGAGTGGTGCACTGGTTACAACTGATGAACCTATACTGACACATTACCATCACCTGGAGTCCATAGTTTACACTAGGATTCACTGTTGCTGTTGTACAGTCTCTGGGTTTTGACACATATGACACGTATCCACCATTATCGTGTAATACAGAGTATTTTCTGTGTCCTAGAAACCCTCTGTGCTCCGCCTGTTCATCCTGCCCTCCCTAACCCCTGGCAACCACTGATCTATTCACTGTCTCTACAGTTTTGCTATTTCCAAAATGTCAAATAGTTGGAATCATACAGTATGTAGCCTTTGCACATTGACTTTTCTCACTTAGTAATATGTACTTAATTGTCTTCCATGTCTTTTCATGACTTGATAGCTCATTTTTTTTTAGTGCTGAATAATATTCCATTGGGTCCCCCTGGAGTTTTAACCCTCAGACTTGTCCCCATCCAGCCTCCAGCTATTCGTCAATCACAGCTCAGGTTTTCCTTGCCCGGCACTGGTTCCCTGGGGGTGTCTGCTCCTGAGTTTCTGCTCCGGGAAGTCGTGATGTCTGCCCCTGCATGTCTGTCTCTCCACTTTTGGGGGCAGCAGTTTGCCCTGTGGCCTCACTTCTCTGATGGATCTGAGAGAGTCGTTCAT